>NC_088605.1:46992683-47300183 GCF_036013475.1 Columba livia
AAATGTTGGCAACGGTATACACGAGTGCTTGAGTACCTTCCTTTCTCCCCCCCTTAGCTTTTCTGGAATTCACTGTCAGCCTGTTTTTCTTCAGCCACGTGCCAGTCTCAAGTGTTATGGGTGACTAGCAGTACCTGCTGTTTGTTCTGGATATAAAAATAAGTTATCTTTTGTGCATCATTGCCACTTTAGTCTGTACTGCATCAAAACTGTCACTCGTGGTGACAAAGAATCAGGAGAAGAGACAGATGATGGTGGCTGCAAAGGCAGACAAGAGGTAAAAACTGCATGAAAATAATGGCGCTATGTTACCCTATCAGGACATTAAAAAGCCACAAGACATGAAGGTCCACCCAAATACAAAACAATGCATGAAAACATAAGTGGTTTAATTTCATCTTTAAATTCCTAAATCAAAGGCAAATTTTAACACTAGTGAAGTAAATCAATACTGCATGCACTCCATGCCTTTGATTATCACAACATATTTAACTATACGCATAATTTTAGACTATCATCTGTCTCTGTTTAAACAATCGGCACTGGATGCCTATCTGTGTAAAATTTTGTTCAGGTCTGACAGTTACAAAGGTGAAAAATGAAACTTTCCAATGGCTGCACTTCCTATACTAAATTGAAGGGCATACTAAGGGCATACTTCCTATGCCCTTTCCCCAGAAAACAAGACAAAGCTGCTGATAAGCCCTGCCTCCTGATGTCAGGTGTATCTGAAGTTGTCAGGCGTTCGATTTAAGGACTCCATCCGCAAACAGCCGCATGCCACCCACCATCAATCACTGGAAGTATTTTAGAGACCAAGGATGGCTTCGAAATTTTGAAAAGGACTAGAATATTTTACAACCTTTAAAGTATTTTATGCCACAATTTAACCTAATATTCTTGCTTTACTTTGTACCTAAGAAAAGACAAGTGTCTCAAGGTTCACTGACTCTAGGAAGCCCCTCATGGGGCTACAAGCTGATTGGTAACTACTGAATATACACCTCCTTCTTCAGTGCATTCTGTTCAGTACGTGATACATGCAGTATCATTCAACAGAAACCGTGCTCACTCCAGTACGCAGTATCTGTTTCTATGGATTCAGATTCCAGTTTGTGCAGAGTTCGTTTCAAAATACAATTTGTGCTTTTTTTAATAAACAGGTTTCAATTAGGTCCCTAACTCAGCCTTTATAAATGCAACTATAGACCACAATAGGATTATTTACCACTTTTATAAAGTGACAAGTGTCTACTATACTAGTATTTGGAGAATTATAGAGTTTGAATGCCTTCAGTTAAAAGCTAGTTTCCATATTTTTATAAAATCAAAGCTGGTATTCTCTGTTTAGCTCCCATTCAGAAAGAAGGTGTCAAATCTCAGCCAGAGTTTTTCTGCATTCAGACTATAACAGCTACTGATTATCCTCTATCACAGCTAAACCTGCTGGAAGCTGTTTGGAAAAATCCTCGTGTAGCTTCCTTTCCCTGTGCCTTCCTCCAAGCACCATGTGAGACACCAGGGTAACCCCCAACCTGCAAGGGAGGTCAGGCCAAGGTTCCCCCATAATCTCTTACTCCTATGGCTGTCATGGAGACGCCTCAAAAGAAACCCCACAGCTTCACTTTGTACAGATTTCTTCAAGGGTTCTCTGCACATACAAATCAAAGAGGAGAAGCAGGTCAAGTGTGACTCTGTGTTTTCCTTGAAATTACAACTCTTTTTTCCCCCATAGATTCCAGAAACAGAGTATTCCTGTTGAAGGACTATCAGAGGATGGGGAGGAGGGAGACAGTGGTAGGAAATCTCTTTATCTCCAAACTCCATATAGAAGAGGCTCATCTATCTTTCTTGTACAAGGGTAAGGAGAAGTGCTACTGTTCGATGTCTGTAGCATGTAGATTTTACTCAGAAAAATCTCTTGTAACACAGGTCAGAAATGATCCCTGAAGGCCACTGAGACCAGATTCCCACAATCACAGGGAATAGTACTACAGATGTTTTAATCACAACTTCTGTTCCACACAGGACCATAAATCATGTCCTTCTGTAAAATACACACACAAACAAAAATATCACAGAAATTTACTGTACCATAGGAAGAGAATAGAAGAGATTAAGGTCCCTGAAATGGCACTGGATTATTTAGATAACACTTCGAGCAGATCTGAAAAGGCTCATGACTCATATTACAGAGCACTGCAAAAATCAAACCATTCAGTCAAAAAAACCAAACCAAACAATGCACAAAAATCAAACAACCAACCAGTTTTACCATTCTCAGAGCAAATTTCCTGCTGAGTCTGAATAAGACAATGACAGTCTAAACATGAGCACACCAACTGGGTACTTGACAATTTGGTGTCACGAGGAGCACCCACATACCCTGATTTCAACACTTCTATAGTTGCAACCAGTCTACCTGATTCAAGGGACAACAAACAGAAGGGAAAGAAAATAAGCCTCAAGATGGCCTCCAACTGCAACAGCACTGTGCATCTACGGGCAGGAAGGAAAAGGGGCAGGAAAAATCCCTCCTGATCCACAGGAAAACATCAGGAAGCCGTGGTGCATAGAAGCAATACAGTATAGGTCCTCAAAAAAAACCCCAATTATCCAGGCTCCTTCCAAGGAAGATAACCTTTCCAACCAGGAAGATAACCTCTCTCTTTGATAAATTCAAGGGAAAACAAACAAAACCAGCAAAGTCAGACAACTAGGGACCTGCAACGCAAACTGAATTTCTTGTGTCAGAGATGTTCTCTTTTGATTATACAGTTAAATTTCCATAAGCTGATCAAGACCCATTAAAAACACTTGTCTTCACTGTACTATTTAGAAGGCCATTCTCAATTGGCTCCAAATCATGCTTTTTCAATAGTTTGTATGATTTTGGTCCAGAATCATAATAATAATTGTAATCATTTTAGATGTCTGTTGTGCTAGTAAATATTTTATTAGTTTTAAATGCCTTGGATCTTGAAATCTGTCTCAAATCCATTTGAAAAAAGCACAGGGAGACAATTAAATGGACTAGTACACATTAGACAAAATTAATTCCATCCTGGGGCTTTGGTGACAAACCAAAGATTACTGAATCTTCTGATGAAACTGTGTCAATTACAGGTCCCTACAGCTCATATATTCTCTCTAAAAACAAAGTTTCTAAAAATTCCTGATGTACTGAAGACAGAGCAAAAAGTACTAATGTCATTTCATGCAGTCATTTTAGTACGGAATATATTGTATTGATTTTAGTGTCTTGAAATATGTAAAGCAAATGGATTTTTTCTAACCATACATCACAGATACCTAATATATACAACAGCTGTGCAAATATATGAAATGTCAGCTAAGGTCTGGTCCATTTGCAGTAAAGGTTGTGATAAATATCAAAATAATGGTGCTTCTGCCTTCACATGTTGCATTGGGCAGATATGTAAAATATCTGGTTTGTTAAAATTGCATTTACAGAATCAAAATGGGTTAAAATTAACCTATATTAATGCTGCTGCTGAAAAGATGAGCCTTTACCTCCCTTATGTGATCCCACTGCCTCCCTACTACAGGCAACAGCATGGTTACTTGGGCATGCCATCATCTGGATTCAGAAGCTGAACTGGATGAAAACCAGGTCAGAAAAGAGGAGAAAAAAATAAATCGAACCCCAGGCAACAACAAATTGATCAGCATTTGATGAAACGAGCTGCCTGACCAGCTGAGAACACAGGTGCTCTTACCAGTACAGGTAGGGGAGCAGAAGACAACCATCTCTCAGTGGCCATGTGAACTTAGACTAGCTTAAAGAGGTCATGGAATCCAGGCTGTACTCTGGTGTGTGGAAAGAAAACATTTATTGGTGTAAGCTAGGTAATTTATAACACTGTTACGGAACTGAAGTTCTCTACCAATTGATCCAGTACAAGAGGATGTAACATGTTTGATGAAACTTATACGGGGACAAAAAAGCTGTATTAAGGTCAGGCTGTAGTAATAATGACCCATTAGACTGTTAAGCAGGAAGGACAAACTAGTATTTAGCACTTGATTTGCAAAACAGGTACTGCTTTGCACCAAGAGAGCTGGGCATCTCACAACTGCAAAGATAATGTGTAGAGTTAATATTCTTACCTAGTGCCCCATTCCCTCATCTCCCTGCTCCTTTAAGTGTGTAAATCTCGGCCAGTTTTTGAAAATAACTATTTGTGGAGTTGTAGGCTCTTTCCTCTTCTCCTCTCTTATTGCTTTCTAAAGGAAGCAAAATATACCTAAATTAACTTCTGTTTCAAGTGCAGATGAAGTCAGTGAAATCACACCAGGGATTACTTTGCCTAAAGGCGTCTGACCATATTCTGAACAGAGTTCTCACGTAAACTTTTGCAGGATTATTTGGTTTTGGTGTTTTTGTGGGCTTTTTGTGTCTGGTTTTGTTTGTGTCTTCCCCCCCTCTCCACCTTCCCCCACCCCGTGTGTGTTTTTGGTTGTTTGGGGGTTTTTGTGGTGTTTTTGTGTGTATGGTTGGGTTTGTTTGTTTTGTTTTCGGTAAAACAGCATGTACGTTTAGGTGTCATGATCCATAGGCTGCTGGAACCATCTAATGTAAGGTAGAGCTAATTGGGTTGGGGATAAGACACTGAATGTAGTCTTCAGCTGCAGAAATCCCTCAGCTACAGAAATCAAGAGTACATTCACCAAGAGAAACACAAGGTCTTCCCTTCGCAAAAGCTTCTCCACAGTGATATTATATAACGGGTTGTTATCAGTTCCCCCAAGATAAACAACGAGAAACATTTCAGAACTTTAAATAATTAAACAAACAAGAAGCAAGCAATGATCCAAGTATGCCAACGGAGGGACAGACAGAAAACAGCTTTTCAGGCGGAGATCTGTCTGTGGAAGCATTAGGAATACCTACAATTCATAAGCATGAAATCAGTATCTGGGAAAGAAGGATAAAGTATTAAACAGTAGATATAATATGTTCAAGGGTATTTTTGTTTGTTTGAAATACAGACTTTTAACTTGTAAATTATATCAACATGCAAGAAACAGCATTCCTATAAAAACCACCCAGGTGGATTATGTTAGTGTTGCTGGCGTACAGCACAGTGACAAAATGAGTGGTGATTCCCACAACTGCTGGCATATAGAAGAATTTCTAGCCTTAGGGTTGATGTGTTAAGTCCTCTCGATGCTAAGTGACAGTAATGGATAAGAGTCACATACTCATATCCACTAGGATACAAATACCAGAAGTGAATTAAATGATTTGAAAACATTTTAGATGGTAGGAAATAAGCACAGTTGGATCCAAGAACAAAGGTCTGAAATTGCACATAGGAAGCTGAATGGTGATGACTAAGCAAGAAGTCACAGTACAAGAAGGTTAAAAAAAGAAAGAAATAACACTGCTTAGACAGTCAGATGACAACTTATGTGTCTCACAATGCTTCCTACAGTGCCATGTTCATAAAGTTTATTTTGCATTCTCACAACGGTCTCCTTCATTACATCTTTCAATATTCATTTCTTTAAAAAGACTTACACATGAAAAGTTCTTGTTAAACTATTTAACACTCCAGTTAAAACAGCATGAATAAAAGAACATTTTGTAACTCAAGGTGACTAAAAATCCCAAATGACTGTGGGATCTTAAGTTCTCGTTCTTTCCTTTTTTTTTCATTTAAGTAATTTTTCTTTCTTTTCTGCAATCCCTTCTTGTTCTCAATTTAAAATCCAGTCTGCCAACCTTCTGTATGTTACCAATTGTCAGTAAGGTATTACTTGGTACAAATCAGAGTGTCAGATGAAACCCTTCAAGAAAAAAATACCTCTCTGTTTTGAGAGAGCTCTACATGGATATGGCCATGTACGTGATAAGCATGCAGTATTAAAAAGAGACACCTAGGACTATTTTGTTGGAGATTATCTGATTATCAGCTTTAAATCAAGAAATTCTCCCTTTCTGACAATCTGCTGTAACAAATGATATTCAGCACTCAATCCCATAATCCAGTGGACCGCATCGCTTGCTGAATAACTTTAATAGAAAGGATATAAAATTCAATCATGAGATTAATAAATTAGGACCTTTCACAACAGAGTGTATGTGGAATAAACCCAGCAAGGATGTGTTGGGGCCAAAAGTATTCTTTCATTCTTCAAAAAGACACACATAATGAATGGTTGCCTGAAGTAATCAAGATTATCTACCCAGCCACTCAGGTCTTCCAGAGCATCTCATGATAGAAGACACCTGTAAAAACTGAAGGGAGTTTCATACATAAGCAGTATGTCAACAGAATGCCCTTCCTACAATATTAAATGAAATAAAATAGTAAAAATAAACCCAGACCCCCGTATACTGGTACAATTACGAATGTATTTTAATGCCTATAGCAGGAATTAATTGCAATATGCTTTTCTTAATATATTAATAATCAGAAGTCCAATTTTGCATTTAATCTATTTCCATAGTTCAGCATGACATGCTACCTATACCTGAGATCATCATCTCGGTTTTTAACCTCCCTATCTTGCAAACACTATTTCTTCTTCTCTTTTCCGACTAGTACTGCCATCCTTTGACCACTCTCTTTCTGTAAATGCCTTCTTTCTTCTACCTTTAAAACTATGCCTTCTATACAGTCTCTAAACCTTGATTCTCATGCAGCACTTCTCAGCATCTCCACCTACAGAAAGTGCAATCTCTTCTTATTCATCAGGTTCATCTTCCTCTTCCTCTCCTTTTCAATACAAAACTCTACTCTGTGCTAGGTACATCTAGTTAGACTATAACTCCTGGTCAGCTGTCACAACTCAGAGACCAGCTAAGCAGCTCAAGAAGCAAGACACTTTCTAGAAAACAACCCAGAGTTGTGTCAGACAGCAGGGCTTCAAAAATACTGATAATGTCTATCAAGGCTTCTCTTCAAGTCACCAGGGTTGCCAGGCCCCAAGCCACTCTAGAAAAGGCCGTGATTCATCTTCAACCTTTGGAGTAGGTGTGGAGGAGAAAATCTTGGCAATTAAGGTCCCAATGCTCCATTTGATAGGCTAATTTAGGAAACAAAATGAAAAAAGGGGGGAAATGCATGTGTTTTTTAAAAAGCTAGATTAATTCTTATTTTAATAGTTTGCAAAATGGCCTTCTTGGACTCCAAAGCCTGGCTCTCCACCAAACCATACAGTAATGAATACCATAGGCTTAAAGTAAAAAGCAAAACTGAGAAAAACAAAAGGATTCAAGTTCTCTGTAAGAATTACCAGGTCTGAAAGTTAACAGGTACACAGACACCAAAGAAAATCTACAAACAGAATAAGAAATTATTCGCTAATCTTTGCTCTTCCTGGCTCTTATTTTTGTTCTCGTCTTTCTGAAAGGCGGAATCCATGCGAGAGGTTCACGATGAGGGCAGAATTTGCGTGGGAAGGGAGAGACAGGTTACTGTCATCAACAAGAAATGCCGTTGCAATGTCAGAAAAAGCACAGTTGAGTATTCATCATGCTAAAAGATATGGTTCCCTGCATCTAGACAGACCATAACTGAAAACAATGACTCAATCTTTAAAAGGCAAGAGAAGCATTTAGAATGCATGGGCTCAAACTGGTAAGTTGAACTATCTTTGCTACCAAAAAGTGTGAGCAATGCAAGTGAAACATGTCTGCATGCAGAATTTGCCCTGCCAGTAGCTGGCCTGAGCCATGGTTCTCCTCGCCTGGGACTATATACCCTCCACATACAACAGAATCAAGTTAGGTGCAGCAATAGTCATACAGTGTGACTATAAATAGAGTAGAAACTATGAGTCCATTTAACAGTAAGTACCTTAAGGTCAACTATATAATATCAGAAAGCTGGATTTTGTCATCTCGCTGTTTCATTTATTGCTCCTCAGTTAACAGAGAAGTCAGTTGTCATTTAAGGCTCTTCAAAGGAACACGAATAAATGCTGAAATGCTATTGCCTTCTGCCTGTTGCTAGGATTAACAGCAAAAGGCAGCAGTCACCAACTGCCTAGTAATTCAGGAAGAATTGCTGAAGGGTCAGTAAGGTACCAGGAATTTCAATCAAGGGCTAAATAAACTTGTCTCCTATCCCCAAACTCCTTCAAAAGTAAACATGCTACCGCACTCACAATTTTCCCTCCAGGAAGACAATCAGAAAGACAACAAACTGCATGTGTCAGATTTTACGCATCCTCTGGAAAGCATTCAGAGAAACTATGGTGATGAGTACGGTATAAAAAGTCCTAAATAAATATTTTTAACAAATGCTAAGAAAGTAGTAGCACAGCCTTGCATGGATGGGACTTTCTTGTGGTTTATTTCCAGAAAGTTTTAAATTGGAACAGAAACAATAAATGATAAAACCAAATCAGGTTAAAATGAAGCTGTCATTTCCTAGGAGAGAGAGCTACTTTTTCTGAATCCCCTGGAGTTAGCCAGGTCCCTGTTTAGTAAAGAGCAGTTTCTTATAAAATTGCCCGTATTAGTCCATAAGCTCCTGAAAGAGATGCATTACACTCAATCCTTTATACCTGCATAGGAATGATGAGACAGTGATTGATTGCAGAAAATTAATTCCATATACAGCAATAAACTGATTGGCACAGAGAAAGCTTTCTATAACATGAACATGTGCTTAGGTACATTAGCTTGAGACAGCAAATATCAACCTAGCACACAAAAAGGTCCATTTTTTGGTTGGGTTTCTTTGAAAACATACTTAGACTTCCCTAGAGAAAGGTTCTGCCTACAAATGATGTCCATGCATGATATGCAACTATTGGAATTCACAGCATTTACTTATGTAAATTCATAGGATATTTCATAAATATGTAAAGGAGGAAAAAACAGAGAGAGAACCTCACAATGTTAGCAAAGCCACCAGTATGAAAGATTCCATTCCTGATAGAACATCAAATCTAACAGAAATAAGCAGCTTTACTGGTGACTCTAAAAAGAGTGCAAGGAAATTAATACTATCACCTCAAAAGATCTTAAATGAGATCATACTGAAGTTACAATAAGCAATCTTGCCTCTTCAGATAACTGTGATGGTAAATTGCACAAAAGATCTGAAGCTAACTTTTCATATCAGAAGTAAATCTAGAAGTCACTATCAACACATACACATAAACTCAAAAAAAAAAAAACCAAACCCAATAAAACCAAAAAAAAAACCACCAGGACATTCAACAGAAGTTAGTTTTACAGCTGTTTTGTAGGGATTCAAAGATAAACTGTAATTAAGAGATAGCAGGGTTTCTAGAAGATCCTAGTGGAAGAGGCTTTGAAAATTTAACCAGGGGGGAATTAACTGATGAAGGAAAATTAAAAGATTATTAGCAAACAAATAATTAGTCATGAAGCAAGATTCTCCCTGCAGATTTTCCTTTTAAAACAGGTCAAACAGCAACAACAACAAAAAAGGCACAGAACTCTGCTACAGTTCCAAAGATGAAACCATTTTCCTCAGCTGAAATGCTTTATATAAAAAGACGAATTCATCCAATGGATTGCACTGGGAGCTGTCATGGGGCAAACTCATCATTGAAAACCTCTCAAAGTGCAAAATACCAGCAGGAGTACTGGGGCCAGGGGACATCTCAGAATCTATCCAGGAAAAGCAAAGGTCCCATTAAAGGTCCACGGACACCGGCTCAGCCACCTCCCACACGGCAGACTGAGCAGGGTCAGAATGAGGGGAGGCATCGGCAAAGGCCAGGTACACAGGGGCAGCTGCTCCTCAGAAGCAAGTGGATCCTGCTCAAGCAGGTTCTCATAAGATGAACTCCCACTCAGAGACCTGCATTGACTCACAACTAGACCCAAGGTCAGTTAAATGATACAAGACACTACACACTTTGTGCATTATACCTCACTCCTGCAGGAGGGTTTAGCCAAGTGCTGATCCTGTTTACCTGTAGACAAGTCATAACTTTATCTGGCCATGCAAAAGGGACATGCATCTTTCCAAAACTTGGGAATATAACGTAGCAGAAAGGTAAAAACCTGCTCCTTGATCATGATTAAGAACCAGTAAGTCCAAATGGTTTTTATAAGTACCTCTGTGCTATAAAAGGAAATTGAGGTGCTAAATGTGAGGCAAATATGGGCAGAATTTTGATTTATTTTCTGGCAGTCATCTCTCCCTGGTTTACCATTGTGCTATTTTGAGTTTCCTAAATAAACACCTTTGTTTGCTTTTACCTACCATCAGATGTGAAAGAGTGGGTTCAAAGTAAAAGACAACAATTCATCATAATCATCCTAAAGGCAGGGTGAACCCATAATCAGACTTCTGGTCTAGGTATAGTCCAGTGTATCAGAAAGTTCCTCCAAGAAATTCCTTGTTACCACAATACTAAACATAAAAGCTACAGAGAAAAAGTGGTACCCACTAAAGATCTTGGAGGAAACAGTGCCAGAAGTTCCACTGGCTGATGACAGCCAGGGAAGTACCCAAGGTGGCTGAAAAGCTGTCAGGACCACTGGGCTCAAACGCTATTGGCCAATGGTCTGAAGTCCTACTGACTGGCAAATATACCTGATGTTCCTCATAAGTCAACTTCTGGGGGTGGCACTACTCAACATCTTGAGCAACAACACAATTAAAGGGACAGTGTGCTCTCAGGAGGTTCTCAGGTGAGACCAATTTTGAGGGAGCTGATGACATCCTGGAAGGTCACAATCCTTCACAGGGACTCCTGACACAGGTCCCTCCCTGTCATTCAGGAGGGGTGGCTGCCAGGAGCCTCAGGGAGCTCAAGGCACAGCCTGGGCTGGCAGACCAGTGGCAGCCCCGCTGGTCCCAGCGGGCAAGAAGGAGAGACAGGAGCGCGCCCTTGCAGTGCTGACAGCCGACCGCGTCCTGAGCCACCAAGCCCAGGGAAGGGACTGTTGCCCTCCGCTCAGCAGCCTGGGAGGCTTCATCTGGAATACCAGGTGCTCAGTTTTGGGATCTGCTGGAACAAGAGCAATCTTGAGACCCTGGAGAAAGTCCAGAGCACGGCCACAAGAGTGGGTCAGTGAGGAAAAGAGCAGAATGAGGAGGGGTAATTTTTCTTTTCAAATACTCCCCAGGAGCCACAGAGAAGGCAGAAGCAGACTCTTCTCAGAGGTGCAAACAACAAAAGGACAGGAAACAACAATGTGGAGCAAGGGCAGAGTTCTCTGGGTATAAGGAAAAAAGTGTTTCCCAAAGAGGGTGGTTAAGCCCTGGGTCTGGCTGTATCAACTAGAAGGGACTATTTCTAGTCAGGGCTGAGCAAGCAGCGAAGATGTGGGTAAGGGAAAATCTATTTGCTCATTAAAATTTCTCACCTTGGAGGTGAGAATTTTAGATGTTTACACATGCAGATGTATAGGGATTATTTTATTTTGCCTTTAACATTTTCTTTTAAGTTGCACCTACGTGTCCTTCTCAGGCTTGTATATTTTATAATATTACTTGCAAAGTGGTGCCATGACTAGAGACTTTCAAAGGTCCCTCCCAAAAGAATTTTACCTTGATCCTGTGTGACATGAATCGGATAGATTCTTATAACACAAGGGAAAAACAGCTCCTCAATCATAATAGACGCAGAAGCCAGTGATATAATTGCCAGGGACAAGATCCTAAACCTGTTCATTGCAGAAGTAAGGTCTCAGGCAGAATGAAGAAAAGAAAGCCCAAGTACAGAGTATTGATCCACTGGGGCATTGCCTTCCAGTGGAAGTTCCAATACCGTAAAGATGAACGGGCAAGTCCTTGGCTCTGACTTCTTGCTGACAACCAAAAAGGATCCAAAAGACAATGCTTCTGAAATGCCAGAAATCACAACAACACATGAAAAACTACAACATTTACATTGCCAAGGCCACAAAATGAAACAAGGCTCATCTACTTGAAGAGTATAGTATTTTACAAGGATGTATAGAGTTTCTCCCTGTAGATCCTCAACTGCCAATGGCTAGCTTTAGAAAAGTTCTCTGAATCCCTCTAATCCCACTTATCATTCTCATTCCCTTTGGGGAAATGAGCATGGGTACAATCCGTCTGTTGAAGAAGAACTTAGCAGAATATCAGACTCTCTGTACAATAATAAACAGCATCTACCATTACACTGAAGCCCTATCTTTACATCTCAATAATGCCAAGATAATAGCTGACAGAACCAATTTTTCTGGTTAGTAGCACGCAAGAAGAAAGTCATACAATGAAAGGGATAGTTTCACAAAAAAACCCAGGCATGAACTTTATAGTTTACATGGATCAAGTTGCTGAAAGCTCCAGTTTACCATTTCAAACACATGATCTGGTCCAACGATTAAACCAGACTTGATAGCAGATGCTGAAAAAACACATCAGCCATGACACAAAAACCTAGACCAGCAGCTGCTGTCTGCCTTATTTAACTATGGGGATTGCTACCAATCTCCACATGCTTCTCCCTGGTCACATTTCTCTGTAACCACCAAGACATCTTACACTTGATAAAGCCTGACTATAATGAGCCATCCTCAACACCACACTATGTCCTAGATTTAATATAAAAAATAAAAGACTCAATGATGCTGGCCTAAGAAGGCCTGCTAGGAAACAGCCTGATTAGCAGAAACATTACAACATAGTGGCCTAATCGAGGGTTGAAGCATTGCTGTTACTTCATTCAGCAAAACTGTTTTCAGATATAATATTTGAATAGCTGGGTTAAGTGCATTGCCTAGGCTATGAACCTGACAAGACAAACCAGCTGGAGCCTTGAACTGAAGCTCTTTATCATCACACATGAAAAAAATCTGGATACCATGGGAGACAAACTGTCACAACAACAGAGGGACTAAGAAGTTCAGATGGTGAAAATCTTTGCAGGTGTCTTCTGGCAAGAAGATCCATCTAATTCAACATGGAAAAGAAACTAAATCCACAAACTTATCTGGGAGTCTAAGCAGTGGGTAATTAGAAACCAAGCACTATCATCAAAAAAGATGGGAAAACAATATTAGTAAGAAGATATAAGTGGAAAACATTAAACCCCCTTGTGCTGAACTGAGAGGACAATGAGATTCTGCATTCAATTAAGGTATATGTACACCAGGCGACAGTTCAGTTCCTTTCCCATGCCACATGTTGAAAAGGGTCCAGGGAACGTTCAGTACATCAATAAACCAAATTTTATCATGTGCATTAACAGACTGATTTAACTGATTCTTGGACTCCAGGAATTAGACTGATTGTTACCATTCTCAAGGCCTTAGCAAGCTAAATAGGAAGTCATGGGAGCTGCAGGAAGCTTCAACCACTTTTAAGAGGAATAATACACCATTATGCTCAAATTCCGTATGTTGCTCTATACTTAAGACAATGTCAAAATTTACAAGTGAAGTCTAGAGGGTTCATTCGGAAGAGCTGTCCATCACATCCTGCAGTCACTAACAGCTCATGGTAAGACAGCTCAAGACACACAAAATTTAAATTACATTTTGGGGAAAAGCCAAGTGTGACATCACATCAACAAAGCTGATTACTTAAAATCAGCTCCTCTGCCCAATACAGTTTTCAGAAGGCATTAATATTATGAAAACTTTTAAAAGTAGGGTTTTGAAAGTATTATTCAAGGAGAGCAATCAGAAAAGCCATTCCACAGTCTACTTAAACATAGTATGCTAAGAGAAAAATCTGTTTTATTTTTAAGTTCCCCCAACACACACTCCAGCCCTGAGCAATGACTGATAAAACAGAATATGAATCATCATGTTAATATTTTCATTAAGACATTGAACAGAGACCAGCTCCTGCTGATATGGCTACTTAAGATGTGAAGATCTGCACGGGTTTGCAGAAATGGAGGTGAGCAAACTCTGGCAAGTTTGTTTGTCATGTCATGGCTTCAGACTCCATAGCAGTGACACAACAGCACCTCAAAACCCACTGTCACAGTGGCCCAATGCTCCTGTGCTTGCTCCCACCTTAAGGTGCAGTCAAAAAGGCCAACAAGGGCACAACAGCAGTCCACAAGCAATAGCTGGGTTCAGAACTCCAGAGAGGGAAAAGCTGCTCTTCCAAATTTCTCTCAGTGCTCTCCAGAGTGTTGTCGCACACTCAGTGTTTGGGAAAACATCAAGGGAAAAAATGTAGGGAAGAAGAAGCTTTCAGCTCACTGGGCTTGAAGAAACACCTGGACTTGGAGCAGATCTCTGCAGCCACTTAGCAGATATACACCACCTTTTGTTTTGAGTTCCGAGATATGCTTAAAAACACCCTGAATACTAACAAGCCGTAATTAGAATTCCAATCCCTTTCTGACTTGTGTTTAAGCTTAGGATTTCTGTCAGCTGGAAAACAAAGTCATACCTGAGAACAACAGATAGCAGAGCTAATGAAGATGCACTCTAGCTATTTCAAACAAAGCTGCTGTCTTTAATGGATCTTATAATCACTTCACAGAGAGTTACATTGATTTATTTTTTTTAATGGTGCCTGGAAAGGAAGAAATATGTTTTATTTATTTTTCTTACGGGAAACTATGTTCGGTCTGTATTATATTTCCAATTTCAAGTCAGCATTACAAAACAGACTGCTACATCTCCATGTGAATCAGCAACGAAGCCAGTTGTTGCAAGAAGCTGAAGTCTGAGAAATAGCATCAAAACTGAAGAAAGGCTCCAATATTTTCAGTGCATGCTGGCAAAGTACACAACAGCTGCCCAGCTGTGTTCTTTACAGGTTGCGTACATAAAGACGAAACCAGAATTATACAAAGGCATCCCTTAATTGATCAGCTCATGCCATGAGAAGCAAAATTCAGTAGAAAAAAGCACAGATTACTGCTTACAGGAGTAAGTTCAAATCCCCTGAATTCAGATAAGGAACATGATGGGAGTCCTTGCAAACAGAAAATTCTCACACTGTTGCTGAAACATATGCAAAGAGACTGTTAAAAACCACACTGAGCAAATACATGTAGTTGGCACTGGAGACTTAACTCTTGGGGTATTTTTCCCAAGCACTTTACAAACCAACACACTCCTTCTGCATGCCACTATCCTACCAACATTCTTGTTGCTATAATGATCAGCAACTGAAGACATCATACTTCAATCAGCCTAAGAGCAAGCATTTCTTATATACTGTTGACCATAATTTTCATATTGATGGTTTCCCACATATGTCTGAAGAAATTTAATTGCTGTTGATAGAAGGACTGAGCCCTTCTTTGAAGTATCCAGTGTCTTTCAAGAGAAAGGGAGGAAGTCCATAAGCTCACTTTTTTCTCCCTTTCCCCACAACAGAATCTTAGGATCAGGTTGTAGAACGGAGATGACTGCTCATCATAGAAAGGGGAGTAAACCTTGGCAGAGCACAGAGGACACAGCAACTCCACTCCCCTGAGCAGTGTGGCGAATGGCACTGTTGCAGTCTGATCTCATCTTTGATCACCCTTATAATGTGGTTCTTTTTGCTGGGGGTAAGGGAAAGAGAAAAGGAGTGGAAACTTGCTCTTCAGGTACAAATCACGGTACCAGTGATTCTTGACATGTTCGCAGTCCTGTGTCACACTCTCAAATTATTCTCCTTAATTTCTCAAAAGGAGTTCAACAGATTTGACTTTTCAAACACAGATCACATTGTTATGTTGTCATTGTTAACTTTTCACAATTATAATCTATCTATCTACATGCTTCCCTGATCTAAGTCAAAATAGTAAATAAAGCCAATTTCAGACAGTACCTGGAAAGATTGTCATGGGCAATTCACAGTTAACCTCAAGCGGGCCTAGACTAGGCAACCTTCACGCTTATGTTGCTTGGTGCAGTACCTACAGTACACAAACCCTTCCCTAACTGATCTTTCAGAAGTTGTCTGTCTGTATTTACATTGCAGAAATGTGACTGACACAGCAAACGTGTGCTTTGGCATAATTTAACTTCAGGTTCTTCTGCTTAACAAAAACGCAGGCAGAGGGACATGATGTGGAGACGTGAACAGAGAAAACCTAATTTTTATCAAGTGTTTACAAAGCTTATCTACTTAGTTCAGGTATCTATAGGAAAGACCAACCTGGTAAATAACAGAACAAATACCTCCCCTTTAAAACCCATTTCTTGAAATCACACCACTCCATGACGGGAGAGTATGATTTGCTATTCTAGGCAGCCTTACATATCCCACTGTACCTCAGTCATTAAAATCAGGCAATTTTTTCTTCCATTGAGTTCATGACATCCATTTGTTCACCTCAATTTAATGCCATAAGAAGATGCCATGAGAATGCTAAACTACTCAGAGCTGTTTGTAAATTGAATATATACCTATTTACCAACTACCTTTGTTACATTTGCCGTGCATCTTTCCGTATTACAGGAGAATAACCTGCTAACACACTGCAGACTGAGTGCATGGGAAAAAAAAAAACCACAAAGAAAAATCCACAAGTGACATTTATCATCTACGTATGATTTCTCCCTGCATAAAGCTAACAGAATCATAAGCTGCTATTGACACTGAGCCAGCTGAAAATGTGAACTGCAGCAAGGGACATAATGCAGATAAATGTCCCTTTTTTGTGCTTTAAAGAGCTCCATAGGCTCTTTCTCCTAAATCCTTTCATTGACTACACTGTCTAGTAGAATCCAGCATTTCTGCAGCGGCTAAATCTTTCTTGTCGCACATCAGGCTTGCTTTCCCTTCCCCAGCCCCATCAACTTTCGAGAGAGAGTAGTTATTCTGTTGCAGAATATGGAACCTACATTCAAACACATGCTCTGGGTTATAAATAAAATTACTATGGGCTACAAGTTGTACCTATGCTTACACAAGGGGGAATTAATGCAAACTTCTCATAACTCAAATATGCATTTTTATAACACAGTACATTGATTACAGTCACTCTTACTATCTCCTTCAAGAGCTAGCTTTGCTGCTATTTTAAGGTCTAGTTCTACAAATACATCTCCTGACACAGTGAAATCATCATAATTTAGTCTTCTTTTAGGCATACACATTACAGGAAGGTACAGTATTTGCTAGTCTTCATCTGTATAAAACTAATGAGCTTTTTTTGGCACAGTAGATTAGATACAATTTCTAAGAGAGTGACAATATCATTGGGAGGAAATACTCCTCCACTCTCAAACTCATTTTTCAATGGAGACCAGTGCAATACCATGTACATATGCATGTCCATATGCAGAGCCATGCTCCCTGTTGCTCTCTGTTGTGGAAAGAAGTGATATCAACTTTTACAGAGATGATAGCTAGTCAAAATCTCAGCTCTGGACATTGTAATACTCTTAGTTGCATACAGACCTTGCTGAAGTGAACGCCAGTATTTCAGCTATTTCTGTGGCACAGGACTGACTTTGTGTGTGCTGGAACAGCAACTCTTTGCTGAAGAAACCCGATTTCTGGGGAACCGATTTGTTAAGTAACACTGAAGAATATGGTAGAGATGTGGGCGTGCGGTGCTCTGTTTTAACAGTCATTTGAAATTAGTATGAACAGACAGCATTACAAGTCGTCTGGCTGTGCCA
Source organism: Columba livia (assembly GCF_036013475.1). Lineage (NCBI taxonomy): Eukaryota > Metazoa > Chordata > Aves > Columbiformes > Columbidae > Columba > Columba livia. The sequence goes on from NC_088605.1 coordinate 47,010,205, forward strand.
CAACTGAGAAATTATTCAGTGTGTTGTGATTTCTGGAAAGTAGCATTTACTTCAATGGACAGGTAACTGCACCAAAACAAAAGGAGGGCATAAGCAGCAGGAAAAGGAGAGCCTCCGTAGCATAGCCTCCCTTGCCAATCAAGGGAAAGAAAAAAGAAAAGAAGTCATTCTTTTAAAAGTGCTTCAAGCAATTAAATCCTGTGCACTCTGGTGCCAAACAGTGCTTGCTGGTGTCAGCTCTCCTCTACTGCAGCCAGCAGTACTCTTCAGCCTGCAAGTCTCAAGGTCACATGGTATTAAACTTATAAATGTGTTGACACAAAGAAGGTAATAGAGGTTGTCAACAATAGTGACACATCTACCTGAAATAATCCATCTTTTCTTTTCATTTATTATATCATATTCATTAGCAAATTCAAATCCAAATGATTTTTCAGTGTATCATGACACAAAAGAGAACTCATAAGCCTACACATTTCTCAGAGAAAAATTGCTCTCATCAGTGAGTTGCTTAGCTGTCTGATTACAACTCAAATAAGTACTGTCATTTGACAGGAAAAGAAATACAAGACATAGACGTGACAAAATCTTCAACCTTAAATAGAGAGAAGGTGTGCTTGTACTGTACAGTGTTCTGGGATCTGGACAGTGCACAGACACCTTTGTGTCAGAGGGGCCGCTGCACAAACTTCAGTACAGTGCATTTGAACACCAGCTGGCTACAAAAATCCCTTTCTTGAGTAGCCATGGTTTAAATGCAGATTTATGTAAATTCTTAATGTAAAGCTCTTAATATACATTCTAATACTTCCTTCTTCTGTAGTTACATGTACCTGGTGGTACAAGCAAATTTAACTAAACCCATCCTCAGTATTTTGGCATTGTGAGGTTAGAGACTGTATGAATTCAGATCAATGATAACCAATTGTTCTTGATGTAAAGCAAATAATTTTCAATAATTACAGCTCACAGAAGCTGGTGAATTCACCCTGTCCCTTTTGAGTGCACTTGATAAAGTTTTACTTCTGTTTTCACTTTAAAATAAATTGTTTTGATTATATACATTTGCCTTTTTCCCTTTATTAGGTGAATTGGAGCTCTCTAGAACTCACTGCATTTTGAAACGAAAATAACCCACAAGACAGTGGATCCCTACCTCAGTATCCCATTGCTCTTCAAAACAATAAAAAATTACTTCTGTTTTAATTTGGATGTTCAATAAATTAGCACTTTGTTCCAAAGGATGTGAGGCCACTGGATAGGGGGAGACTTTTTGCAGATGCAGCTTGTTTGATTTCTAAAGTATTTTAAAATATTTCCTTGCCCAGGAGGTCTGGGATGCAAACTAACTTTTTCTAAAGATATACATTTCACATCAAAGTATTGTGGATGAAAAGTGTAAACAACAGTAAAAGTAGGAAAAACAGTTTTCCACTTTTAACCTGGAAAAGACAAAATCCCACTCAGTCTCCAAAAAGTGAGGTTACTCATTTTTTACTTACGAGTTTTGGTGCAATGCTCACAGAGATTTCTGTGTGCTAGAACTCACTTCTGGACTGTCATTTGGGGAAAGAATTCCTCCAGCAAATCCCAAAGGATGGAAGGAAAAATTGTGGCAAAATTGTGACTAAACAGAAAACACCGAACATTGCAAGAAGCGTCAAACACATACAATCAGGTTTGTGTTCTTAATAAATTATGGCTCATCACTTGCCTGCTTTGATTGGTTCCATTTCTGTCTTCTCTCATTGCCACGCAGCTTTGGCTTTTTTTCCTACCTACTCCCCAAACTAATGCTAAATGTCAGTGATATTTGTGAGCTGAATTGCAGTTCCCAAGGGCAGTCTGGATATAAATTCAGATAAAAAAATCCAACCCAAAATAGTAAAAATCTTGCAGAAGTCTAAAAGAAATAACTCTGGTTATTTCAATCACTCTCCTTTCTAATACCATTCATGTTCTTGCAAATTTATTTTTGTTTCCCATTACTCCACTATTAACATACCATTTTGTGGAAGTCCCACACAATCCAGGTTCCTCACAGAATAGCATCAACCAGCATTTTCCATACAACCTTTGGGTTACAAGTAGAATAAACACCATTTGAGATCTTAGAGACAGGAAAGTCCTACAGATAAGGATATTTAGAAACACCACAGACAGGAGAAAAACAGCCCAAGACTTGTGTTTATTATTCAGGTAGTAAAGCTGCAAGCTAGATTTGTGTTCTAAATAGAAACAAAGTCCTCATAGTCCTTAACAATCTGACTACAAACACTCTTTCCAAATCTGATATACGCAAGGATAGTACAAGGGGCTGAGTAAGGGAAGCAGAATCACTCCTTTTAAGAAATACCCACCCCATGCAGGAAAACAGTAAGGATTTTCCTGCAGTAGCTTAGGGCATTTTTGTTATGTGCACATTTTCTTTGATTCATCTTTCTAGATGGATGATACAATATACGAGCAATGCCAGCGCTTTGCCCAATATTGGGTCAAACAAGTGTGCCTGTATGGAGTTTTTATTGAAAATGTTGTTTAATTAAAATGTTTGCATGGTAGCACAAAGATACAAGGCTAACTACAGAATCTCATGGATACTACAGTTTATTCTGCCTTACTAACCAACTACAATGAGTAGATTAAAGACTGATTGTCATATAAGTGCATGTTACTCTCTATTAATAATTTAACTGTCCAAAGCTACATTTCAAAATCAGTAAACACATAGTTAAGCAAGGGCTGTGCTCTTAAAGACTCAGAAAATTACTTTGTCCACCCTTGTAGACCAGTTTACTTTTGAAATAACAATTAGAAAAATTAGGATAGAAAAGATCAATTGGATCAAATAAGTTGATTATTTATTAATTGGTTGAGGACTGAAAAATAGTTTATTTGCTATTTTGAGCCTGGGCTGGACAATTCAACTATTTGGGTTGGTGTATTACTTGTCCATCAAATAAATCTTTAAGGAATTTTTCCCATGTTTAGATTTCCAGCACCCATTTCTCAACCTCTTCCTCTCTACTGCTGCAATTTTTCATATAAGAAGTAGTAAAATTCAGAAAAACAGAACAAAGCTTTCCAGACTTATTCTTTCTGACTGCATTTTAGGTTGTCATTTGAAAGCTATTTTCTACAAATACCTCGAATTTATATGCACATAGCACCTCCCCTTATTTTAACTTATTCAAATTACTGAACTTTAAATGAGGAATGTGATTTGGGGTGGTCTAGATTTTACCTAAAAAACCACCTTTTTGAATGCAGACACTGCTCGCTGAACATAGAGTTATTTCATTCTTTGTATGTTTTGCAAAGAGGGTCCAGTACATGACTGAGTACTGCACTGAACGAACTATTAGAAAAAGTTAAGTCCCAGTCTAAAAATGGTATTCCATTTTTCATTGCCACTTTTCCAGATGAAGAGAAGGATTAATTATTAATAGAACGCATTATAAACATGATGACAAGTCATTAAATCCTTGCTTAGTTTCTATTCAGGAAAGATGTTCAACTTTAGTAGGATTTATGATCAAGTATTGACACAGTAAAACCAAAGTGAAACTTTCAAATTGAACTATGCACTGATTTTAATTTTGAAAAGTACTGAAAATATCAACCTTGCCCCTCTCCAAGATGTCTTTCACTGTGTTGTCAACAACACTGATGTACTGCAGAACCTGGAGTACAATTACTGGTATTAAACCAAGATCAAAATTTTTCAGAGATATCTGAGTTTAAGCAGAGAGATTGAGAACCTCAGGACACGGCAAGAAGCAGATCCCTGTGCATTAATAGTCCTGTAAAAGTTTTGATAGCATTCCAGATATAAACAGAAAAGAAAAAAAAAAAATCTGCTTTATATCTGATTCAGGTCATGTTAGTAGGTTAGTAATTTTGTATGGGAATCCTGAATGGTATCTCCCTGTTCTGTGAGCAGAGGGATTACTTCTTTCATGTTCTACATTTGAGGAATCATCATTCACTTGAAAAAGTAGTTCTAGAAACAATGTCTTGCCTAGTACTCTACCTGCTTATCATGTTGCTTTAGAAGAAGAGAAGGAAAGCTGAAGCAGATAGGGATAGCTTCCTAGTCCATTTACTTTTCATTGAAGACAGTATTATTCCATTCTATGTGTTAGGCAAAAAAAGTCTGCTTTTTCAACAATCTATAGCACCCTAATGAACTCTGGCAGAACACAGAAGGAAAAGCGGGTCCCTACTGAGTTGTCTGAAGGAGCCAGAGGAACCAAATTAAAAACACAGGCAAGATGTTAACAGGAGAGCTCAGGCAAAAACCTGACTAGGAAAAAAAAAAAAGAAAAGCTTATTCTAAAGGGGAGGAGTTTTCTATTATTAATAATAATAGGACACTTTCAGTGTAGGCTTATCAAGCATGTTTTTTTCTGCACCATTTGAGTCAGATACCATTGTCTGTTACTACAAACATAGTGTCAGCAGTTAGTTTTGACTAAGTAGCCCCCACTGGCTTGTTTAAACTGGAACATTCCTTTTAAAAGACTCATTTCTTTTTTAGTTACTTTGCATGCAGTGTGAAACAGTGCACCCTCTGCTAAAACACAGAGCTGCACAGGAGGAGGCCAACTGCATAATAATTCTTGAAGAGACAGACAATAGCCAGAATTAAATTATGACTTCATTTTTCTTATAGTTTCAATGTGATTTGTCTTAATTGCATGTTTGCAACATGTTAATTATCAGGGCTTGACACTGTACTGTTGGTATTGAGTAAAACGGTTATTTGACTAGGAAAGTGAAATCTTCTAAATAATTTACATGCACGCAAATGTTTGGTAACAAATTAGATTTGCAAATAAGCAAACTTTACTGCATTACTCACAAATGCAGAATTTGTAAAAACGACCACCGTAAATCACCATGTCTCAGATATCCTTTATCTAGCGGTCCTACAAAAACCCTACAGAAATCTGCACTACACAAAACCTACCCACCATCACATCAAAGCCAAAAGAACAGTTTAACACATAAAATCCACACAGAAACCTCAGAACTGAGCTGAGACTGTTAACAGTGCTGTCTTAAGAGTCCTGCGGTGGCCTGCAACTGGAGTGAGGCCACACACTGAAAGGAGCACCAGGCTTTCCCTCAAGGCAGTGAGGCTGCACTGCTTAGAGCAGCTCTGAGTTTGGCTCACTGGGTTCCAGAATGCACCTATGCAGATGACAGGAGCAAATCATAAGTTCTGAAAGTAACATACTCATATACTTCTAGAAATTGTTGCTCTCATCCAGATCTTGGGAGGTGTTGACTACCCTCAGCTTCAAAGAAACTCCAGAGGAAATGCTTTGCACCTACCTCCTCCCTGGATGAGATCTCTTTGGGGAGGGTGTGCTAGGCAGGTTGGCAGAAAGTGTTTGCTGTAATTATGCAAACACTTCGGGAGAAGCAGCTGAACAGGTTTTCACTGAACTGCTGTACCTAGTTAGATTTGTGCTTCTGGTAGTAACAACTCCTACCAGTTTCAACTCTAAAGATCTGAGATGCAAAAGACAGCATGAATAATTCAGTGAGCACTGGGTCCTGAACCCACCTTTCCTTTCATAAAGAGAGAAGTAATGCACCTCAGGTATAAAGTTTTACTCTAGCAGGGCGTAATCTTTCTTTCTCTTTCAGCACTTTGTTACTAAGTGCTGTGTAGGTGTGAAAAGCCTTATTACCATGTAATTTTGTTGGGATCAGACTTTCAACTACCTGCTTCGCTTCATATTCAAATACACAGAATGATCAAAATCTGTTTTATTTCCTAACAATAGCCAATTTTGCTATAATTATTTTAAAATAGCAAATTTAGGGAGTACTGCCCCAGTTAATTCACATATGGCACCTATCCACACACGTATAAAATACCTTATTATTTATTACCTTTCTCATAATGAACTTTGCGATAAACTGAAAAACTAATTTGTTTTTTGACAATGCCGAACCTTTGAATAGAGAAAATCACAGAGTTGAACACAGAGTGCAGTCCTGTGTGGTAAGTGGTCTCCATAGCAACCAACAGATTTTTATGCTAAGTCTGGCCTTTAAAAACATTTCACGTTTACCACCGAGAAAAAGATGGCCTTGATTTAAAAATGATACAAGAAGTATCTTGAATGTGCGTGCTTTCTCTTCTCCCTTGCAAATAAAATTAACAGGCGTCCCTTTAACACTAAATCCTCTCAGCACTGTGTGTCATCATTGACGTATGTGTGGGCCTGCTCTAGGCTTAGAATTTTTTTTCATGCATATCATTGCAAGACACGAAGCCCTTTCCCCCTATTTTCCCCTCCTTGTTTTTCTCTATCCTGAATGAAAATAGAACATCAAGCTCTTATCTCAGTCAGTGATCATGGTGACAGTGAAAATATTATTGCATGCTTATCTATAGCAGTTTCAATCATACAAGCTTATAATAACTTGCAATAATGGAAGAAGTAGTAACTATAGCTGCAACGGCTGCTACAACCTAATTTATTTTCACTCCACATTCAAGTAACTAAAGTTCCTAAAAAGGAATATATTTTTAATAAAGAAAGATTCCAACTTAAGAATGTGTGTATGTAATTATTGACAACAATATGCTATAAAGAGCATTAGCACTTAATGAGAATTTTGTTTGCAGCACTGGAATTTTAGTAACAGGACATAAGGGTAGTTGTACAGAATTATAGCTGAATTAATCATTATATTTTCAGTTTTTGTTACCTGACAATATAGGTTACATGCCTTTAACATTTAATTCAAAGCAGAGCTTGCATGCTCAGGTTATCCTCTCGGCATGGGCGTGGGATGCCTGCTTTTGGTTGATTAGGAATGCAGCCTTGAGAGTTTTGGATGAGTAGGAGGGGAAGATACAGAGACCATCTGTTGCTATTCCTGTAAAGGTAATTTCAACATGCATTCAGTCATCATCGTGACAGTAATAGCACTTCACACATAGCCTTTCACATCATCAAATGTTTGGTCTTTGTGTTCCATTCCATCTCAACTGCAGCATAAGCATCCCTCTCTCTCCTCACTGAATGCTTCCTCCACAATTTTCCTTTGTCCGAGGAATACTTTCCTCTCCCTGTAACTTAAGAAAGGTCCTCTGCTGAGTCTCAATGAAGGGGGCATCAAACAGTCAAGTTCTGTTTGCCATGAAATAAGACAATATAACAGAATTTATTACCCTTTGTGTTCCTTCGTCCTACGTGCTATTGAAGTTGTTTCTCCAAAGGTGATCATCAATACAACAACAAAAATGAAGAGCCCCCACTGTGAAGGAAACAGGCAACGAAACAGAAGCTAAAAGCTTCTGTGTGAAGAAGCATGGTCCCCAGTGCATCTCTAGGGAAGACAAAAGTTTGTCCCCTGTAGAAAGTAAATGTGCTAATGAACTAACACAGCAAAGATACAGACAGCACAGCCAGAACAGTATCAGAGAATTCTCAGGTACCATGTTAGGGAAAGGCAGCGTAAACACTGCCTGCCACTCATTTTATTTCTTGCATCAGGATACACTAACCACACTGTACCACTCAGGGGACTAACTAATCACAACAACGTGCTACGGTATTTCAGCGAAATCTTGCTTATGGTGAATGTTGTAGCATTAGCGTTATCGTCACCACCACCACCCCCTCCCATCCTCTTCCACACAGATGGAGGAACACCGTGCCAGAGTTAAGATTAGCATAGTGTTGGAGTTATCAGAAACAACTGAGCAGTTCCTGACAGACCACTTTTCTTTTCTCATGTAGAAGGGAAATCAGAAAGACATGTACTGTACCTTCATTGCAAAAGGATGAAAGATGCAAGCAGAATGCTCAAAGGGAAGGTCCTATCTGTCAAATGTTTCCCTAGATCCCTGATTACACACATCTGCACAGAACTAATAACAACCACGGTGAGCCCAAGCAACCTGCTCCAGCCCAAGCAGCATCACAATTTCCCTGGGAGCTGTGCTCTCGCAGCCTGCCTTTGTGCCCTGCTTTGAAGGTAAACAGCAAGAATCAACCAGTACTGATACCAAGGGATGCAGCCATATTTCCAACAAGACGACAGACAAACCTTTGGATACTGCTGCAAAAAGATACCTTAAAGGATGCAAAACAAAGGAGAAAGATGATGGTATTGTACAGAATACATCCCACACAATCTCCTTCCTTCACATACTCCTAGAAACTCATCGGTATCATATTAAAAAAAAGAGCTTACTCTCTTATCATCACATATACTTTTCGCATCTCTGTATGGATTGTACAGACCTTTCACTTTCTCTAGTTCTCCAAGAGGAAAAGTTTCACATGGCCAATTTTAAAACAAAAAAGAACTGCCGTATTCTGAAATATTTACTCCTATTTCTTATTATTTACAGTGCAAGGAGAGACATACATACCAGTCTGAAGTCTTCCTCTAAAGCAGGAGTTTCTAATACTGACTCATAGCTAACCTACTGAGTAAGCTTGGTCTTTGAGGAAAGAGTGGAATGGTTAAAACACCAGAGACTTCCACAGGGCAGCCACAATGACCTTTTTTTTTTCATTCCTAAATGGAGATGCAATGAGATCTTTTCTCAGGCGTGGTAGCATACCGATCATATTTGAAAGTGGCAAACTTGTCATTTAATAACTGTCAAGCATCCAGGCTTTCACAGTTAATTACAATATAATATTCATTGTCTTCAGATAAAAAAATGTCAACATAAATTTGAATTGGGGGGGTGAGAGAGAGCAGAACAGTACGTGCAGTCATTGAATATCAAAACCTACACACTATGTAGGCAAGACTAAAGGTCTGCCAGCTGTCATCCAAAAAAAAAAGTCACTCAGAACTATTTTTGAGAAATCTTATAAAAGCTTCTAAATGGAACCAACTTAGAAGTTCTATTTTTTTATGCCACTGTCTCTTCAAAACAGAGAAAATGTGGTTGTCCTAACAAAAACAGTTGACTGTTATACGTAATGAAATATTCTTCACTTCCAGACCCTATTAACTTTTACATATAAACTGTTTTAATGTAGAAGTGTCAGGAATCTGAAAATAATACCTAGTGACAGCTCTAGGATTAAGCTCTTCTCTGTTAGCTGGAATAGCTAACTTCAATTGTAAATTGCTTTTAAAGACCAAAGCATATACTGTAAAGCCCTCCCGTGCCTCTTACAAACCGAGATCAACAAGGCATCTGGGACCACCATGTGCTAGTGATTCATCTTCATTATCTGTCAGCAAGGCTGTCCTAATAGGATGTGTCTTTCACTTTGATTAAAATGACCCTCTGAAATGTGGTCTTCGTAGAAAGTTGACAAGCAAAGGTAAATTTTGAACTGTCTGGCACTTCTCATTTTGTCTCTGGAAACTGAAAGTGCTGCTATTTAGCATAACGACTCCCTCCGTTGGCTTAGCTTCCACGCTATGAAGAACCTATTCATACCTCTTTGGTGATCATCAATAATAAATGGTCACCTTTGGTCCATGTGACATTATTTTTATGTTTTTTAATTTTCTGCCTCCGTAGCGTGATTTCTACTATTACTTGAGCGTATCAGTAATTCAATACTGTAGCTAAATGAAATATTATGGTTAACCTACTTTAAAAAAAACCAAACTCAAACAAAATAAACAAAAAACAATAACAACAAAAAGAACAAACAAAAAAACAAACAAAACCCCCTCAACATAGCCAGGGATATGACAAACACTTCTCATGCCTTCTAGATGTTTTTAATCTTGTGGGTTTTTTAAGGTATGAGCTGAAAGGATACATGACATGTTGTCCCAATAGTCAGATACGTTACAGTCCTTATTATTAGATTTTGATCATGCTGCCATGATTTACATGTCCTAGGACCTATCATCCTGAATGAGTAACATAAACAAAACTCACATTTCCTGTAAGGATGTAACATCACAGATCTGATATAAAAGTTGTCAATACAGCCTTTCAGAAATCTTTTACCTGAAATTTTCTCTTTAGACCACAATACATTTCACTTCATGATTCCGATTACACATGAAATGCAACTTCAGTATTACTATGCTAGATAAAGTTGTGTGTACAATTAGAAAATACTGACAGTACTTTTAGGGGCTACTATTAGGTATCACATAGACCAAAAGATGTGCCAAGGATAGAGTCCAGGCTTGGAAAGGCAGCTGTGGAAAGGAAATGTTGCCAGCAGGAAGACAAAACCTGAGTAAACAGTAACACTAGCTAGAAAATCTGGAGAGGGAAAAACAAAACAAACAAAACCCCCATGCCAACCTCCCCCAAACTACCACACCAATTTCTTGCTTTTCAGCTACCTCTCACAAATTGTTACAGGGAAAAAAAAAAAAAAAAGGTTGTAACACTTCAGCGAGCTCAAATGAAAATGAGGAATACAGATACACACAACTGTTTTTGAGGGGGTTATGCAAACTTCTCCCTCCACAGTTTTGGAAGAGGTAATTGGTAATTTCACTTATACTCTACTTAAAACAAGGGGAGAGTTTGGGAATGCTCCAAGACAATGTGATATAGCACATAACATATGCTTAGTCTGAACATACACGTGCTGTATTCCTTTTCTCACCCTTCTAGTCCCACACCTATACTCTCTGTTAGCATTAGCCTTAAAAATAAAAATGATGAGACAAAACATTATCCCACATACTATAATTTACTGTCTTGGCACATGGCGATTAATGGTTTGAATACTAATTCAATACTAAGAGTGTAGAAATATGGGAAAGAAAAAGAGATGAAATAAGAAAGCTCAGGCATCAGCTTTAGTAGGATTTGTCTTCCTAGATAGATCAGTTAAAGCCAGCCTGATATGTTTATTCCCCCCTTCCTATTTTTGTGCTAAAAACTTGAGTTGTTCTCTCTAATGCGCGAGACAGTTTCTTATATATATATATATATATATATATATATATATATATATATATATATATTCTTATATATATATATTCTTTTATATATATATATATATATTATCGTTTCATCTTTGAGTCAATTAGAGACAAATAGTCCATGTGTATCAAACACAAAGTCCAAGATTCCCCAGTTCTATATTAGATAATGACACATGGTTCCACGAGTGAGGCTTTGTACACCTCAATCTTATTCTACAATGGTAATGTTACCACCCTTCCACAGTGCAGCTTTCCCTGGTAAAGAACTATGCTCTCAGGCTGTAGTGCTACATAACTATGCAGCATAAAATGGGATTACTGCCAGAAAACAAAGGAAGAAATATTTCCTTCCCTCACCCACACCCTCACCTTCTTGTTCCAGCCTCCATTCTGCCCCTTCCCTTGTGTCCAGCCTTTCAGGATCTGAGCTGAAATAGAGACCACAACCTGCCATAGGAACACACACAAAACTGCACCAAGGAAGGAGTGAGCACATGAAGAATCAAGCAGAAAAGGGCGTAAAATTCATTTTCTGTGTTTCTTTAATAAAGGCAGCTGTCTGATATTAAGTTGGATTTTCATATTTGTTTGCACTCTTCCATTTCTGAACAAGTGTCAGGATCAGATTTTGGATGAATACATAGAGTATAAAATGAAATGTTCTACCCCTGCATGGGTTCCAGTTATTTTGTGTGGCCCAGGATATCAAAACCTATCCTGAACACTGTGTAGAATGTTCCTTGTCATAAATCACACCCAGACACTTAGAACAGTAAATCAATACTGTTCCTATCTTCTGCAAAAGGAACAGGAGGCTTACATAACCCGCAGAGCAAAAGGGGAAACCTGCCAGGACTCCCAAACACCAGACACCATCCCTGCAAGTTTCTTCATGCAGTAGGAAAAAACCAAACCAAAATTATTAAAAACAACAACAATAAACCAACAACAACAACAAACTATTGCATGTCCTGCTCCTAAAAGCAAAAAGGGAATAAAAAGGGAATAAAATGTCACTGATTCTTTCCACCTTTACAGATAACTAAAAGTGCTTGTTCTTGGTGTCACAATCACTCTGCAAAAGTCAAAAGTCTACAATGAGGGAATAGATGAAGCAGCAGGACTGACAGTCTCTGAAGTACCCAGTCCTCCTGGAATCTTGCCAGTTAAGTTAAACAGAATTGTGTGAATTTGTTTTTCATAAGCTTAAAAAAAAAAAAAAAAAAAAAAAAAGACAAAAACCGCCACCCCTGGTGATATTTAGCAACATTGAGGCATTTTTCAATTTAATTTCAATTTCATCAAATTGCTTAGGGGTAAAAAGCACCTTAAAAAAACATGAAAGCCCAAGTGTTTTGACAACATTTTCTAAATGCATTCTTTATTATTATTCTGATTGACTTACTTTGAATTTTTCTTCACTCTTATTAAAGAAGACCTTCAAATAGTAACATTTGTCGAAGGAGAAGTAAAACAATTTAGTGCAGGGCTCATTTAACCCCCCAAATAAGTGAGATTGATTTCAAAATTGCCAAAGAGATGAAATATTCATCATTATCCCACCTCCCAGCACTGACAGCCTGACATAACTTTTTTCTACCTTTCTGCCACAGAACAGCTGGGAACATTAATCTCCAAATCGTGTTAGCAAGAAGGTGGTTGGTCTCCAGCACCGAAAGTACAGAAACAAAAATGTCCTTTGCATTTGAGAGGCTGAATCCTAGGAGAAATGTTAGCTCGGAGAGCATAGCATGTGAGGGCAGAGACAATCCGTGTTTACTTCAGAATAAAGCATCTAAAGCACTAAGAGGACAGGAAAATCTTTTCATCAAACAGAATGAGCCACACTGGAGTCTGGAAACCAGTCTTCTGTTGTGGGCTCTACTGTTCATGCATACTGTGAGAATATGAGCAAATTCTTTGAATGCCTGTTTGCTTCCATTTGCACCCCCCCCTCCCCCTTTTTTTTTTAAAAGATGATCCTTCCTTGACAAAATGAATCAAGATATACTGATGAAAAATTTTGTAACAGATTAGAAGATTTTCTGCATTTTGCCTAAGATCCAGAGCCTTAAAACCTTCTGTAATTCACAGTTCAGTGAATTATCCTGAAACATAAGTCTTTGGATAAAAACATTTGCATTTAGATACATTTAACCTTACATTAAAACCAAAAGATGAATAATACTTTAATGCTCCTGTCATATTTATTAGCTCTGCTCAAGGTGAGCAAAAGCTCTTGGGAACAGCTGTGCCAGACATTCTTCCCCTTCCCCCATTCACTATTTTTTTCTCTTCTTAATCTACAGGAGGTGAGTTCTAGCACTATTTTTTCATACTAGTTGTTGTTGTGTTTTGTTGTTTTGTTTTGGTATTTTATTCCTCCTGGCACAAAAATCAGAATGCAGCAAAAACATAAGGGATGAAGGATAAAAGAAGACTGACTACTAAATTTACCATATATTGAGTGAAAGAGAGACAAAAGTGGTTGTTCAGAGGTATATTCTGACCTATTCTGCCATGAGCCTCTGCATAATTTTAATCTGAAGATTCTCTTCCAGACTTCAAGCTAATTATTGCTTCTATTTGTGCTCACAGAATGATTTAGATCAGAAGGGACCTCTTGTGAGAGCATCTAGTCCAAGCCCAGTGCTCAAGCTGGGTCAGCTAGAGCAGGTTGCTCAGCGTCCAGCTGAGTTTTGAATATCAACAAGGCTGGAGACACCACAGTCCCTCTGGGCAAACTATTCCAGAGTTTGACCCCCCATACAGTAGAAAAGTGTTTTCTTCTGCCCATTGCCACTTCTGTCGCTGGGCACTGCTGAAGAGAGTCTGATTCCTTCATCTATATTCCCTTCCATCAGGTATTTATATACCTTTATGAGATTCCCCCAAATCTTCTGTTCCCCAGTCTAAACCAGCCCTGCTTCTCAGGCACTCGTCAGAGCAGAGATGCTCCAGTCCAGTCATCGTTGTGGTTCTTGCTGGACTCTCTCCAGCAAGTCTGTCTGATTGTCTTGGGGAGCCTAAAACTGAACACATCACTCCAGATGTGGCCTCACCAGCACTAAGGGGAAGGATCACTTTCCTTGACCTGCTGGCAAGAGTCTTCCTAACACAGCCCAAGATGCTGTTGGCCTCCTTTACCCCAAGGGTACATGGTTGGCTGCCAGCCTGCCATCTATCAGGACTCCAAGGTCCTTCACTGCAGAGCTGCTTTCCAGCCACTCAGCCCCCAGCATGTACTGGTCCCTGGGGTTGTTCCTCCTCAGATGTAGGACTTAGCATATCCCTTTGCTGAACATCTCAGTCAGCTGCGTCAGGAAATGGCCATCAATGCACATCACAAATCTAGGTTGCTTTTCCCCTGCTGTGTTGTCCCTCTAGCAGATACTAGGGGATTCAAAGTCCCCCAGGAGGACCAGAGCCCATGAACATGAGCATTCTTCCATGTTTTTGAAGAAGGCGTCAACTACTTCTTCCCAATTAGGAGGGCTGCAGCAGATATCTGCTATGAAAATGCCCATGTTGGTCTGACTGCTAATCTTGACCTCCTGGCTGATTCCTGAGGCATCCCAAGGCAGAACTCCATGTGTTCCAGCTGCTCTCTCACATTAAGGGCAACTCCTCCTTCTTGCCTTTTCAGTCTGTCTTTCCCAAGGAGCCTGTATCTGTGTACTGCAGCACTCAGGTTGGGTGAGCTATCCCAGTGTGTCCCAATGAGGTCACAGGCCCTGTAACCACACACAGACTTCTATTAAAAAATTCCTCTTGTTTATTCCTCACACTGCATGTTTTAGCGTAGAGGCATTTCAGAGAGGCACTCAAGCACACTAATTCACTAGAACAAGCACAAGACCTTACCCCAGAAGGCTGTTCCACAGGCATGTTCTTATTTTCTTCTTCATGTACCTGCAACTTGAAGTGATTGCATTACAGCCTGTTTTCTTACTATGTCTCTTCTGTTCCCATCACCCTTGGCTTGCCTACCCCAGCCTCAATTTCCTCACTTGTTTTCTCAGAAATCTCTCCCTCTCCCCTCATTTCTAGAGTTTGATGGTCCATAAAAAGCATGTCTGGTAGTTTAACGGACATAAATATTGAAGGGACAACCAGCTGTGCCTCTGGAGTTAAGAAGAGAAATTAGTCACCAACATCTTGCAGTGCATGAATTATATTATGCAATCAAATGGATAATGCTACCACATCACTGTCACACACTAATGTCAACATTTGTACAAGTGATTCCACCAGCTCCAGAAATCTAGGAAAGAAAGGCCTCAGTCTGAGCCTAATGCTACAGTATTATATCAGTTATCATTACTAAACTCTTCCTGCACTACTGAAACCAACTGATTTGGGTGATAGCAACATCCCAACAAATGTTTCTTTTAAGAATTACACTTGTTCGCTGATGCAGCAAATGACAACACTTGGAACTGCAACCCACTTTCCTGAACTTCTGAGTATCTACCTACAGAACAATGGTGATGCATCTCTCTATTTCTGCTGGTGCAGACATGAGCTGCACAAATAATTGTCAGAAGCTTGATATCAAGCTTACATGTCTTTAAAAACTATCATAACAGGCATTGGGAAACAATCTATAGTGAATACGTAGACACAGAGATTAACTTTGTTTCCTTTCACAGGTCTCAGAAAATATTAGAAGAACAGTCTGCTTGTTCCATAATATATAACAATCTTTGCAAAAGCTTTATGCATGTCAGTACAAGAGAAGGGAAGGAAAGACACAATAAAAGAAACAATTATGAGATTATACAACACTGACTCAATGAGGGGCAACAGGTCTATTTAGGAAAAGAGGGTAGAAGTACTGAGGAGAATCATTAGTAAAAAGAAGGAAAAGGGGAACCAAAATGAGAAAAACAAACCTGTGGCAGGAGACAGAGGCATGGAGCATGTCACCAGCATGGAAAAGGATCAAACCCAACTTATCAGCAACACAGACTATCTTCTATGTCTGTGGTATGCCCAGGTCTTACACCTCACCTTCCAAAATACCTTTGTTATAGTAATTTGGTTTTCTTTTACAGCTCAGTGATGACAGTTCAGAGTACTGCTAAGGTAACACCTACACTAAAAATACCTGATTACTTTTTAGATGATGACAGCATACCCCTTTTTAAAATGGAGTACTGCCTGTCTCTAGCCTAAATTCCTCACTCTTTCCTCATTTTTCCCTTCTGTTTTCACTATTAGAGATGCTCAGAGTTGTGTCACATGAATCTCATTGGTAAAGTGATTTTTCTGGAGTCCCATTCCTGACTGCACAGAGCATACAATACAAACTTCCACTGAAAATTTTTCTGATCATCAACTACAGTGTATTAAAATCCATTATGACTAATTTGTATGTTTGTATCAGTACAGTAATCAAGGTTAAACTAGCCAGTAGTTTTACTACTATTATTGCCAATCCAGCCAGTAAGTCTGAAGTACTGTCTTCCATCATAGAAGTATATCTGCCTCTGATCTAATACCAGAAATGACTAATAATTGAACACTTAACACTTTCTATTCAAGATGTGTTACTGAATGCTGATCACCCTCAGGCTTTCCTCAGGCTGCCTGTCACCCTTCCTACCTCCTTCCCACCATGTCCCTCGATGGAAGGTTTATCTTCCTCAGATCCGCTGGCACAATTGTACCTTGAGTCCACTTCCTAAAATGGCTGTTCCAGAATTATTTGGGTTAGCCTGACATACCGTAAAAGAGATTTTCTATTGTAATCATTTTGACAGAATAACATTGGAGAACATTTACCTGCTCAGTCATGGAAGCCAATCAGATGGGCTGAATCTTGTTAACCCGCCCCAAATTCAGTAAGAACATCATGTCTAACCATGATCTCACTAGCACCAGTAACCTTTTACATGAAATTATCCTTGCCATCTGCAAGACAAGATAAAAAAAAAAAAAGAAAACAAACCACCAAACAAACCCCATGCAACTTTTCTAGCAGGTATTTTTTATGATGGACAACAGGCATTTAACTTCTGCATCCCTGTTAGAGACCCGGCTTCCCAATGAAACCAGTAGAGCTCCCACAGGAGAACTGACAAACCATTGCCTGCATAGTGAGCGTAACCACAGCATCTGATTTGCATGTCTAGACTTAGAATGAGTACTCACCATAACAGGTATATTTTAGCAGCAGCATGATTTCATCTTTAAACTTAAGAGGAAGCCAGAAACTGTTGGTAGATTGGGTGTACAGAACAAGGTGTTGGAAGTGGGGTGGGGCTGCAGAGGCCCACTGTGAAAAGAAACCAGGGGCCCACTGCCGTCTGTGAAAAGAAACCAGAGGCTGCCCCATGCCTGACACAGCCAGCTCCAGATGCCTCTGCAACAGACCCAACACAGGACACAGCAGAGCCCATCAACCAAGCTGGTGATATCTCTTGTGAAAACATATAAAAGAAAGGGCAAAAATGCCAGACAAAGTGTGCGGGGGAGGAAGGATGGGGGGAGTGTGAGAAAACAGCAATGTGAACACCAATGTTAGAGGAAGAAGGGGGAGGAGGTGCTCCAGGTGCTCCAGCAGATATTCCCCTGCAGCCCAGGGAAGAGACCCCATTGGAGCAGACACCTACACTGCAGCCTATGGAGGACCCCATGCCAAAGCAGGCAGATATTTCCCTGTAGGAAGCTGCAGCATGTGGAGAGCCCACAGGTAGGAGCTACACCTCATGAAGGATCCATGCCAGAACAAGGGAGAAGCGTGAGGAGGAGGAGAGAGGCAGAGAGGAACTGTTATGGACTTACTGCAACCCCTTGTTCTCCACCCCTTGCACTGGGGGCAGAACCGTTCTTTTAATTTTTGTCTTTGCTTCTCCCTATCCAAATCTATTTTAATTGGCGATACATGAAATCAATCTTCCCCAAGTCCAGCCTGCTTTGCCTTTGATGGCAACTAGTAAGTGATCTCTGTGTCTTTATCTTGATCCATCAGTATTTCCATGTTATTTTCTCCTGCTGTCCTGCTAAGCAAGGGGACAGAGAATGTCTGGGTGGGCAGCTGGCCAAGGCCAACCTAGCACTGAACCAAGACTGGCACGGAAAAAACTATGACAATGAAGATGATACAGAATTTGTCATTCACACCAACAAAACAAAATATTTGCCGTAGAGCTTAACCTTGACTATATGCATTCAAAGCTATTAAAAAGCATAAACAACATTTTTCATTGCAACCATGCTGCAGATTTGCTGTTTCACAGTATCACAGTATGTTTGGGATTGGAAGGGACCTCAAAAGATCATCTAGTCCAATCCCCCTGCTGGAGCAGGAACGCCTAGGTGAGGTCGCACAGGAACATGTCCAGGCGGGTTTTGAATGTCTCCAGAGAAGGAGACTCCACAACCTCCCTGGGCAGCCTGTTCCAGTGTCTGTCACCCTCACTGAGAAGAAGTTTCTTCTCAAATTTAAGTGGAACCTCTTGTGCTCCAGCTTGATCCCATTACCCCTTGTCCTATCATTGTTTGCCACCAAGAAGAGCCTGGCTCCATCCTCATGGCACTCACCCTTTATATATTTATAAACATTAATGAGGTCCCCCCTTAGTCTCCTCTTCTCCAAACTAAAGAGACCCAGCTCCCTCAGCCTTTCTTCATAAGGGAGGTGCTCCACTCCCTTAATCATCTTTGTTGCCCTACGCTGGACCCTCTCCAGCAGTTCCCTGTCCTTCTGGAACTGAGGGGCCCAGAACCGGACACAATATTCCAGATGTGGTCTCACCAGGGCGGAGTAGAGGGGAAGGAGGACCTCTCTCGACCTACTAACCACCCCCCTTCTAATACACCCCAGGATGCCATTGGCCTTCCTGGCCACAAGGGCACAGTGCTGGCTCATGGTCATCCTGTTGTCTACCAGGACCCCCAGGTCCCTTTCCCCTACACTGCTCTCTAATATGTAATTTCCCAACCTATACTGGAACCTGGGGTTGTTCCTGCCCAGATGCAGGACTCGACACTTTCCCTTGTTAAATTTCATTAGGTTATTCCCCGCCCAACTCTCCAGCCTGTCCAGGTCCCGCTGGATGGCAGCACAGCCTTCTGGCGTGTCAGCCACTCCTCCCAGCTTGGTGTCATCAGCAGACTTGCTGATAGTACACTCTATTCCCTCATCTAAATCGTTAATGAATATATTGAATAATATTTGCCCCAGTATTGTTTCATACAGGAGAACTCAGAGCTTGCTCTTTAGTGGCAATAGTTGTTTGGATAGCTTCCTGAACCCCATCTCAGTGGAAAGCAATTTTGAAAATTCTTATTCTTCCTGGAAAAATCTTAAGGTTTACTTCTCTTCTAGTCAAAGAAGCCAAAAGCTTAAAAGTCACCAGCATGACTAAGATCCACTCTGAGGTATGGAACTTTTTTCAGAATTTATATTAAAAAAAAAAAAAATTAAGAAGTTTCTGCTGCAATGGTGGGTGAAAAGAAAACAAAACACGTGAGGCTTGGCTGTTACATAATATTCAGTCATGCTGCTTTGAAGCCAGACTAATCCAACAGACCAGGAATGTTGCACATACTGGTCCAATGAGGATGAGGGTGAAGAGCAAAACGAAATGCAGAGAGATGGCCAAACAGTATCACATGACTTAATGCCAGTTCTGTCCTTCCTACACTGAATAAGATTAAAAGATGGTAATTTTTATGTCAGCTAGAAGAAATTTAACCACACAAATTGTTGCAGCCAGTTTTGCTAGTAGAGTTCATTGCAGAGCTTTTTGACATACACAATATTCTACAAGAAGCAGCTCTGCCAGCTGTCCTGTATGAGGAAAACTCTTTCCCAAGTACTCCAGAATGAGGTATTCCAAGCTTGCCAGTCCCAAATTTACCTATTATTTATCCCATTATTTCAAAAGGAAAGCAAAACAAACACCCCCCAAAAAGAAACAAACAAAAACCCCACAAACAAACAAAAACCACCAAACCATACAAAGAAACAAACGAACAAACCCAAATCTAAAAAATTACCAGAAAAACCCTAAGGTTACTATCCCCTCCTATGTCTTTTTTAAGAGGATGAAACATATTACTATTGCTTCCTTTACTATTGCTATACATTTTGAGTTGCACCTTGATTTCAAGACAAATGATGTCAGGATTTCTATTCACATTTTGAATTCTATATGTATCCATCTCTACAAAGCCAGGTAACACACAGGGAGGAGAGAGCTCAATCTCATGCTTAGAAAAATCTTGCAGGTTCACCCAGAAAACAATCAAACAAACAACAACAAAATCAACAAAATCTCCAAAACAAACACCACTATTCAGATCTTAAAGCAATCTTCTTCTCTTAAGCAGAAAATACTTTTTCCTGGTATTCTCCTAGCCTGGAAGGTTTAACTTTTACAGATGTTAAAATGTAGGAAAGAGAAGGGCAACTCCCTTTCTTCCTCACATCCACAATAATCTATTCCTTCCCTCTGTTACATGAAGGGCGTGAATACGAAAAAGTCCAATAATAGGAAAGAGCAGAATTTATCGAAGAGATCTAATGAGAATAAGATGGTCAAAGGTTATGTTTGGAACAACCCTTAAAAAGAGTAGGTATTAAAATCTTCAGATATTAATCCAACCTGTGACCCTAGCCACCACTTAAAATATCAAAAGGTATTGCAACATTTACCACCAAACATTTTAGAACAGTTCAAACAGCCTGTGCAAGTCTAATTAAATCTACCCCCAAATCTGTCACACAGTGCAGAAAAATAAGATGGGAAAAATCATCATGACTCAAAACTAAGAGGTATGTGGGATGAGAATACCGACACTGGCATTTATTATGGAAGAGGATTATTATAGTCAGCCCCAGCAAACAATCATCCCTCAATCTGTGTAGGGATGAGCTTTTCATTTTCAGTATGTTAAACTTTTAATGCCAAGAAACACTCCTAGCCTGAAAAGTATTTCATGCCTATTTTGTTTCAAGTCATTTCACCAGGCAAATGGGTGTGTTTGCAGTCCAGTACATGGTTTGGTTCTAGTTGTTTTTTGTTTTGCTGTTCTCCTTGTCTAAAGTAAAGGTCTTAAACTGATTTTTAAAAAAGAAAGGAGGACTAACAAAGAGCTAGTTATCTTGAACAGAAGCAAACACACACCTTAGTTTATGTAAAGTTACATTTTACTGTTCCTAATCTAGCCAAGGACTACAACTTTTCTATTTCTCTACTTATAATTCATTCTAAGAAAGATTATTAAAAGCAATAACATTACCAGTGTAATTAGGCACCAGTGTATTAAACTCAGCCAGAGTCAGTAGTTTTCAGAATTCAGAGCAGTGATGCCAGCCAAAAGTACCTGCTACAATAGCGTGCACTTCACTCAGCCACAATCTGATTAGCAAGCTTGCCAATATGATAAGCAGAATACTTAAATTATATTATTTGAAAGCACCACAATCCTACACAGCTCACACAGATCCTGTAGAAATATTGACCTTCAGAAACAAAAAGAAAATCAGATGCAAGTTACGCTATCCTTTCTCCCTACCAATGTTCTTACATATTTATATATTGAAAAAAAAAATAATCTATTATTTTACATTGGTATTTTCATGCTAGTTTTGCAGTACTGGAATATTGTTGACATAATATTCAGTGCACTTCTGACCTACTTAATGTCTGACACACAATTTTCCAAGATTACCTCATTTTGGACATACTAGGTATTTTAGTCTTGGCTTTGCTCTTCTCTAATATAAAATAATAATGTGTGCATTTCCATTTGGGGGTATAAAGATTTTAGCAGCTATACTTCACCAATCAGATCTCATGAAGATGGAAAAAAAATAATATAGCAAATGACTAAAACTTGATGAATTGCTCCAAAAGTTAGAATGAATGCATTACAGAATTAATTTTACAACAAAGCCGATTTTCAAACCACAACATTTTGTCTTGAAATTTATATTTCTTTGATATAAAAGAATTATTTCAAACATTTTTGCTCTAAAAGTATGAGATATTAAAAAAATAAAAAAACAAAACCACACACATACAAGAAAAACCCCAAACAAACCCAAACACACACAAAAATCCCACAACCCCATAAGAACACACTGACACTTAAATATTTTTCCTTGTAAATCCTAGCACTGTTCAACTGCCAACTGTGCAGCATTTTTGTGTCATTGGTTTCAATATCAGCAGTGGGCCATTACACTACAAGAAGATGCTGAGGGTTTTCATACTGACCTATACCACTTACCTTCCGTGCTTATGAGTTGTTCTGGGCTAGAATACCTTTATATAATATAAAGATGAAAATTTCTTTAAAAAGATACAAATATTTGGAAATACTGCTAAGTATTACCCTCTTGACTTTCTTCTTTTGAGGAAGACAGAATTAAATCTCTTCAAATGCAAGTTACTGTCTTTCCTGTTAAATTTATCTGATTACCAGGAAACCTTAGATCCAATAGGATGTAAAAGAGATGAAAAGCAACATTAGCTGATGTGTATCAAATCCACTCCACTTTTATCAAGCAGCTCTAAAAACTTACTAGTGCTATGCTATGGAAAGAATACAGTGTGCTTCTACAACATGCTTTCATTATTCATTGACACATTCATTGCCTTTAACACATTGTTTTAACATTCTCCAGGCATAGGTGAAGTAAATATTGGGATAGTTATGTATGTTTTTTAGACAAAATGCAATTCAAGCAGCGACACCAATTTAGTATTGACTGCCTTCTGACCGAACTTAGTAATTTCATTACTAAAATATAGGTGCTGGTATTCTTAAAAAAAAAAAAAAAATACATACTTTTCACAAGAGAATCTGAAAAACCTTACCAAGACTGGCTCTTCTAACAGGATTTTAAAATGTGACCCTGCACAGAAAATTCCTTTAAATTAAGATGTAACAATTCTGAAGCTGCAATTGCTTCAATAAAGAGCCAAATATCTTAAGGAAGATGTCTTTTGAATTATCTAGCACAGTTTATGAGCCAAACATCAGGGAGTCCACATAATATTTCCTATACTGCTACATTTTCATGTCTGCTGAGCTATTGCCATAGTATCTTATTAGATAAATTCTGCTACTGTCTGATCATACATAACATCAAAACATATTTCTTAATTGCTAAGGTGAATTTGATCTCTTAACTTCCACCAGTGGTTCCTCACTGTACTTTTAGTATCAAGTCTAAGATGCATTTCTCCTTTATTGTATATTTCCCTTCTAATTGTTCTTGTACAGAGACATATAGGTGTGTCCTAAAGAAAACTGAAGGCGCACTTCCAAATTTCAGCCAGAGCTAAGACACAATGCAGTTTGACCTCCTGGCCTAGCAGGAAGCAGGACTGGTAGGGACACAGACTTGTATGAGGTTACCTGCAGGTGGATGTGTATCCCACTGTCTTTATCTGTGCTCCTTCTTAAAACTCCTGCCAGTTGCATCAGCCAGTAGTTCTGCTAAACTCTAGAAGAAAAACATACATGGGGATCTCTGAGAAAACTTTAAGAGAATATTGATTCTATTGCAGGAATTCACTATGTCCCTTAATGCAGGCATCCCTTGCAGCACACCATATTCCAGACTTTTCCCACTATTTTTCTCTTTTCTGCACCATAGGAGCATAGAAGCTCTGACAGAGACTGTGGCAGATGATGCAACACCTATCACAGAAAAAGCAGGAAATAACATGACTGTTTACAGCCCAAGACAGCCAAGGCACAGATTTTAAAAAGTCCATGTAGTTGCATCCAATGAGCAGCTCTTCAGCCTAAGCCCAGGAGGTTGCAGTTGTTGAGCACCAACTCCATTGCACATTTATCACTCGCAGGTCTTATATCGCAGCACTCACAAAGCAATCCCAGTGTCACGCACTCGGCAGGGCTGCCTTGGCAGGGCCCGTCCTAGCACTGGCTCATGTCATAAAAATGCCTCTGCTGGTATGTAAAATAACATCCCATATTCTGACTATATTTTCATGGGTTTCTATGTGCATTGTAACTCAGAACATACTAAACATCTTGTGCTTACTGCCAGACCTACACATTCGGCCAACGATTTGAAAGTCAAGGCATGTTATTTATAATAACAAGGTGCTTTAAGTAGGGGCTAGCTGTCACCTGGAAACCTGACTGCACTCAGTAGCAGCCCTCTGAACTTTGTAAATATGCAGCTGATCATCAAAAGACAGAACAGTGAACAGAGCCCAGGCAAGTCCTAGTGAACAGCCATGCAAATTCTGTATTTTTACTTCTACATACTCACTAAATATTGTCAAGACTCAGTTACTCTGTCATTTCGGGAACTCTGCACCTGAAGAATTTACTGTGCTATAGGGAATGGTATCCACACAAACACATGATCGCGTCAATCAGCATCTAACATCTGCCATATCACAACATTCCAGCATTGTAATCATTATCCATATCAACTAACAGTTTCTTAGGCTATTAATAAACTTTAATTAACAAAAACTGGGAGTTCTTCTATTTTGGGCAACATAGTCTAAAAGGTCAAGTAGAAAGATTCCCTTTTTCTTTTTTTTTTTTTTTTTTTTTTGTTTAAATGTAAATAAGGAAATTGTTTACCAAACTTAAAAACAAACAAACAAACACATACTAGTGAAATTGTGGCATTTTCTGTGAACCAGGAACATTTTTTTAATGGTGACAGAGAAACACATACAAGATTAATTTACTATGCTACTTGGTAATATATGGAAATTGAATTAATCTATTCTAATTAGCCTTTAACTTATATTTAGCTGTCCTATTCATTTGTAAGCTGATGAAATATTATCCAAACGTCGAGTGCTGCTTTGGTGGATGTTTTGGCTAAATACCTACGGATACTGTAGCACAGAATCATATCATATACCCTGTTTACTACAGCCCAAAGACAAAATTACAGGTTCTGGTATTTCAGCTATCTGGAATTCCTGTACTCAGGAATTTTCCCATGGCTGTTTTCCTTACAGAGAGGTTTAAAATATAGTCTTGAGCAAGTTAGCCATACGTTACTTTGCACTTCACTACCCAGGGTCTAAGACTGGCACAAGAGGTTGAAGTATCTCCACATATCACTGCAAAGATGAAACTTGAAGGGAAATGCGAGAATCAAAACCACACATTAATTTCATGAATTTAAGAAAATACAAGTTCTTCACTTTCCCGATGAGTATTTAGTTGGCTGTCTACATCTCCAATCATGTTAATGGTCTTCCGCACAGGGATGCAGTAGTTTAATGCAGAATTTGCACAATGCAGGGAGGCAGAGTTTGCAGAAAATTAATAAGAATTAACCTAAGAAGTGAATGCAAAGTGTCTTTTTTAAAATTACTTTAAGCTACTGTGTGGACTCTCTCATTCAGAAATAAAATTACTTTAATTCATGACTGAGTTTGGGCCAAATTCTGAGGAAAGCAGGCACATTGATTTATTAGAAGTCTAATATAACAACAGCACCCTCACACTTAGGCAATTTGGTTCAGTTATCATAAGCTTTTACGCAGAGGTAAAAGCATGTTCTGAGACACTTCAGACAGATTAGTATCAATTCTCCTTCATGTCCATACTGGAATCAAGAATTAGCCTTAACAATGGAAAAAGATAGCACTTCTGTAACATTTTTCTGCTTCATGTGCTTTTATTATGGATCAGCTGTGGTCTGTAATCTTTCAAAAGTATTTCACACATGCAATGTACCTCACTTTTTTAAGGAGCTATGTGGGTATTAACACTGGGGCCAGCAACAGAGAAATGCAGGCTGGGTACATTCTTCATGCTGTGCATCAAGCCAATCTATAACATGCAAAGTCAGCAAAACAACAGTTTCATTAGATGTACACAGTCTATATTCTATAATTTCACACATAGTTACCTAATTCTAAAATATAAAATCTTACATAGAAGGAAACAAGTCTTAGCTGTGAATAAGCCTTATATATTGGTTTTGAAAACTAACAACAGCATATTTTGAATCATAGTTTATAAAAGCAGGACTGAACAAGAGGTCAGAATTAATCAACATAAACTATTTGCAATATATACATTCAAATCAGAAATGGCAAGAAAAGCAGAAATAGTCAGGGTGGTAAAGCCACAGCATCCATACTGTTGCCCACAAAGGAACTGTGAATGCAGCACCTATTCAATTCAAATCTTAGTTATTCTACAAATTATATAATAAAGATATCTACTGTGAACCAAATCTCTTTCTTAGCTAACTACCTATACAGCTTAGCACTTTCCATGGAGGGAGCTCGGAATCGTGATATACCCAAGTTTTCAAAGGATTTGTACATTTGGCATACAAGCCAAAGCAAGGAACACTGTAGAAATTTGAATTATTTTTACTCTGTTACACTCTCATACTGCTATAAAGCTCTGTCAATAGACAAAGAAACAAATATGCTAGATATTGCGCACAACTTCCATGTTTAAGAAGTGCAGTCTACAAGACAAGAAGCAAATGATCATAGAGTTCAAAGATCAACAAAACAACAGATTGCTCCATTTAATAAGCAGTACTCTTGGTTCTGTGAGAAAATGTTACCTTTTTATTTTTAGGCATCCTGACAGAGAACTTAAGAGGCAATTTGAAAAGTGATGATAAGGTAGCTTTGTGGATAATTACAGGAAGTACCTTCCAAGCATAAGAGAAACCCCAAGAGAAAGCAGAAAGGTGCTTCTGTAGAAATGAACAAGACAGAGGAGCAGCACCAGCCAACAGATGCCTCAAAAACAAATTAAATATTGTAGATAGGAAAGCAGATTGCCCTGAAAGTCTCAAAAGCGACAACTAACTTGTATGCAATGGAATTTCGTTGGGGGAGGGAATCAGGAAAAGGATTCAAGAATTAGTACTACCAAGAAAATAAAATGTCACTTTTCGATGAATTACTATTTTAGCTGTACAAAATTCCATAACAGTATCATGTAGCTTTTCCCCTCCATGCATCTCACTTCTTTAAGAGGCTTAGAAAAGGAAGATAGTCATGAGTCACTCACTTTCTTTATTGGACCCAAATCTTTATGACCTAAAATAGAGATAAATGGAGGAAGGCTGAAAGTAAAGAATTCTCTTCCTGCCTCTAATGACAGCAGTTAGGACCCTTGAACAGTTCAAGGAGCTGCAGCCTCCAAAATGCACTTCGACACTCACTTGGCTTGACAGGATATGGTTTAAAAAAAAAAACAGAGTGAGAAAATTTAGTGAGACATTAAATCCTCTGAAGTTCTACAGTGGCTGAAAGCCGACAACAGCAATAGCCATTGCTTTCACACCTGTAGCGCTTCCATCACAACAAGAAACACATATTACAGCAGAAAATGTCTGTGTTGAGTTGCAGTGTGGTCGACACGAGTAAGAAACCAAAGGTAAATACATGTGGCAAAGACCTCCTTACAAAAGAAAGGCTGTAAGGTAAGACCATAGCCATTTACGTCTTACCCAAATTCCAACTAAGTTAGAGTCTAAGCCTACAGTGGGTCAGTATTTAGCACTCCAAACCTTCCAATACACCAACTAATTACACTTAAGTAACCAATTAACTTAGTTAGGTCTTGAGGAAAGTTTGGGATTTTTTGCTGTTGTTCAGGGTGTTTGTTGTGGGTTTTGTTGTTTTGCTGGGTTTTTTCTTTACATCATTTTAAATTAATTGAAACTACTACTTTAATTAGTTACTATTACTATCTTTATATTTTGTTTTCCCTGAGACCAGTGGCACTGACACAAGAAACACTTGAGGTACCAACAGCAGATACAATCCTTTTCCAGATGATGGGCAGAGCGTATGGAATACATCTGCAAATGCATCACGGGACATGGCAGTTTGTGCCCACTCCCCAAGAAATTAATGTCTGAGAAAGAACGTTTAAAAGCTAGAAGACCTGCCACTATGCTCTGCATCCCACAGCTGCAGAGAGATGCATTGCTCAGATTACTTCTGGCTTTTCCTGCCAAGAAATTCTGGATACAAATTCGTTAAGAACTTTTAAAGTATTGACAGACATAATCTATTTTGGTTTGGTCTTATTTTTCCTTAGCAACCATAGTTTACATTGCTACCCTTAGAAAATGGTCTAGCAGCCATGCCTCCAGATGGGAATAGCAATAATTAATACACTTGTTTTTTGTTTATCGGTAGAACGTTCTTATCTTAATGCCAAAAGATTTCAGGACAAAATATATATTTACAAAGAATTAGTTATCCCTGAAGTATACAGAGGAAATTAAGAGGTACCAAGAGTTTCAGTACTGCCAGCCTGGTGAAAACCAATGGTCACAATATTCTCTCTCGCTTAACAACTCACAAGGAAGCACCCGCAGAAGTAGCCTTCTTCGCATAGATTGATAGTTTCTAGTTTCCACCATTTCTTAATGTGACCAACGTGAAAGTACCTGCGGTGGACTCTTAATTGCTTTGCTTCAAAGCTGACAAAAAAAATCTGTTCCTAAAATTTTGCCAGAATTTCTTTGACACAGATGGGCTAGACAAGACATGACTAATTGATCATCATTACTGCTAAATAAAAAAAAAAATAGGCTATTTCATTTTAAAATTAATTCTAAACTTTCTCTAAACTAAACTGGAGTTTCAAACTCTTGACTCTCTTTATGGTTGGGAGGGAGGCATTGTTTTCATTTTACTTTCATGATGCTTCATTTTACTCCAAACTTTCCAGAAGGAGAAGATCAAAATTCCCCCAGCCAAAAATACTTTGGAAAACATAGGTTCAAATAAACGTGCAATTATTAACCCACAAACCAAACATGTATTCAGAGTTTTGCTGTGCTGATCACTAACCGTTTTAACCGTGTGACTGGGACACTTGGAAGTAAAAGACCAAAAGGGAGAAATTGGGGTCCATAACTAGTTAAAAGTTTAGAGAATAATTCCAAACACCTGAGATAGCTCTAAACCACCCTCTGGAACCAGCCTTCTTCCCTTAACACTGATTATAGATGCTGATAGAGCAGGATAGGTGAATAATCCCAACTGTGCCTATTCTTACATATGTAATTCCTGAGCCATAGGCGTTTTGACATTCACATTTCCCCATTTCTATATTGAAGACATGCTTCTATGAATAAAATACTTTGGATTTAATAAGAGAGTCTAAATTCACGTTCTATCTATGCTGGAACTGATTATCTTCAAACACACATAATAAGCCAGAACTAAACACAGAGAGATTTACTTACACTTTGTTGAAACTTACTTTCTTTTATCCCTCAAGATAAAGATAAATGCACTTTTTTTTTTGCACAGCTTTTTTGGCACTTCTATGCTGTTCTGAAATGCACACTATCAGTTTAAAATCTCTCTGCTGTCTCTGTTTTCAAGTCTTGGCAGTTAGGAATATATGAATTACCAAATACTACATAACCACTGAATACTTTGGGTCCAGATTCTTGGATACATTCCAGCTGCTTTGCATTTTTGTAACTTGTTACTCCTGGTATCTGGTCCCCTGGAATTTCCTTTTTTGTAGGGAGAATATTTCAGTGGTAGAAAATGACTGTTGGCAAGAGACACCTAGGACTGTGGATATAATGGATTTTCCTTTTCACAGCCAATGTGGAAAAATACATAAAAATAGATGCTTACATATTTCATTCTTCTAGATTCTAGTGGGTCTCACTGAGCACTTGTTTCCACAAAGCAGAACAATGTGGATACCTCCACTGACTCCAAATACCTTACTGCATCAGGATCGGGTATTTTCCACCATAGTAAGGTACACAAACTCCCCCAAGACACATGAAATAACTGAACTTGCTTCCTTGCTGTATGTTATATTCGCTGCGTACACCAAGGGTAGTATTGTCACTGAGCACTCTCTCCAAAGATTGTCCACTGAAACTGTTGACAGATGCAAACAAATAGTCCACCCTAAACTAGTTAGGAATGTGAGAAACTGCGATAACTTCCTCATAGAAAAGTAATACGTATGCAAAAGTATCTCTGACCTGAGTGTATGCTAACATGATACAACATGAGAAATGGCAGAAATGAGCAACATGATATAATAACAGACCAGGAGTACCAGCTTAATGGTCTTGTTAACCATGGCAGAAATTACCTGGGCAATCATATCCCAAATACCAAACAAAGGTGTAAAAAAAAAAAAAAAAAAAAAAAAAACAGCAAAATTATGACTGATGGGAAAAGAGTAAATGCTTATTCTGGAGTGGACAAAAGTAGTAGAAAGAAAGAATTGGGAAGGAGAAAATGGGGGGAAGTTACTATAAAAGACAGCAAAATAATTCTGTGAGAACTGAGCAGAGTACCTCTCAAGCAGTCACATGCTTGATTCACCCAGAGTCTTCACAGGCCAACAGAAGTGGTGCTTCCATCGTGCCAGCCTCTGACTTACCTGGGGAGTCACAAGCAGTTCCCATCAGGGAATACTTGGAGCACTCTACCCAGTGTCAGCATGGAAACACCTCACCTTTTCCTCTCTTAAAGAAAATATTTGCAAAATTTGATAAAACCAGGTCAAATTCACCATGTTGCAATTATTTCAACCTGTTATTTTTAGCAAACTTGTTGTTCAACAAAAATTAAAAAATAACTACTCTACATATACTTGTCCTTTTATAATTCTTAGTGCATGAAGCCTTCTACAGAAAATGTATAGGCTTTGTTACAAAGGAAATTTCGGAAAGCTTTTTTCACGGACTTTCTAAGGATATTGTTTGCCCCATTCCATAAAAAGACAGCTCCTTATGATGAGGGAGAGGAAACGGATTGCCAATTATATGCTTAGCAGCAGGCCTGTCACAGACAACAGCACCGTTCTCAAAATATTGACACCAAACCCACCTTAAAAGGAAACATTTTCTACTAGGATAAGCACTCAGAAAAACCCAGGGACTGATCTGAACATCACTATAACATTCTAAACATCTGAGATTCACAAAAAGCAGGCTTTTAAATCTCATTTTGCTCTCCCATATGACCTTTTCAGCTTCCTTATCTGGAAAAAAAAACCCTTTAGTCTGAATGATTTGATCTTCACTCATTCTAGACCCTTCTGATTTTAGGTAACTGTAACTCTTCCATTTTCTTCCAGGAAGGTAATTTCCAGTTTGCTGCACAGTTTAGGCACTTTAAAGCTTACATGAGCATAAGTCAACACTATCAGCAGAAGCGCCACCCACAGACTTTTTGTCCCTGCTCTGTATAGCTGCCTCTCTTCTGACGATCACATTCAAGTGAGTGGGATCTGGGAGCTCTCCTGAAGTAAATGACTCAGGATATTTGTCAGGTTAGTTTTCAAATCCAGATCAACTCCCAGATCTCATTTGTTCCACAGCTTCACAAATATTTGTTTCTGTACAAAGAAGGGGCTGTATAGGGCATAAACTGCCAGTTTATGTCAGCTTTAAGGATATGAGATGCCAAGAATCAAGAATTGCCCTAACTGCAAGGCACTTAAAAAAAAACAAACACCACCACCACCAAAACACAACCCGCACACACAGCCACCACCACACTTAAAAACCACAATTATTCTCATGCAATTTTGAAACCTATTTCTACAGATTAAAGACATTTGAACTAGTGAGGCTTCAATAGCGAACTGCTTAGTCTGCAATTACCTCTTCATTCTAAAAGCCTTTTTTGGGTGTGAATTAGCAAGAAGGCAGCAACAGCAAGTTTGCATCAGTAACTTATTGATAACTTTGTACTAATTAGCTGAATTTACTGCATTGTAAGGCTGAAATAATCATAACTAGGACAAACAGAAGCTCTTCTTGCCTACCTTAAAGGTTTGCATTAGTACAGCTATTACCACTGGCTTTGTACTAGTAGAGCTACACTAAACACCAAAGCCCAAGCGAAGTGATATTCAAGATGTACACCTAAACTTCAAATGAAATCAATTTTCTCTGTTAATCAAAGGCTTTTCAGGCATTCCTACTTATATGACATCTAGAGATCTTTAAGACCCAATTTTCAAATGTTTGACACGTAAGAGTTTTACCGAGAAAAAGTGAACAGACTTAGAGGAGAAAAACAATTCTTGGAAACTTTTTTCTTTTTTGCTTACAGATTTAAGTTTCACCTCAAGAATAACACTTTCATTTAGGAACAATGTTTAATACCACTATATTTAGGTGTTTGGGGTTTTTTAAATACATATGTTGTTACATAATCAAACAAGAAGCTAAGCATCTTCTCAGCAAAGACAAAGAAATGATCATATATAACCTAGTCCTATATCTCATATAACTTAACCATATGGTGTACAAAACCAACCATTCACAGAAAATAAACTGGCACAGCAGAACAAAACCCTGAAGAGTTCTTAAATATTTTATATTTTCCACTGACTCTTGGAGAATATCAGACCATAAATAGCAGACTTCAGTTTATATAGACTCGTTCCAAAAGCCACAGATGACCTCTGTTCTAACTTACCACAACGGAACTGAAGGCCTTGCCATTGGGGATTTGTACCAGGAAATACTGAAAGCACACACAAGAATTGCCCATAACACTTCTCTCTGGAAAAAGTGTTTCCTTATCTGAGCAATAGGTCTTAATGGTAGGCAAAAAAATAATAAAGTTTAAATCAGTTTGCACAAGCAATTCCAGCAATCTCTTTCTAAATGTGTGGGGAAGAGTTCCCAGATCTGCCCATGCTTTGT
Source organism: Columba livia (assembly GCF_036013475.1). Lineage (NCBI taxonomy): Eukaryota > Metazoa > Chordata > Aves > Columbiformes > Columbidae > Columba > Columba livia. The sequence continues at coordinate 47,042,777 of NC_088605.1, forward strand.
GCAGCTCTTGTCATAAATCACAGCAGACCTGCAAACTCTCTCACCTACGTATGGCTGCTATGGATATGTTGAACAAGCTACATGCATCCTTGGCTTCTTTCCTCTTTCAGTTGCTGGATATCATCTACAAGAATGCTTATTTAAAAAGGAAATCCTTGGTCCTCAGATCCGATGTTTTGTGGCTTTTTTCTCAGAGGAAAAAAAAAGGTTTTTCCCAACCAGAAATAATGGTAACTTTACTCAGATAAGGAGATGCCAACAGAGTGAAGACTTCAAGTGAAAAGGACAGTTACTCAAGGGTGTAAAGGGAGGCAGCAAGTGAAATGTTCCAGTCAAGTCCTGAGGGAGAATTTGGGATAGTCTGAATCTTACACACCTTAGTACTCCTGATCCATGGCTGACTCCAGCACATTCCAAAGAGTAGCCTCTCATACCACTATGCAAAATACACAAACCCAGGCATTTTCATGCTCTACCACTACATCAGCAAAAGCTCATACTATGTGGCTCCTTACGGTAACATTAAAAATACACAAATCCCTAAAATACAATACCCCTTCTGTACTTCTATTCCACAATTAAAACAAAGCTTATTCAACTGAATTTTTACAAACTAACTTCACAGAAACAGATGCTACTTCATACACAGTGAAAAGTTTCTTCACAATACCCTTAAGTGAGGTATCGCCTCTTTTAGGACAACAACGGCAACATGCATTAGAACAGTGAAACGTCTAACTTTTGGTCAAAAGTGGTTATTAATTCTCTGTTTCTAACCAAATACAGTTTTTAACTAGTCTTTCCTTTCTAGGAACTAACCTAAAGGAAAAAACTATCTCCCACTCAAAGCAAATGCTGTAGCCTTTTACTAGTGCTAATAGATGTTCTTCTGAAGAATGTCAGCCATGACTCAACACTTGCTTCTTGCAAACAGGAGATCTTAAGCTTTGGCATTTGAGAATCCCCGCAGTCATTAAGCTGTAAGTTCCCCCCACCCCCCGCCTTAGTTTCCCTGTGTTTTAAAGTGGAAAAATAATATTCTCCTAGCAGCAGCAGCTTTCAGATGGAGTTGAGCCTTTAAGAAAAACATCAACCAAGACACACAATAAGAAAGAGAAGATTAAAAAAAAAGAAAAAAAAGAGATGAAACAGGAGCTGGCAGAAAACAAACCACAGCATTGTTTCTGCGACTAATATTTAAACTCTCTTACAGCTATACAAAGGAGAGTAACAAGCAACCTGCAAGAATTACAGTACCAGTAAACTCACAGAAGTCATATTTCATAGTGAGAGCCTCACAACCAGCTCCAGCCTTCTCAGCAAGGCACTGCCAGATCCCTCACACTGAGCTGAAAGGAATTTCCATATTTTAAAATACCCAAGTATGAAAAGCAAGCTATAATATTTATTTGCCCTTTAAACAACAAACATGCATGAAAGAACAGGTTACACTTACACAGAGATAAGTGCGTATCAGGATGCTACCAGCTACGCTTTTCCTGTCATAAGCTAAACAGGGAAAGGCACTTCAAGAATCTGCCTAGAAAATAAAAAAGAGCCCATCTTTGGTCCCAGCATCCAAGTAGAGATAAGAAAACCAGTAATTCTCACTACTTGCTCAACATAAATCGCAAAAAGTCAGCCGATTAGATCTAGGCAAATTTCAGGCATCCTGCAGATGCAGAAATAAATAGAGAAGAGCCATTTTCCAGAGGTTCAGAGTGCTGCCACTGCATGGAGGCCAGGCTCAGCCCAGCTGCCAGCCTTACTCAGTGCCATTACAGAGACCTTTGTTATCAGAGCTCTGAAATTTAGGACAACGCATATAGTCATGTCAGTTCTCTTTATTAAGGTCCTTCCAGAGATTTGTTTGACACTACATATTTTCACCAGATCAAAGCATCTTATATGTATTTTAGGCAAAGTAGAGAGCATGCTGTACTTTCCCCCCTTTCTGAAAGCCTGAAACAAAGCATTGAGAACCAAGGTATGAGCCGTTTATCTGTCAAATAAAGATCAAGGATGATTAAGAGCCTCTGGCAAATAAAGATCAAAGATAGTCAAGGGCCCCCGGCAAAGCTGATGGTGCAGTCTGTCCCCATACAGCTTTAAAAAGGATTGATATAGAGCCCCTTACTGCTATTACAACACACAATTTTTTTAAAGTTTGAATTCATTCCCTTTAAGATCCATGAAGTTCAGTACCTGTTCTTCCTGCCTATGGTAACTTCTGCTTTTTCCTTTCTCAGATCTTCCATAATATTTGACAGCTGTTCAGTAGTGAGCTATTAGCTGACATTAATAAAGATACTGCTACTCTGAAAGACTGTGTTTAAAAACAAAACAAAAAGCCACAAACAACTGAACAAATCAATTTACACTTCTGCCTCCCTGCTTCTGTTGGCAGACTGATAAAAAGCCAGATTCCTAGTTTGAAGACATTTTAAGAGCTGATGTACGAATCCAACTCTGTGGATATGGATAAGTAAAAGCTGATGATAAATAAAAGAGTTGATCACAGGGAAACAGCAAACAAACAAGCCCATCAACTTTAATTCCTACTGAACATTTGGATTACACTAGAAAAGAAACACTACAGAAATGTCTCTAGAGACTGCAGTTTGGGGACTCTCAATTGTAGTATGGGATGCTTTAGCAGATTACAATGCCGTACTGATTAGAAGTTATCCAGCAGAACGTTTTGCTGTCAGAAAATGTGATTAGTGAAAAGTGAAACAGGTTGTAATTGACTTTTTTTTCTTTTTTTCCCCTAAGGAAAAAATCACCAGGGAAAAGGGGTTTGTTTCAGGCTTTCTTTTAACATAGAAAACAAGAGATTTATACCTGAAGTATTTAAGAATAAAACATTAACTCCTAAAGGTAGTTTAAGAATTGCATTCACTGGAAAGATATTTTAATTAATTTTCCTTTTGATGATACTAAAAAAAAACAAAACAAAACACAACAAACATGCATTTTGTTTATAAGGTAAAACTTCATTTCTTCCCATGTGACTACATCTCCCATAAACTAACACAGCATCTTGGCCTGTTCCTCATCTCTTAGGAGACACTTGTGGGAATTCCAGGATTCGCTGCTTCTTAAGAGCTGTAGCTGTGGTCCACTGAGGAGGGTGGAATCATGACAGCTTCCAATCCTGACAAAACCCTAAGGAGTGCACCTCCCTATATTTCAATGCACATTTTTAAGTGGGGAAAAAAAAAAATCCATCAGTATCCAGAATTTTGTGAAATATCTTTCTTACATATCTTACTTACACAGCCAGCACTGTGCCCTTGTGGCCAAGAAGGCCAATGGCATCCTGGGTTGTATTACAAGGGGGGTGGTTAGTGGGTCGAGAGAGGTTCTCCTCCCCCTCTACTCTGCCCTGGTGAGACCACATCTGGAATATTTTGTCCAGTTCTGGGCCCCTCAGTTCAAGAAGGACAGGGAACTGCTGGAGAGGGTCCAGCGTAGGGCAACAAAGATGATTAAGGGAGTGGAACATCTCCCATATGAAGAAAGGCTGAGGGAGCTGGGTCTCTTTAGCTTGGAAGAGACTGAGGGGTCACCTCATTAATGTTTACGAATATATAGAGGGTGAGTGTCTCGAGGATGGAGCAAGGCTTTTCTCGGTGACAACCAATGATAAGACAAGGGGCAATGGGTACAAACTGGAACACAGGAGGTTCCACTTAAATACAAGAAGAAACTTCTTCACAGTGAGGGTGACAGAACACGGAAACACGCTGCCCAGGGAGTGGAGTCTCCTTCTCTGGAGACTTTCAAAACCTGCCTGGACACCTTCCTGTGTAACCTCATCTACGTGTTTCTGCTCCAGCAGGGGGGTTGGACTAGATGATCTTTTAAGGTCCCTTCCAACCCCTAACATCCTGTGATTCTGTGATCATTTTTACTCTACTGAAAAACACAGAGTGCAGTTTTAGCCAGACCTGATTTCTTTATACGGAGCCAAGTATAAAATAAAGGAGACCTCCTCATAACTACATTTGGACAATTCTTCATTCTAATACAGGAAAGTCACCTTCATTTGAAAGCATTATAGTTATTGCTGCTTAACAAAAGGACTAAGAACTATCCAGTTAACTAGTCTGTGGTCCTCAGCACAGCAAAGCAGTGTACAAACCTGGTTATTCTATGCTAGGGGAGAATAAAATATAGTTCCATTAAAGCTGATGGTAGTGTTTACTGCTAATATTACCAAAACATCTGCCACTGCCTCTCACTTCAGATGTTTTCTCTGTTTTAGCATCTTTAGTAGGAATTGTGTCTCAAAGTACACTGAATCCTTGTCATTCACCAAGGCTTCTCTTTGGAAGTGTATTGTAGGAATGACTATATATTTTAAGTAACTTTGGCATCTGAACAACTATTATCTCTGCCTTTGACTCACTGAAGCTCATTCAAAATTTCCTAAAAGCCACTGAATGACAGTTTCAGACTGAACGTACTGAGAACAGTGGGTGAAGTACCCACACCTTAGTGGGAGCTTGCATCCAAATAAAGAGCAGAACCGCACCAAAATCAAGTAGCAAGTACAAACCACACAGAAACATTATGGTATACACAGATGCAATCTTCACCAGTTCAGCTAGTGATGATCTGAATTTTCACTGTGTATTCATTTCCTATGGAGAGGGTCTGTATTTGTTTGAATTTGGAGAAGAGGAGACTGAGGGGTGACCTCATTAATGTTTACACATATATAAAGGGTGAGCGTCACGAGGATGGAGCCAGGCTCTTCTCGGTGACAACCAATGATAGGGCAAGGGGTAATGGATACAAACTGGAACACAAAAGGTTCCACTTAAATTTGAGAAGAAACAACTTCTCAGCGAGGGTGACAGAGCACTGGAACAGGCTGCCCAGGGAGGTTGTGGAGTCTCCTATTCTGGATGCATTCAAGACCTGCCTGGACTCCTTCCTGTGTAACTTCATCTAGGTGTTCCTGCTCCAGCAGGGGGATGGGTCTAGATGACCTTTCGAGGTCCCTTCCAATCCCTAACATTCTGTGGTTCTGTGAATTTCTTCCTCCTTCTGGGGTTTGTGGGTTTTTTTTCTTGGTTTTGGCTTTTTGTTTGTTTTGTTTTCATCTGTCCCATTCTTGGTTTTCTTTTTGCTTCTAGTCTCGAGTAGTATTCAGAAGAAAGAAGAAGGAAAAAAAATACACTGAACACATATGGGACATTTAAAAAACTGCTCTGCAAAATCCACAGTGGAGCCAAACACTGTCTTTATGGCCGAAGTCTTGGAAGTCAAATTTTGGCATGAGTTATAGAATACCCAAGTACATTGAAGTAGACTCTGCATCATAATTCAAATTATTCATATTCTAATGCATTGTGAACTAGTCTGAAAACTAATCTACAGAACAGATAAAGGTCATGCAATTATGGAGAAAATGGAAGCAAATGGCCACTTCATTTGTTCTCCAAAAGAATAAAACTGTTTGCACAATGTGGACTGTTCTTCAGAGGTTTTAAGGTAAATATTTTTTTACCAAACAGGTAAGCACAGAAAAAAATGAAAATCAAATCTGTTGTCTTATCAGCTTTGAATGGTTTTCTTTTTTAATATCAACCCTTCAGACCTTATGAACCTTTATTTACCCATCTATAGTTAAGTCAATAGAATAATATTCAGAAATGCTTTTTTTTTTTGTAATGTGGTACTCAGTGCCAGAATTACAAAGCTTTTTAGACATCTGAAAATACAATCAGGCACCCATGTGTCGTTTTTTTTTTTGTTGTTTTTAAGACAGAAATTGAAAATGTCACTTTTTCTCAGCTCTCTGGAAAAAGTAGAAACAAGTGACTGTCAGGACCCTTTCCATAAAGGGTTATTCCAGCTTGTAGATAACAACCAGCAAAGCACCTTCCTTGGAGCTGCTGGCAGGCAACTTGGCTCTAGAAAAGAATGCAGATTAAGACAGAATGGAGATAAAGACAGAAGCCACCACAGTCGTTTCTATTTGCTCAAGATGGCTCCTTGGGCAGCATCTGAGTTTCTTTGCACTGTCTTTCAGAGACGCTTTCTTCCTCCCTTTCCTTTCGCCCCTTTTAGGTGACGTAAGCACCTCCTTCCTATATTCTGGATTCTGTTTTCCATGCCAGATGTCTAAAAATGAGGCTCTGTGGAACATAATTCAGAAGCTCTTATTCAAACAATTCATACTTTGTAAAAACATCCTTTTAAGTAACAGCAGAGGAGCTACATTTAGAAAGATGGAGAGGAAGAGAGGAACATTATTCAATAACAAAACAGACAGTACATGTCAACATTTTGTACATTAGAAAGTGACACTACATCTTTCTTCATCTACAAAAAGAAGAGAGTGAATGATTTAGCTGTTTGGCCAGAGGCAAAAAATGATTAAAAAATTGAAATGGACACTTCTTGAGTAAAGTGATGGAACAGTTCATGTAGAGAGCATATATATTTATTAGGACTCAGCCAAGTTCCAAAAAGGGCATGTAGCAACATACGCACAGCTACCACTGTCAAATAATGAAGAACTTCTGCAAGTCTTTCGGTAATTCAACAAAACAAAATAAAAGCACCTTCAGACAGCTAAAATACTCTTCTCAATAAATGCTGAAGGTTCACTTTACACCCCTGAGATGCCATTTTGTTGAATCAAATAAATCTTGAGTCTCAGAGAGCTAAACTGAAGTTTCAGAACAAGACACTCTTAGATTTAAAAGGTTTTAAAGTGACTTAGAAAATCACAGATGCTTGTGTGTATTATCATTGCAGTGTCCAGACAAAGCTTGAGAGGAAATGAATCACAGTCTTTTTATAACATGTTCAGAAGCCCCTCAAAACATCAGCATTATATATAAAAATCAAATGACATTAACTCCCCTTACAAAATGGGATATACAACTGCAGTGAGATCCATCTTCTAATCAAGTAATCTAGTTATTGCCACAATGACCCCGTTCATCCCAAGACAAGAAATCACACTGGAACAGAAAGCCTTGCTGCTTTAATTTGTTTCCTGCCTGCAGGCTGCAGTCCTGCACACACACAGACATGGTCCCATTGACCTGTCTTTACCCAAGGCCTGTGGAGCATATTCTGGTGACAACCCAGATGACGGCACTTCCGTAGCTTTCAAGTTACTGTGTTCAATGTCACAGCAAAAGAGGATGTTTTGGGTTAGTTCAAATTTAATATACTAATAGTATTCTGCTTCTGTAAAATTTCGAAGCATATAAATAACAAACTAGTACAATGACAACTACCAAATTTCTATGTTTATAGAAAACTGGCAGTTCATAAATATTGAAGTATGCTGTTAGCAAAAAAGTACAACATATAGATGCTATTTTTCCTAAAGATAGGGAAATAGTAACCATCACTGAAATAATTCATTATTTATAGACCTTTGAATTTTAAAGCCACATGACTGCACTACAATTTCTCCATTAAAATTCACAAAAGTATCTGTTTGTCATCCCTTTGATGAATGTGCTAAAGGCAATGGAAACAGTAACTATTGCTGACAGATTTCCCAATGATATAGTGGTGTTTGCCACTTAATCATCAATACAGGTTTTTAAATGAGCCCTGATATTGCCAAATAACTATCATGTAGCTTCATTAAAGCTAAAACATAGGAATCCTGTCACAATTGGAGACTGCAATCATGCATCTATGATCTGCATCACAGCAGTGTTACAGTGGGGAGAAATACACTCCAAGGGAAACTTCCCTTAGGGCTCATTACAGGGAACTTCCAATGCCTCCAGAGTTAGAAAGGAACATAATCAAATTTGATATCTAGTCAAACCGTAGCTTCGAAGTATTGTGACAGCTCCCAGAGTCCTTCAGCTAATTTGTATGACTCTTGCAGTCAGAATCTTTTCCCCTTCAGTCTCAGTGGGTACTACCCACCTTAGTTTTTCCTCAAAATTATTTCCGTCTTGTAACACTACCAGTCAGAAAGAACCTAACAGTAAAAAAATGAATGGACTAAAAAAAAAAATTACCAAAAAGTAGTGAAACAAGCTATATAGAAGAACCAAACTGGAAAACTAAGAGTATCTTCTGTGGCCAGTCTCCCCTTGGATGTTATAAAAACAGCAAACATTGCCATCTTGGAGACCATTTTCTATCCAAATGGTAGGTGATTTGATTTTTTTTTTTTTATTTTATTTTTTTTTAATAGGAAACTCAGGGCGGGGGGGGGGGGGGGGAAAGGGATGCGGTGGGAGGGGGGAAGTTCTATCAAGTTTTGTTCAAACAAGAACTTTCCTTCTTATCACAAAAATTACCTCTCCATCAAACCCCAAGTAAAGTTTCCTTGAAAGATTTAATTTATCTGTAGAGATCAGGACTATGAGACTGGGAAAGACACACTTCAGAACATTTACTGGCAGGTAAATGCCACTGAGACTACTCTATGAGGCTTATGTTGACTTCCCAAAAGCTTCCAGAATCAAATTTCTCTCCTGTTAGGTACTCCTTCCCTCTTCCTGTGGCACACACAGGAACCTTGGAGGATTTTAACAAGTTGTGTCTATGCCATCCTGTTACAGTGGCCAGGTATGTCTTTCAAAGCCCAAATCTGCTGCTTTCCCAGCCTGTGCTGGCTTGAACCTCACTCAGGGCATCATAACAGTTGCCTTGTTGAATTATTGCAAAGGAAAAAAACTCGGGATCCTCCAGTATGTACTCTCAATGAACCTGGCTTACTTTACACGCACTTCCCATTATTCTTGCACCTCACTGTCCTCCTACTGTCATACCTGACACCCCTTTTCAAATACACACTTAGCTGACCTCATGTTGTCACACCAGGAACAAAGCGACATGGAAGTCCACCATATCACACAAGAAACCTGCTCCAGATTCATTGCCAGTGGGTTACACGTGCAGTCCTTACTGGAGGTAGAGCCTGCCTGATTTCTACAGAGATGAAGGTGGGCCACTTTAATAATCTGGCCACAGTGCCCAGTTTCACATCCTCCTACTCACCAGCTTTCACATGCAGCAATCCTCAGAGCTGGAGCTCTTGATCCAGCACTGTTAGCCAAGGGCTAATGCTATTGCCATGACTGCCAAACAATCCAGGCCTGCCCAGAAACCAGTAGAATCCCGCAGATGGTTTGCTGGGTGAGGGTTTATAACTACAACACTCTCAAATGAATTGGTAAATTAACACTTAAAATCTTTGCTGAAGTTTGTGTCTTGGAACAGAAGTTGTTCATAGTCTCTCCTGCACGAAAGGCAGAAGCTTGGCACAGAGAGAACTGAAGAGGCTGCCACAGCTGCTCAGTTTTCCATCACATGTGGCATCCAGGAAACATCTCCACTATACAGAATGTGTACATGTTACATGGCTTCCACTGCATTAACAATACTCTTCCTCCACAGATACCATAAGACTGCAGAGAAAGGAAGCTCTTTCAGGCTAAGTAACAGGGAATCTTCTCTCCATATGCAATTAGGATGAAGAGAAAAGGATAGCACCAGCTTACTGTTACCAACAGTTACACTTCTGTATTTTCACCTAGTGGTTTATTTGTTTTGTTTTAATGAGAGCATCAGCAATGTTCTGTTAATAAGGAAAACCAGTTTGCTTCTGGCAAAAAATATGCCAGCAATAAAAGTGAAAATTCTCATTAATCTCTCAACACATAGTTGAGACCTGGAAAATATTGCTTGTAGAGAAAATCCTTTGTGTCAAATATATGAAGCGTGGGCATCTTCAGAAGTACTTAGAATGTTCTTATCAAACCTTGTCAAAACTTGCAGTTTCAGAATTTACAATAACCTTGAATCCCAGCCTGGGCTGTCAAAATTTTTTTAACCCAATTGTGAGAGAATCTATGCTTTGTTAAAACCTAAGCTGATTTTAAGTTAAACTCCAAATTCAATATATGTGGGGAAAAAAAAACAACAACAACAACACAAAACGACAACAAAACCCAACACAAACACCGAACACAAACCCATAATACAAAACAATAAGTTATAAATGCTTCAAAAAAGTCAGAGAATTCAAAAAAGGAATCTAGAAGCAAAAACAACAACTTGTGGTATGTCCAAAGTTTGCCTTTTGGAGAATTTCCTCTCGGGAAATTTCTGAAATACTGGATTATTTTAACCTATTACAGAAATATCACATGAACAAAAGACATTTTAGTGGAGTTCTTATAAGCACTTAGAATTTGGATTTATGAAAAACAAATGAGAAAAATGTAAATCTCTGCTGTTTCTACCTTTTTTCCAAAAATGACCAGAAGTTAGGAGAACTCATCTGAGGATGTACCAGCTTCCACTACATCAACTGCTCCAGGTTAATTTCCTAAAACTGTGTTTGTTTCTGGTACAAAGACTGGAGTTATTCTATCCCATTAGCTTCAATAGGATGTACTGTCCAGGGAACTAGAGAGAAGGGCAGAAGAAGAGACATAGTTAATGTAGTACTTCCTCCACATCATCCTCTTTCATGTAATTTCCTCAGACTGACAGTGACCTCAGGAGACCACTTTCAGGGAGTGCATGTCTTGATTTTTCTAAAGGAAAGAGGAAAGGGGTAAAAGGCCTCTGTGTTTTAAGTATTTGTATGCAATTCTGCTAAAGACAACTGGCAAAGTTCTTTTACTTCCACCCTCAGACACATGGTGTGAATTTTGAGGTTGTCAAATGCAGGGACTCGATGATCCTTGTGGGTCCCTTCCAACTCAGGACATTCTATGATTCTATGAATGATGTCTTTCAATAGCAAGCATGGAAAATTCTGTCAGAATCTGGATCTGTACTGAACTGCATCCAATATAAGGAAAACTTACTTGCACAAAAGGCAACAGTTAGCCTCTTTAAGAAGGTACAGTGACAGTTGGTAGTATAAAAAGTTCCAACCAAGAACAGTTCAGACTACATTATCATTTAAATATCTCAAAGGAATTTCCAAAATAAAGAGCAAGATCAACCTGCAGAATGTGCCCAGGAGACTGCAGTCAGTTAATGAAACTGGGAAGAGCCTCCAAATTACAGTGCAAGATGAACCTGGCAGCCTCAACATGTCAGAGAGAAGAAAAAAAAAAAATAAATGGTGCAACACAATCACTTCTCCACTTTTCTTGGAGAGAAATATTCACGATATTGAGTTATATCCATAGCATGTAAAATGCATTGTAACAGAGAAACGTTATTTTAGAAAGACAGAACATTATATTTGTATGAATTTATCCTTTCCAACTGTTCAGATCAGCAGCTGATTAAATCATAGGTCTTTTTTCTCTAGATTGGAAGCAAAGACAAAAAATGTGAGGACTGCAATTGAGGTTTTTTTCTCTTATCTGTGTGTTGCCTGCTTTTAGGATCTCACAATATATTGCAGTACACAATATACTGCAGCACAAAACTGTTTAACCACCCACAAGCTCATGTAACACTGCCACAAGCTGAAATAGCACACACCATACTACATTTATTTCCCTCTCATTTCCTTCAGATACAGGCTTGAGCAAAGTTTCAAAGTTTGATCCTCAGCTGAGCTCTAAGTTCAAGAGGAATCAGAACAAGGATATCTGTCCTGAAGTCACCTCTGATTTATTTACTTTGAAATTTCTGCCAAATAATATTGGCTTTTTCCTCAACCTCTGCGTGCCAACTATAACCAATAAAAACTAGCAAATTCCTTACTGAATTTCACAATAAATTGTTGTAAGAACTGATCTACAAAACTCTAAAGCCAAAGATATGTTAATGTCAGTATAGACAGAAGCAGCAAGATATCCTACAATATTTAGGTTTAAACTGCAGACAACACCTACACCAGTTCAAGATGGCATACTCACAGAAAGCATGCATAGGGACGTAAGGAAGCTCCAGTCTTGGAGATGCTCAAAACTTTACTGAACAAGGCCCTTAGCAACCTGATCTAGTTCTTGCACTGGCCCCGCCTTGAGTAGGAGGTTTGACCATTTGACCTCTATAAATGCCTCCCAGTCTGGGTGTTTGTATGATATATATTGCCTAATGCACAAACCTCTATTAAGTACATGTGCAAGCCTGGATGGTGCTGGTGACTACAGATGCATTTGCACATACGTGAGTTCTATTCCCTGGGATGCCTTTGCACATTAAAAACCTTGCCAGGTACTCTATAGTTGGCAGCTAGCAACAAACTACAACATACCAAGAATAATGTTGAGATTTTGGAGAAGCTACAGGATAACCTATAACTACAAGTAATAGTGATCATATAAACCTTACTAATACTTCACCTCTGCAGAGTCAGAACAATTCAGAAGGCTTATTATCTACAACCCTGATTTCAGAGAACATTCACTGCCTATAAGAAAAACTGCATTTATGATGTATCCATTCAAAATCAACATTCAAAAGACAGCCTGAGGATCTCCTAGCTATTTACCAGCTAGCTACCTTTTCATCATTCATGATGATGTTGCAGCAGAGCTTCCCCAACTGTGAACCAAGTCTGGTTGGCAAGGTACAGATTCTTTGCTTTTCTCAAAGCCAACTCTGAATTCTGCACCATAATCACAATACATCACATGGAATAAAAGAAATATGGTTTGCAAGTCATCCCTAAGGAGAGAAGAAATACATAGCCTTAAATTCAGAGTTTTACAGAACTTGTGTAAATTCATGTCAGTTAATGAGGCTGAGCTGGTATAAATCAGATGAGGAGAGTCTGGTCCTGAGAGTCTCATTTTCAAAATGCAATGTAGCACATATTTATGAGAGCGGGACTCCATTTTGTTAATGTTTGTTTATTCTGTTACCCCAGCATTTGGCAAACTGTATTCATGTCAAACACATTTAGTGTTATTGCTTGTTAGGGTGTACATGGAGCTTAGAGCTTGATTCATGAAACTAGTTATGCGTGTTTTGTGATTTTGTCATGGATCTCTTATACAGCAGTCAGGCTGCAGGCTGAATGCTTGATTCAAAGAAAAAACAGCTGTATTACATGAAAAGATTGTAAAATGCTGGACAGGTGCTGGGAAACTGCAGCTCCACACAGAGCTCCACACACCTCCATTTAGCCAGTGATAGATTTAATCACATTTTCTCCGGTTACATCTTTTTCCTCTAAAGATCTGCCCAAACTGCTTTTTCTCTAAATTTCTTGAGACTGAAAGGATCCCTTGTGAAAAACACAAAAGTCAGCCCTTTGGCCACAACCTTCCCAAATCTTGGAATTCCCAAACCTGCTAGACAAAGGTCTATGGGCATGGAGGCTCTTTGATTCCATACTTCTTCGATGTCCACCTCCAATGCCATACAGGCCTGACTTGACTTATTCTCCTAGTGACTTTCTTAGTTAGTGCCTACCTTTGGAAGCAAACTCTCCCTCACCTCTGGCGGAAGATGCTAGACATAATTTTGCTTTTCCTAAGCATTTACCAGCATCTAATGAATTATATCCCCTACTTTGTGTCAGGTGCCCATACAGAATCCCAGACTCAGAAGACAGATAACTACTATGTTATAAAGATGGGGAAGAAGGCTTAGGAGGCACTAGCTATTCATTCTTTCCAAACATATGGAGACCAATAAGGTATAAATGGCCTACTAGAATTCAGAGTACTCTTTAAAAAGAAAATGCTACCTATGTACTCATAGCCCATTTTGTCGGCTTCTTATATCAGCTATTCTTGCCTTTTCCCCTTGCACAATTCTCAGCTATTTATGCCCTCTCCCCTGGCATAATTCTTCCATCCCTGTTAATATTTTTAAAAGTCTACTGAGACTATCATTCTGAAAAAAGGAAAGTGATTTTATAATTTAAGACATATAAGTTGCTATGTTTTTGGAAACGAAATAGAATTCATTAGAGACATACATTTACCACTAGCTCCTGATCTTCCTGCAATTACCTATTCTTCAGAACACCATAACGAGAGTTTTAACAAAAACTGATTCCTATATGCTGAAGCATTAATTCTTGCGAAATTGAAATCACCTTATCTAAAAGAGGATGAATAGAGTGTAGGACATCGCAAATTACCTTTGGTAGAAAAAGCCTCTTGCAAAAATACCAGGCAACTAAGACATTTGCTGTAGCATCTGCTATCATTTTTTATGAATGGACTTATTCTATTGGGTTCATTTTCTTTTCTACCATAGAGCCCAATTCAATAGGGGAATGACATCTCTCCTTCAGGATTCTGAATGTCCTTCCACTTCCATTAAAACAAACAAGAACCCAGTGGCTCCATCACATCTTAGAGCTCATATGCATTCATGCCAGATTAGTCCCATGTATACTGGAACATTAAGAAGTTAAAAACAGGAAATAAATCTGAATGAAAAGCCTAAAGTCAAATTTCTCTCAAATCTGGATACAAGTCCACATTTTTTTAAATTGTCATACCCTTCCAATTAATCTAAACAAATCCTACAGTAAATTCATGGTATTTCAAAATTGTTACTGATGGTCAGTCATTGAGGGGGCAACCTGATGTGCATATAATGCACTTTTTGTTTCCAGAGGACAGTCAGGGCTTTCTGGTGTCAAATAGGACATGCAAAACAATACTAGTCACTACTGACTATTTTTTTTCTGAAGCTCAGCAAAGAACTTCAAAATCCCAAAATTTAGATGTACAACTGTATTAAAAACTAGTGAAGAAATCAAAACTGGATACACGCATGCAGCAAACTTAAAAGTAGACACAAGAAGCTTTCTACATAGAAAACTGCATGTTCCCTCAGTCCTGGTGAATTAAGGTAGTTTACAGTCTGCTTTGTAGCACAAGTATCTAGTGATTATATTGTCTCAGAGTTCAAAGTTATGGCTGTTTAGAAACATAATTTTCAAAGTCACATTGCTTTATGACTGTTCATATGTCTAAAGACTAATTAACTGTGACAAGCTGACCATTAGAAACAAGCATTCATACACATGACAAGATGACAGATGTTTTAACACAAACACAACGCCATCCTATATTAAAAATAAGCACGACAGGTTTAAGTTTCAATTAATTAGAGATGTTTTAGAATACAGGAACCATTTTCAAACCAATGAACCTTGTTAAACCAGGAAAACAGTATTCCTTATTTTAAACAGTCATTCTGCTCTCAAAATCAAGAGATTTAATAAGAAGGTATTACTTCTGTGCGCTGTAATCTGTTCCCTGTCTATTCAGCCTTTACTGACTGAAGTGTGGCTTTACTACTTTTACTTTCATTTACCTAGAAAAATGAAAGACAATAGGAAAGCAAGAACATAGGAATTCATTTCAAATAATTTTGCAATCAGCAACATAAAATAATCCCCAACCTTGTAATCCTTAATTCAGATAACACACAAAATTGAGCTCATATTTCTACTTTAAAGCATAAAACCTGGAATATTTAAGAGAAGAAAAACATAGCATACTATGCCCCATATTTCCTTCTCTTTAGTATCCTTCTTATCAAGAAAAGGAAGGCTTTCACTAGCATTCACCTACCCTGTCTTTCTCTACTATATTACAGAACTTTTACAAAGGTGACATTCCAAATTCAGGACTGTTCTGAAAGCCCAAGAGCCTGGTGCACAGGTGTTTCAGCTGCTCCTCACCTGACTGTCAGAGCTTGGCATCTCTATCAGCATTAGCCCAGCTCATGCCATAAATTTCAGTAGCCTTTTAAGGAAACATTCTGGCACCCAGCAATTATTGTAGAAAAGCCACAGCTGCATCTTATCTTTAATCACAGCAGCTAAGCTGCTGTCCAGAAACTACAGGCATGACTGAAAAAATGTCAGGAGTACCCTAGGCAACTTCAATCTGTTGTATAGATGCATAGAGAGAAGTATTTTATATGGCTAGTGCTGCAAAACAGCAGTGTAGCACATTCTATAAGATTTTGGTTTGGAATTTTTTTGTGGTGTTGGTTTGGGTTTTTTTGTTTTGTTTTGTGTGTGTGTGTGGTTGCTTGTTTGTTTGTTTGTTTTTGCTTTGTTTTATTTTGTTTTGTAAGAGTAGATGTTTTTGTGGGCAATGAAACTGCAATTTTCCAACATGAAAAATTGCCCTCACTTTTTGCCTGGGAAAGGAAAATACAGTATAACAATTTTCATTTGTTGAAACTCATTAACAGAGAGTCCCAGCACTGTTCTGTCACCATAGATCAGAACATAATCTAACAAAACTAACTTCCAATATAGTAGTTATCCACAATCATCCAAAGCCACAGTCCTTGGACATATAAGCATTCTGTTGGAATTCTAGTCACAAGTTTGTACCACGAAAATAAAATTTTGTAAAGCTCCCCTTTTTGCAACTGTTCTTAATCAATTAGAGCTCCTAGTAACTATACGAGTGCAAAAAATAGAGCTGTGGTGGGCACGCCGTTTCTCTTACCGCCCTTGCATCACAGCAGGATATACATTACATTTCAGTACAAACTAATGATTTTTTTTTCTTTTTACACACCCCCCCCGAGATATGATCCAAGCATCACCTTCCTTATGGGACAATGTGCAAACCACAGAGCAGGAGAGAATATTCTGCACTGTGTGAAAACTGACACAGTGGAAGTGTATTCTCATAAATCACTGGTAATCAAGAAGAATAATTCCTCATATTGACTTGTTGCATATAGATTACCCTAAGGCAAAGGAAACACTTTTTCTTAATTAATCTACCCAAAATTTCCATTTTCAATGCAGTAGCTCCTGCTTTTTCACCCACTAAGGTTAGACTTGACCCTAAAAAGTTCACATCCATAGGCATATTACTCAAGGTCTGGGATTTTTGTTCAGGTCTTAAACCTGTATCTAAAAGACATAGGCAAAAAAAATATACAGGACTCCGCTTAGCCAGTATGAGTTTATCCTATAGTACTTAATACTGCCATTTTAATCCTTCTGAAAAATGTCACATATTTCAAGGTCTGGAAAAGCCAACTGTAAAAATCAATATGTAGTAAGTGATGTTATTGCCATCTAAGATTTTGTTAGTTCCTTAAATATATGCTCCTCCTGTAGCATCTGGCATCCATGTAATAAGCAGAGACTACTTAAGTACTATGCAACAGGAAGTATCAACAATAATATACAGTAACAATGACTGTAACAACTAGCTACATAGGTTTAAACAGTATTTAAAACCCTGTTTGCATTGTATAGTGGTTCCAAACCATGGAAAGCTAAGGTAACTTGACAGCTTCCATACACTGCAGCAGAGTGGTGCTGAGAGGGAAAAATGTATGCAGAAACAGAGTCTAAAAGGAACATAAGCAGGATATAAGAACTGCTACCCTGGAATATTTATTATCATTATTTATTATCATAAGCAGTTAGTTATGGGACTTTCTGAGTAGTATATTTCCTCCAAATCATCATGTTTCAAAGCACCCAACAGACCATCCTTCCTAATGTTGTCTCAACCTTTTCTAACCCTTGTATGGCTTTTTTTGAGTTTTAAAACATCCTCTGACAAATGATGAAGTCTAAAAATTTAACTATTCATTGTGTGAAAAAATAATTTTCTTTTGTCTTAAGCATTCAAACTGGTAATATGCTAATTTGTGTGCTATGGGAAACAGTGAGTGATCTTTCCATGGTAACTTTTTATCTTTTCATAATTTTACAGGTCTGTATCATATTCTCTTAGGTTGACTCTTTCCTAGGCAGAGCAGCCTTAGTCTCTTCAGTCTCTGCTCATGTAAATGCTATTCCACATTCCTCTCCATCTACGCTAGTTCTGCTGCATGTTTTTCAGAGTTAAATACAGCTAAGTATGCTTTTATTTAATCCCCTTTCCACCTCATTCATAAATACATTCAATGGCAAAAATCACAGAATCAAAGCGCTAGAAGGAAGATTCTACCAGTTACCTCTCTCCATTCTGAAAGCTGACTGTTTTTACCTCAACTTCATTTCCTGTCTTTTAGCAACTATTCATCCACAGGAAGACCTTTCCACTTACTTCATCAAGTTTAACTTCTTCAAGAGCTGTTTATAAGGGCTGTTTTCAAAAGACATTTGAAGAATCTCAGTGTACTGTACTAAGCAGATCACACACATTCATGCTCATTGACACAATTAAAAAAATCCATAAAGAAAAAAATATAAATATAGTAGATTGGCGAGGTATATATTTTATTCCAGGTGGGGAGATAAAAATCCCATTTTATAAGGATGTTTAATCCATATTTACAAAACAGAACTGATTTTGTTTTTTTGGGGGGTACTAATATGTCCAGAGTAGCAGTCAGACACTCTGGTTTGTTTTTTTCCTACAGATCTTTAAAAATGTGCATAAATTTTCATTTATAAATTCTGAGACCATTGTAACTAACAGATTTCACCTCTTAACTCAGTAATTTCATAACCAAGAGAACCCTTAAAATTTGAGTGGATAACTTTCACCCTGATATCTGTAAATATTAATTACACCTTTTTGAAACTAATAAAACTATACATTACTGCTAAAAACTCTGTCAATGACAGTTCAATAGGAGCATTTCCCCAGCCCCGCCTCCTTTAAGGAAAAGTTCCAGTTTGAGAACATACCTATCCTGTCCTGACCATGGAAGTCAATGGTAATAATGCACCTCAATTTGTCTAGAGTCACTAAAATGGACATAACATCATGCTGTATCTTAGATTAAAACAGATCACACTTCAGCATCCTATTACTTATTGGTTTGTCATTCGTTCTCTTTGATCCAAATACCAGAGTACTTAGATTTTCTGCAGATTTTTGGGCACAGAAAGGTTTGTTGAAGTGTTTAGGTTTTGTTTCTGTTTGTTGTGGTTGGTTTTGGTTTCTTTTTATAGGTTTCATTTGTTTGCTTTTTAACTACAAACAGCGTACTGTGTACCTATGAGGCAAGCAAAATAACAAGAAGAATAATGTAACCACATCCTCTGTCCTGAGTTACAGTTGTGTAGTTTCAGTATAATATTAACAGTAGTAGAGTTTCTCTGAATTTTTGTTGGTATAATTAAGACCAAAGCGTAGTAGCACTAAAATAACTTTTTAAAAAATAATAATTAAAAAAAGAGAAACATGGACATACAATGAACCGCAAATATTACATACCCTAATAAATTTATCTTTGTATTAAGATGTATTAAAATCAAAATGCCAGAACTCCCTCATATTCTATCTACCAATCCGTACATGAAAATAATCTGGGCATTGTTT
This sequence comes from Columba livia, assembly GCF_036013475.1. Lineage (NCBI taxonomy): Eukaryota > Metazoa > Chordata > Aves > Columbiformes > Columbidae > Columba > Columba livia. The sequence continues at coordinate 47,061,928 of NC_088605.1, forward strand.
TAAAATCAAAATACTTCTGCTTAATCCAATATCTAAAGTCACAATTAAATCTATAGATTACTCATTATGTGTCAGTGTTTAAAAACATACTTGACAGAAGCCGTACACCATCAGGCTGGTAAAGCAGTGTAGAATTGTTGTAACATGGAATTCCTGCATCACTGCCCCATTCCAGTCATTACACAGTTGAAGATTTCAGTTAAAATTCTTTCTGTTTTGCACAGGACCAGGGATAAGGAGGAAAGGTCTTAAACATAAACTAATTCTTGAATGACCAATATAAATAAAAGTTATAAACCCAACAGTAGTTGTCGGCATTCTTCCTCCTGAGACCAGAACCTCGGCTGTGGCAAGAAGGGAAGGATAATCTATGAAGTGTATGAGATACTTTCTTCTTTCTTTAATCTTTTGCATTGCAGGTAGTAGTAGTGGAATACTGTGCCCTCAGAGCATAATTATTTCAATATTCCTTTTAAATCACCACAGTTATACATCATCTACTACACAGAGCTCCACATAAACACTCAGCTGTTGCCTTTGCGTGGACTCTACACTAGGAGAAAAATCCTTTTATAGGAATGATATTAAAGCACATCTGAAATTAACATTGGCATGCAAAAGAGGTTGTTCTACCAATTTATAAATAACTGCATTAAAAACCTTCATCCTTGTTCCTTTTTTTTTTTTCACTACTGTTTATATTTTTTAATTCTACCAATTAGAGGTACTAAAAAAGGTATAATTTAAAATCCAATTGCTTAAATTCAATTGCATCAGCAGTTGAATGATCTCTCAAAATTCTGGAGTCAGAGATAACCAAGTTTAGGTATTTTTCAGACAAATTGGCAGGGGATTAATTAAATTTCCAACATTTTTATTTGCTTGTTTTGAACCCAGATAATCTTTTGTTCTTTTCAGTTGACTTGCCTTCCAGCACTCACAAATTGAAAAAATAGAGATTATCATCATTAGCATTCTTTGTACCTCAACCATATATTAACACACTTTCCTTACTGTGAGCACAGAATTTTTACATACATCTTAAGGAGGATTATAAATATACTAGCACATGGTATTTCTGCAAGAGTTCTATCAGGTAGAAGTGAATAAGGGGGAGTGAATATGAATTACCTTTTTTATTGCACAGCATCTTTGGCAGTTATTTTTTTCCCTCCTAGACTTTATTACAGAAATAGATAATAGGCCAGATCCATATCCCATTGTGACAAAAGCAAGTTTTTCCACTTACATCAAAAGGAATTGAAGTGTTGGATTTTGTAGAAGAATAGTTTGTTAAAGATCCTTGCTTATAAACATCCTTCTAAATTGTTCCCTCTCTGTTAATGCTCAAGTTTAGGGCTGATTTTATATATTTATTAAACAAAACCCAAACCAATAAACAAACACACACCAAAAAAAGGCAGCAAACAAAAAACCCCACCAAAACAAAAACCAATCAAACAAACACACAAAGCCAAAAAAACCACCAACCCATAACATAACACCACCCACCTTCTGTGGCTTTTCTAGTTTGGAACATTTGGAACTTCCTGTCAAATCAGTACCCTTAACTAATTCTGCTGTACTGGCTATAAATACCGCACTCTGACCACTGCACCTATCATGAGCACACAGCAACAGGACAGCCAGAGCAAAGGAGGAATTTACACCCCCTTCACTCCTCTTTGGTTAAGAAATGTAGCTAACTCTGCTTTTTTTGGAGTTGTTTATGCCTCTCAGCCTCAGGGCTTAAAATATTTTTTTGCTCTTCTCAGAAACTGAAACAAATCTTCAACACTACAGCACTTTTTGAACTTCATGATGCATCTTGCTCCTCAGGAGCTTTTTCCTGTGCATTTGCAACAGAGAAAAGCTCTTTCTCCCCCCACAACCCCAAATACTTCATCACACAAGGTTACATGAACACGTTAGGTGAAATAAAGACAACAGTCCTCAGAAGTTTTTCCCTACAGACCAATAATTTGCCAGCGCAAATGATATTAGCGTTCAGCGGATGCTGAGTTTGAGATTTGTCATTCTCCAATGGGCAAAAGTGACAAGGTTAATTCTTGGGATCTGGTCCTGCACGTAAGTTGTCAATGCTCCTTCTGCAACACACTGTCCTAACTAATAGTGTTTATGGCCATGTTTGTCTTTTGTTTCTGAGCCTGAGCCTTTTAAGTTTGGAGGTAAAAGAATAATCTCTGCCTGCAATACCTGAGGCACATATATTTCAATGCTATAAATACCAAAATGTACTGCTAAAATTACTCCAAGTTATTACTCCAAGTTAAGGAGGACATCCACAAAGTAACCCAAGCTGAGCTTTCAGCCTAAAGCCTAGGTAAGGTTGCTAAACACAAGGGAAATACTGATGTGACAGGTACAGTCCATAAAACATCATTCCTTATACCAATATTTATAGCATTTAGTATTTGCCATGCTAGTGCTGTACAATTCTTATGTGCCTATTAGAGACAAAAGCGTGGATGTTACATTGCAGGTGAAAAAGGATGACGCTTATGACCACAGGAGGAGTCAGTGTTTCAGAAGATATTTACAGGACCCCTTCTCTGTAGCATGTGAGAATACTTAAAAGTATTAATTAATATTTCAGCATGCTCCCCAAGGAACTGGAAAGTCAGCAAAATGAGCAACTCTCCTCTCCTGCACCCTTTATGCCAAGAAAAAGCATGATAGACAAAATTCACGCAAGTATTCTGTCAGTCAGCTACTACAACAACTCGCTGAATCTCAGCCCAACATCTTGAAACATTGCCCTTACAGATTCAGTAATTCCTGAAATGCAAGATAGTCCTTTAGCACACAGCCTTCTCTTTATCAAGCAAAAGAGACTTTGTTGCTGCTGTCAGAAATAGTGGCTCCTCCCAGTTATTAACAGGAGGTGCTGGTACAAAATAATGAGAACATGGCAAAGAAGTAACTCCAAGTCATAAATTGGAATGCCTTCTCTAACTGATCATGACACATGGTGTGAACTGTGGAGTTGTCATATGCAGGAGTTGGACTTGATGATCCTTGTGGGTCCCTTTCAACTCAGGACATGCTATGATTCTATGTAAAAGGGTTAAAATGAAAACTAGTATTGTACAAAGTTGGGATGCTTTATAATCTAAGCTCTTCTACTATACTGTGGCGACAGACGGTTTAACTACTTTCCATTGCTGATAGTGCCCTTTTCTAGTACTAGTCAAATCCTTTAAGTTTTCACAGTTCGGGTAATCCTATTTCTTTTTAAATCACATCAAGCTCTTCCATATGTCTCATGAATATTGAGAAGAATGAACATACACCTTGTAACGACAGCAGAATAATTCTCTCACATGAGGAGCTGGCTAGAACCTGTTAGAGCACCATTCACCTTCGGTACACAGCAGTGAAAAACATGGTTAAAGGATTGGGCAGCCTCCAAAATACTTTCCAGCTCCATTACTACAGCTCTTGGTTATGCCAGGTCACATCAACTGCCTAGGCAATAGACATTGCACAACACCGTTTTTCAAGTGTTTTGACATCAGACATAATAATTCCTTTACCAGCCAGAACATAAACCTTTCAAATGTCATTGCTGCTGAAAACAAAAAAAAAATCATAAACCACAGAACACTTGTGAATGTGCTAACAGGCTTCATTTGAAGACAGTTTTGTTTGCCCTGTCATACTATGCTGAAGCCATACACTACTGCAAACTGAGTATCTCTAATCCATTATTTTCACATGAAAGAGAGCTTCTGTGAACAGTAAACACCTGGAGTTCGAAAGTGGGTATGCTGCATTCCACATTGCAAGTTAACTTTTGAAATTGCATTCACATGACTTATTTTCATGTGAATGAGTTATGTTCAAGGACTTGTGTAAGGCAGTTCGTTAATAGCTCTGAAATCCTTTGTTCATCAACAAGACAGTTCAGCTGCTATCCAGAATGACATACTAACATTTTTGAACCCTAACCTATATGGACTGCATTCAGGACTTAATTGATGCATCAGTCTGTGCCCAGTTCTTTCCTGGCAACTCTGCAGAGCATGAAAACAAGGACAGGAATTAGTGCTGTTTTGGATGATAAGTTTTTCCAAGTGCAGACTCTTCTTCAACAAGAAATGGACTGGTACTACCAATCCACTCCACAGTGACCAATTAAGTAAATATTTTCCATCTACTAACAAATTAACTTATGGCTGCTACTAAGATCAAATTTAATTCAGAAGCCTAAAGATATCCATACTCCGTTGCCAAACTTCTAAACTGTCAAAGCTATGGCTTTTCACACAGTTTTTATTTTTGGTAGGGTGAGTAGTCCCTGTTGTTACTAACCTAAGTGACTGAACCCTATTATTTTTTTTTCCACATACAGTTCTTTTGAACCTCAAGTCTGATGCTTCGCCTGCTGAAATATGCTGGGTTTGTGTATACACATCTCAAGTGCATAGCCCAACCTGCTATTAACTTTTCAAATTTGGTGAAAAACTAATTTTCCTAGAGATTATTTTTCCCTTCCAGACTGTAAACCTTTTTTCCAAGACATGTAACAGATAGGTTTCTAACAGCTCTATTCAAACCAATGTAATTTTTGTACCTTTCAAGATTATAAACCTCTCCCTTTTGTACCACAAATCACCACAGAAAAGTTTAGTATGATACACTGGGACAGGCCTATACTATTATCTCTTAAATCAGTGGCACTGTAGCTTTCACTGTGTAATGCTGTGCCTGCTAAGATCCAATGATGACAGTAAAATATGAATCCTAGCAAAAGGATGCTCTGTGTGTCCCCCAAAGAAACATCATTAACACTGCAATGACTAATGCAAAAACATCTGTGTTTTAGTAGTAACTGCCAGTATTAAAACAAACAACCAAAAAACACTCAAAAAAACCCCGAAGCTTTTATTTTTGTGTGTGGCCTTATGTTGCTTATTGTAATTATTCTATCAGAAGACATATTAGTTGAGAAAAAAGCATCTGAAGCAACACTTCAAGTCACCATAATTGCATTTCTTCAATTTTAGAGATTCCAATTCCCTAAATTACAGACAAAAATACTAAGAATTGTAACAGGCATAGTAGTTCTCTATGGGCCCAGCTCCTATTAGACTGAAATAAATTTATTAATACAAAGGAAATTAAATCTTCAGAAAGCTTGAACTGGATCATCTAAGCCTATTCCTGTGCATTTCATTAACCAGATGGTTAAGAAATCCAGCAACTTGCCTAAGATATTCTATCCCAAAGGGTCAAACATGTATTTGTAAAATGAAACTAAATATCTCCTGGTTAGTAATGCTGGTTAGGTGTATGTACTACAAATGAGCTTCTAAGGAAGCGAAGTCCAGTTATACATGGAATAAACTGAATTTTGACTAGCTAGATTAAAGACTATCCAGAAAAGACTGCCACCAACTAACAGATGTAGTAGCAACTGAGATTCAGAGAACACACACTAAAGCAAGTAATTTTATAACCTACACACATGATCAAGGAAACAGAGATGAAATTGGAATTGGTTTATTGAATAATTAACTTCACCATCCTTCAACATCAAGAAACACCCATGATTTCAGATTTCCTAGGAGGAACTATATGGGCAGTGATTTATAAACACCAGTCATAGAATAAGTTTTGTTTGCCTGGCCATTATTTTTTTAGAATTAACAAGATCAGGTTTTTTTCTTCCCCTGTGAAAAGGATTAAAGAGGTAACAAATTAAGTAGGGAAATAAACCAATGCGATAATTAATGATCACATTTATTGCTCATTTATGGTCTGATAGTGTTGGGCTCTCAGTATAGATAAAACAAAATCTGTGTTCTTTCTAAGCTCAGGTAGTACAGTCACATTTTCGTCTCCTTTGCCAAACTTTACTATTTTAATAGACACCTGCAATGACAAAAGGCCCTACCCACTAAAGAAGTGAAGAGTGAGCTGTAAGATATTTTAAGTATACAGCATGCTGTTTCAGTTTTACTTTCTTGTTATTAAATTGCTAGCCTAGGATGAGGTAGGATAAAATAAATAAAATAGAAGTAAGGCATTTCTTCAAAGCAGAATCTGCACAGGAGGAATATACCAAGAGCTGGGCTAACAGTTGAAGAGATGTTTTCCTCTGAAAAGGGAGAGTTAAGCTACTGCCTTGAAGATGTTTAGACACTTTAAATACATCCTAATAAAAAGGAAGGGGAAAGAGTGATGGGTCTTTATGAAGTGACAACTGAAAGCCTCAAGAGTGCCTTTGGGTTTCTCCCGCATCCATAGATGAGGGTTACTCCTAAAGATTAAGAGAAAGATTACAGCAAAGAAGTCAAACCATGCTGACAGTAATCATAAATGGGGGTTAAATAACAACAACCTATATACACTCAAGTAAATAAATAATACTTGCTTTGAAAAAGTTTCAGTCACTCTAATCAGCTACCAGTCTCAGGCTCCCAAAGGAGAAGGGTACAGAAGTGCTTGCCACTTTCATTAGCACAAAAGACCAAACTGGAGGGCTATTCGCCACGCCCAAATTTAGTCCAAGAGGAATTGCATTGTTTCACCTAGAGAGACGAGATGTTAGTTAACCTGTCAGCTGAAGGCTGCAATAAAGAAAAGAAAGGGAAGGGCACTGCCACTGTGACCACAACCTATGTAAGCCTGCTGAGTCGGCCCAGAGCATGCTGAAGTAGAGGGTTACTTTTCAAGAAAAACCACAGCTCAGTCTGAGTCGTCTTGGGGAACCGAGGGGAGAGGGCAGAGGTGGGATATGCACATAGACTTTGATATAATCATATGGCTAAAACAACACATTCCTAAATCGGCTAAACTTCAAACTTCTTCCTCGTGTCAAGGCTTTCAGCAATTACCACAAGTCACGGTGGTGAAAACAGACAAAACCAATACTACCCTGCATCAATCTGAAATCCAGAGATGGAGGGAGGAAAAAAAAAATAAAGAGACCAACTCAGGAAGAAATTAATTTGTTCTAGAGATTATGAATGCACTGCCAGTCAAATCTAAGAGTTCTTTAATCTGAAAATTACTCCATCTCATAACATAAAAATGCAGAATTCTTTTAACTTTTTACAAGTTGTTATGAAGAAAATGGTATTTACTTATTTTCCACTTTCAAATATACATATTAGCTTAAGAGTGGTTTTTACATTAAACAACAAAAACAGCTGAGAATGAAGTTTTGAAATACAATAAACTCCACTCAATTATTTGAAAAAGTTTCTGCATCAAAGATTGTGTTTTGCAAACATTTAAGGATACTGACAGAAAGGCATAACTCCACTGTGAGTGTATTGTATACACTATCACCATTTTCAGCTCCTTTTCAACAGTAGCAACATTGCAAACTTTATCTCACCTATACGAACTAAGTCTGACACACCTTCACTTGCCTATAAAAGCACTTTTATTGCCACAGAATAAGTGAGAGATTTCAACCACATTTGGCAAAAGACGCTAACAATCCTTCTCCCATTTAAAGTAGCAGATGGTGATGCCATAGACAAGAACACATTTGGCAGGACAAAGACTCATCTGTCCAGTTATTGAGGCCACAGCATTAGTGACCAGCAAAATTCAGTTTGATTGTGTGAAAATAAATCAAAACAACCAACGCTGGTGAATGGTTTGACTGCTGGACTTGTATATGATACCATTTCTGCCTGTCTAAAATGTGCAACAGTTTCCTAAAACCCCTTCTTTTCTTCAAGACACTGCTTTTCCTTTTGCAGTTCATTTGCTTTGTAAGTGATAAGCTCAGATGTTCATTCTTGTCCTTTTATTTCCGTTGCATTAACTTATAAAGGCTCCATTTTACAATACTAACTTTGTTGTATACCGACACCATGCTTGTATTAAGCTTTGCTGTGCAATTATTTCTGTCATCTACTGCCAGTACTGTCATCATGCCTGGGGCAGCTAGAATATACACACTTTCATATAAGAAAAATTCAATGCACCATGAAATCAACAGGAGAGTTTCCTTATTGGACAGTATAGCATGATCAAGCAAGAGTAATGCAATAAGTCCATAGCTCTAGAGGTATAGAGCATGTTGCATATTGCCTTTATTAAGTTGGACATATTTCCGTGTAAAAAATCATTACTTTCATAAGCTACAATTGTCATTTAAAAGTAAAATTCAAACTTATCCTGTTTGCAGGCTAACCCATTTTCTCCATATTAAAAAGGAAGCAAATTGTCAGTGAGATTATTTGAAGTTCTGTGAATACAGAGCATGTGGAAGTTATAAGCACTGTATTTTCAAACCTATGTAAAACCAAACATAAACCTTCTGGAATCAGCAGTGTTGTTTACATGGACGCATATCCCAAGAATCTCTCTCTTAACAGTGCCCAGGTCCCTGATTGCCAGTTGTCTCCCCGCCTCTTCCCTGTCCCCGCAAGTATCTCCCTTAAATCTCCCTGCTCCAATAGTCTACCTGCCTCATACTTTTCTCTCTAGATTGCTTGAAGATGACAATACAGTACTTACAAGAAGTAAGCAGAAAATTGTAACTTTTCATTCTAACATGGAATGTAAAGTCCAAGCCCATTCCCAAAATGCAATGCATGACCAAGAAATTATAAATTCCCAGACATTGACACAAATCTGAAGCTAGAAAAACGGGATCATGTCCAATCTAGAAGAGGCTGCCACTGAAGGATTTACTTTTTATAGCCATTACGTGACTAATACTGCAATGGTAGGCCAGACTGCTGCTATTCCTTGTCAAAATCTCCTCGGCATACTTCATGAAGAATGAATGCGAGAACATTTTGCAATGCTGTTATGATTATAGCACATGCCTCACTTTCCCTGCTTTTTTTTGGGGGGGGGTAGCATTTCTGAAACAAATTACCAAGTCAAAATTCTTATATTAAAATTAAGATAAACACATGGAAATTTGCATGCCCTGTTTAATATGATATGCAATCAGTCCTTAGGAACAGAATGAAACTCTCCCACTCATAAAAGCATAACTTGGCAGTGAATGAAACACTCCCTTCTCACACATGCATATACACAACTGGACATCAACTTTGAAAATCAGGAACACTCTCTGCAACAAAGATCAAAGGAACCATCAGAAGAAAAATGCACAAGATGGAATGGAGTATATTCTTCATGGATTTCAGAGATCAATACGAGCATTCCCTTACCCCCTTTCTCAAAGCAATTTACTTGGGCACTCAGATCAAACCACTTTGACCTTCTGCGATCCAGAACACTGGTTTGGTTTTAAGAAAAATACTTTGTCTAGCTTGAACTCATCACTAACTGTCTGGCCTTCCTTAAACTAGTCATCACACGCTCACCGTTGATACCTAACATTATCTGAAACTGAGACAATCAAGGCTACTGGCTTACAGATCCAGTCTCACATCCAGAGCAGCTAGTGTAAGACAGCATTACTAAGAAGATATCACAGTATCACAGTATGTTTGGGATGGGAAGGGACCTCAAAAGATCATCTAGTCCAATCCCCCTGCTGGAGCGGGAACGCCTAGGTGAGGTCGCACAGGAACATGTCCAGATGGGTTTTGAATGTCTCCAGAGAAGGAGACTCCACAACCTCCCTGGGCAGCCTGTTCCAGTGCTCTGTCACTCTCACTGAGAAGAAGTTTTTTCTCAAATTTAAGTGGAACCTCTTGTGTTCCAGATTGATCCCATTACCCCTTGTCCTATCATTGTTTGCCACCAAGAAGAGCCTGGCTCCATCCTCATGGCACTCACCCTTTATACATTTATAAACATTAACAAGGTCACCCCGCAGTCTCCTCTTCTCCAAACTAAAGAGACCCAGCTCCCTCAGCCTTTCTTCATGAGGGAGGTGCTCCACTCCCTTAATCATCTTTGTTGCCCTACGCTGGACCCTCTCCAGCAGTTCCCTGTCCTTCTTGAACTGAGGGGCCCAGAACTGGATACAATATTCCAGATGTGGTCTCACCAGGGCAGAATAGAGGGGAAGGAGGACCTCTCTCAATCTACTAACCACCCCCCTTGTAACACACCCCAGGATGCCATTGGCCTTCCTGGCCACAAGGGCACAGTGCTGGCTCATGGTCATCCTGTTGTCCACCAGGACCCCCAGGTCCCTTTCCCCTACACTGCTCTCTAATATGTAATTTCCCAACCTGTACTGGAACCTGGGGTTGTTCCTGCCCAGATGCAGGACTCGACACTTTCCCTTGTTAAATTTCATTAGGTTATTCCCCGCCCAACTCTCCAGCCTGTCCAGGTCCCGCTGGATGGCAGCACAGCCTTCTGGCGTGTCAGCCACTCCACCCAGCTCAGTGTCATCAGCAAATTTGCTGATAGTACACTCTATTCCCTCGTCTAAACCGTTAAGGAATATATTGAATAATACTGGCCCCAGTACTGACCCCTGAGGCACTCCACTAGATACTGGCCTCCAACTAGACTCCGCACCATTGACTACCACTCTCTGGTCTACCACTCCTTAAGCCAGTTTGCAACCCACCTCACTACTCTATTGTCTAGACCACACCTCCTCAACTTAGCTGTGAGGATGCTGTGGGAGACTGTGTCAAAGGCTTTACTGAAGTCAAGGTAGAGCACATCCACTGCTCTGCCATCATCCATCCACCTTGTTACATTCTCATAAAAGGCTATGAGGTTGGTCAAGCATGACTTACCCTTGGTAAAGCCATGCTGACTGCCCCTAATAACCCTCTTATCCTTGATATGCCTTGAGATGGCACCAAGGATAAGCTGTTCCATTACTCTTCCAGGGACAGAGGTGAGGTTGACTGGTCTATAATTACCCGGGTCCTCCTTCTTGTCCTTTTTGAAGACTGGAGTGACATATGCTTTCCTCTTTGCCAACACTTTGCCAACATTTCCTTTTGCCAACACTGCCTTCAAAAATATTTAGAAAGGCTATAAGAAAGGCAGAAAACCCTCAGCAGAAATCTGGAATTCCTGGTTGATAACTTAATGACAAAATCTGAATCAGACACCAAATCAAGGGGAGCTGAAGGTTCTGGCCATGTATGCTTAACCTGATTCCTCAGATTTCCATATCACCTCTTATCTTCTGTTTCATCTCACACTGCAGAATCACGAAGTGCACAGCTGCTTTAAAACACAAACAGACAAATAATCAAAATACTAGTCCATTGTTTATTTCTGCCTTCCAAAAAACAAAAAAATAATTTAATTGCACAGTCTAACAAGCTCCACGACTTACTTGCTGGGCAGTTCATTATTTCATATAGATGTCTTTTCTGGTTTGTTCAGAGTGCATAAATGATGCATAAGCCCTCAGTGCCTATATGCATTCATTAGATAACATAATACTAATCAGCCTTCTCATGAGCAACTAGAAATCTAGCTGGATTTCCAGGGTGAACACCCAATACAGCCAAATGAGAAATCAATACAGCTCAGCAGCACATTTTGCAAGACAAGTGCTGCTTCTACTCCTGCCCCCATGTACCTAGCTTAACGCAAAGATACACTACCCAAGTGGAGAATGTCTCACCCAGAGCTGCAGCAGAAAACATGCTGTACAAGCAGGCTAAAATGTCAACCCAGTCTGATATTTGATGGCATGTACTTGATAGAAAGACAGAATTCAATTTCCTATGCAGCAAGCAAGATATTCTTCAGAAACTTGAATATATACTTGAGTATCAGTTAGCAAAGATATCATAGCTTATTAAAATGAATCACAGTTCCACAATTTAAAATAGGAATGTTCATCATTTTAAAGCCAAAACCAGTATCATATGGTGTAGTTCTTGAAAAAATATTTCTGAAAAATAGCTCAACTAGAAACAGAACTGTATACATTATATATAAGGATGACACTGATCAAAGCCTGTTTCTGCACAAAAGGGTTTGTCAGATGGAAGAAGATCACAGTGGTGTAAAGCTAGTTAGTTTAGATTAAAGAAAAGAATATCTTTTCTAAAGATAGCAATATGATGAGCTCTTCTTGAGATTCAGTGTGGAATGTACTGGGGAACCCACAAAATCCACCCACATGCCACCTCCTGTCTGTGACAAAAAGTCTTTCTCACTGTTTCCACAATTCCAGCATAGGCAGCTGCCTCTTGCGGCCCCATGCTGAGAGTATCTCAGGCTAGAGCAATGAGGAAAACACTCATCTCAGCACCAACCTCAGAGCATTCAGATCAGGAGGTTTTCCTACCTTAACAGAGGACAACATGAAGGGGACAGACTGGTTTTATTATAAGCTATACTGTCTCCAAAATTACAAGACTGTTACAAAATATCTTCCGTTTGTTGTTTTTCTGAAGTTATGTTTAACGCCCCCATCTTAAACCACAGCATGTGTAACAATTATGGTACAGGAACCCTCGCAGCTATAAACTCAGTAATGCAATTTTTGACTCTCGCTGCAGCCATCTTGACATGAATCCCAACAGAGATGACTGCACATGCATTTCTATTAAGTATATACATATATTCATAGTTTTTCCCAAAAAAAACCTTAACTGCAGCCTCTCTTTCATAATGCAATCCACATGTTGGTCACAGTTCAACAGTAGCGTATGCTTACGCCAAACCCTTATAAATTCTGCACTCACATCAATACTCAGCCATCATTTCTCCCTCTACTCTGCCCTGGTGAGACCGCATCTGGAATATTGTGTCCAGTTCTGGGACCCTCAGTTCAAGAAGGACAGGGAACTGCTGGAGAGGGTCCAGCATAGGGCAACGAAGATGATTAAGGGAGTGGAGCATCTCCCTTATGAGGAAAGGCTGAGGGAGCTGGGTCTCTTTAGCCTGGAGAAGAGGAGACTGAGGGGTCACCTCATTAATGTTTGTATATATGTAAAGGGTGAGTATCATGAGGATGGAACCAGGATCTTCTCAGTGACAACCAATGATAGGACAAGGGGCAATGGGTGCAAACAGGAACACAGGAGGTTTCACTTAAAAAATATGGGAAGAAACTTCTTCTCAGTGAGGGTGACAGAGCACAGGAACAGGCTGCCCAGGAAGGTTGTGGAGTCTCCTTCTCTGGAGACATTCAAAACCTGCCTGGACACCTTCCTGTGTAACCTCATCTAGGTGTTCCTGCTCCAGCAGGGGGATCTTTTGAGGTCCCTTCCAATCCCTGACAGTCTGCGAAATCTGTGAAATCATCTCCACCTCAGTCAGCCTGGTAACTTCAACACTGCCATTTCACATGCTCTTGACTGGTCCTGCTGTGAATGCACACTCTCCCCTTGTGTTCTGCCCCATACAGGTTTCTCAAACAGTTTTTACACACTCATGTTACTTTTCTAAGTTGGGGAAAAGGCAATTTCAAGGGGTCTTTTACTCTCCTGGGATTTTCATGTGGTGAACTTAATTAAGGTATTTCCTTTTTCACAGGTTAGTGTTACATGTCTAGAAGAAAAATCTTGGAAAAAGGAGCTGAAGCACAGACCTGTTTTTTACCCAGTAAGGATGGGGAGAAGTCTAATTTTCGGACTTGCTAAACTGTTCCTGATCTAGTATGACAGAAGTTCTGGAAGTTTTTGAGGAATCAAAGAACAGTAACAGCTTTCTTAAACTACCTTGGACCAGCTTTCTTAACTAGCTTGGATCAATGATTCCTCTTTGCCAGTGGCAGCCAAGTAAGGTAATGCAGTCTCCTACAACCTCAGGCCTCTGCAAAAATACTGTTTCGAACTCTGTGATCACGTTAATAAACTGGTATACCTTACTGAGCTTCCCTTGAAAACAGGAAGAAAGGTAGCCAGCTAAGATAAATTAAGATCCCAAAAGACAGAGACAGATCAACCCACTTGCTAGAAAAGCTCTAGTAGACACGAGTTTAAGAACAAGTAAACTTTAATACCCTTTTTTATGACATACCATAAGGATGAAAGAATATAACTCCAACCTAATAAACCAGTTGGATTTTCTACTGATTATTTGTTTGTTTATGAGGCCTCTCGCTTCCTTAGAGAGTGAACACTGAGCACTTCATTCAGAAAGCTATGTATACAGGCATGCAAGCAGTAAAAGTGCTGCTCCATGCTGAAGGTCAGAGCTTCATTATTCCAAACTCAGCCTCCTCCTCATACAGGGTCACAAACAAGGCTCTGCAGTTTGTCATCAGGCAATGTTCAGCATTCAGTGTCTAATGCCTTGAACACTTCAAGAAATCCATAACAAGGCAGAAAAAGGAGAGGACAGATGGAGGGTCATCTTCAGTCACAAAAAATCTTCCTGTTGTAAAAACATATCTGGAACCTGTATTTCAATATTAACTCAGAAAATTGTGTCCAGTCTCTAGAACTGTTTTGCCCTGACCCTAACAGCCTGCGTGGAATTTTTATCTGGTGGTGATCTTGGGATGAAATTTGATTGACAAAATTCCTAGGGGGTTGGGGTGCGGTTTTGAAGGGTAGGCTTGGTTGTAGTTGGTTTTGGTTTTTGTGTTTTTTTTGGTTTTTTAGTTTTCTTCAAAAAGTAACCTTTTTATTTAATATAGAATACTGAAGGCAAATAAAGATATTAATGATTTATAATCAGATCCTATCTACATCTAAAATATACAGTCATCTTCCAACTTTGTTGGTTTACTTTCCATATCCTTTTAAAGCCATTTGAGTGTGACCCTAGGGCAAATAACAACGAAAAGTTGGTCAGTAAGACCTACTTAGCATCACAGTCAAGAAATAGCTATGCTGGCATCCTTGCCAACTAGGTTCACATGTCAACTGCCACTCAGATTATTTGGAAGCAACAGCCCAAGAAAGCTGTCCTAGTAAGGACTGCAAATTCGTAGGTCCTTATTCCTCACTTCAAAAATATTTCGGAGTACAGTACGAAGTATCAAATGAAATAAGATTTAGGAAATACCAGTACTATATGGACTTGGAACAATGTAGCAGCAACTTAGATTTAACAGAGAGTTTTCTTTAAAGGGTTTGATCTGAAAACTGTACACAAAAAACCTGAGTACTTATTTCAGTTGTAGCAGCATTTCTATATTAAGAGTGAAAACTACAAGATCTGTCTCACAGCTTCAGCTCCCCTTCCCAGCTCTAGCATACATAGGTAGTTCTGTTCATGGAGAAAATAATGCAGGTTCCCTTTTTGGACCTGTTGACAAGAACACTTATAGATCCATGAAAGCTATTCCACAATGTCCTCAAAATGCTGTTTGAGAGACCACATTAATTTAAACACCAAACCAGGCTCATCTGTGGCCAGCTCTGAAAATGAGCAGAGCAAACCCAAGCCTGTTTGTACCTAACATCTATCCCAGGGGACAGTAGAGAAAGGATTAGAGGAAATGCTGTGCCAACTTCCCTAGCCAAAGCCTTGCATCTCAACTTGCTGCTTTTCTCCTGTCCTTCACAGGATCAAAAAGATGCTATTTCAGATTTGAGTTCTTACTGATAAAAGATATGTATACCCTCCTTTTGATCTCTCTGGATTTTAACTTTCAGTTCCTGTACTCCCACACATCCCATTTCTGCTTGGTAAAACCACACCAATTCCACTATTGGACTTTCACACTCCCACAGGCCAGAAGCTAGACAGCCAGTTTATAAAGGTTAAAATACTTGAGCTAAAGTACTACCACTAACACAAATACAGTGGTCCAAATCAGATTTACTAAAATTGCTGAGAATGAACAAAAACCAGTTTTGCCCCATTATGGAAAATAAGAATGAATGCTCTGGGACAAAACCCAGCAAGGACGTCCTTCTAAACTAATGGCATTATGGTACAACACATTAAAAGAATAGCACAGAAAACCAAATACTCTACACAATTGAAACAGAGGCAAAATATTCCAGCTGAATTTGTCTCAGTATTTTAAAGATCAAAGATACAATTATTTCAGACAGTATGCTTCTTTTCCAAACAACATGCTTAAGACTAGAAAAAAAAAACGGCTGTTTCAATTAAGATTTTGGCACTGGCTTTTGAACATCACGAATTTGTTAATTTTATGCAAAGCAAAATAAAATTATACTCTCAATGGACTTCAGCAAATTAAATGAAAATATTTCCAGCAGCTAACTTGAAAAGGGGTATCATTAAAGTGCTGCATTTAATCTTATCTGTAGTTACCACTTAAACTTCTAGTCACGACACATTCATTCAAAACAAAACAGCAGATTGTAATGTGGGCTGATATCTGAAGGCATTTCATGAGTATACTCATGCTGAAGTCTAAATTTTACATGATCACTAGAGAGATTACCTTTGAACTAGTTACAAAAATGTTTTAATTTCTTTGTTCTGTCTCTGAAATAGCATATAGCATTGGAAAACTTAATACGATTTCTTTCATTTACTTCCCTTGACTAGTTAGTTAAAATAAGACACGGCATAAAACTAGAGATCATTTTCCCTTCTAATAGGAATGGGGGCAGAGGCAGAAAAAAGATCATGCAACTATTCAAGTTATGTAGCTTTCAAATTTACTGTCCAAAAATGCCAGGTTATGGACATGACAATTACATCCATTCTTTTTGTGTTGCATTAGGACTATGATTTTCCTCTGTTTATAACCAGTAGTACTGATGCTTCAATATGTTGTTAAATGAAAAAATTGCTTTGACACTTGTCACTACATCTTACGCTAGAAAATGAGTGTGATTCTTAATCAGAACAGACAAAAGTACTGTACTGTTTGATGAAAATTACAATTTGTAACTGGCTCGATGTAAACCATTCTAACCTAATGCCAAGTCCTTGATGATAAGTGCTGCTAGGAGACATTACTGGGCAGCTCTGTGCATGCAGACAGTTAATTATTACTTCAGTGGAGAACAGTTCATGAGATTATGCACACTTACAATGCAATTAACTCTTGTTTATAATTTCTTACATATCTGTAACGTTAGTGTATGTGTGGAGCACGGATACTTTGCATATCATTTTAACCCCTCTGTTCAGAGGGGTCCAAATCTGTACAGATTTGGATATCTTTTCTTTTTAATAGTGTATGGGGATATAGCGGAAGATTTGGCGAGGAGGTTAGTTAAATGTAAATACGCTCAAGTGACTTGCACCTGTCTGTAGAAAAAGCACATACATCACACTAATTGTTTTACGGGCCTTGTGTGCTTGATGAGTAGAACCTCTGTGTTAGATAACATAGGCCTGTGAGAAACTCTAGGCACCTTGTCACTATGTCTGAGATTCCTGCTTTGTTGTGACAAAGAGCGGGAGGCTGCACCTGCCTGAAGCCTTGAAATACAGGCAAGCTCAGCAGGCCCAGTGATCTTCCAGCAGGGCTGAACTGGCCAGCGCCTGCTTCCCCGCTTGTGTCACCTCTGCCTGGGAGCTCAGGTGTGGCTTCGGAGATCCCCCAGTAGAGAGTTAACTAAAATAAAATTTGCTCTTTGCAATGCATTCGTGGCCTCTGGCTCTTCTTGCGATGTGCCTGCGTATGTGTACACAAATAGGAAAAAAAGGACTACATCATGCTCAGTTTACAACCAAGCTTTGTCTCTGATGATTGCTTTTATGATTTCATCTATAAAAGTGAGCATCTATAAAAGTGCCTACTATAGCCACCTGCTGAAATTTCAACACCAAAATAAGATCTATAATTGGATACTCAAAACCAGAAGCTCTGAAATTACAGCACAACAGGCCCAAAATTTGCAGCAGGGATAGTGGAATTCTGCAGCAGTGTTTATATGTGGCTGTCAGCAGTTGTACACCCACAGAATCTACTATTAGCAGCAAAAAAAGGCCAAGGAAAAAAAAAATCTCTTGTACACAACCTCCTACTTTTAGCAGCTCTAATTTTCTTTGCCTTTGCTGGAGCTTTTCTGTGTTCCTTCCCCTGCTCCAAAAGGTGCATGTGGGCCCCATGACGTACAGGTGAAATGTGCAGGCCACCACCATCTTCTCCATAACATATTTAGAAATCTCAACAAAGGGGACATAAGAACATTTAATTCTTCAAGGCTTCCTCAAAATAGGACCGAAAAATACTGTCTTATAGACTGAAAAAAAAAAATTAGTTAATTTATTTTTAAAATACATTTATTAGCATCTTATACTTCTGTGATGATTAAAAAGCATACACAAAGCACAGGTGGAGAATGTTCTAGTCTCTTCTTCATGCATAATCTTAGTTCGTAGTTTTATTCAGAATTTAATATCTTAGCATTTCATTTTTCATCTCCCACTGCAGTACTAAGTCTAACAAAGCTCCTTGTACAAAAGGAGCACGGCGCTGGCATGCCAGAGCATACTGTATTTGGTAAATCCAAAGACACATCCAAAGCCCAGGCATGTGCTAGATCTTCTCCAGCACTGTTCTACGTGGCCTCAAAAGTACAAGACTAAACATTAAAAACGTCCAACATATACTGGGGATCTGCTCCAAGACCTCAGAACAAACTTCATCCACAAATTGATACTAAGAAGGGAATTGAGACTGAAACATCTAGAAAATACTACATCAACCATGAAGACTGACTGTGACTCAGAAGAGAAAGTCAAGTCTCTTGCAGGTTCTCTTGAATATAAAACCCTAACAGAAAACATCATGTATAGATTTTTTTTGTTTAAGTATTCACTTTGTATGCTCTTCAAGAAAGAGACACAAGTTTTCCTTGTTTGCTTTTCACCTTAGAAACTTAAGGAGTCAGAGACCTTTACTTGTTCTGCTGAATGTAATGGGCAATAGATTCCATCATGAATGCTCACACTTTATTTGCACATGTCAGTCAGAAAGACATCAGCTGCAGAGCCACGGGCTTCAACCAATGGACAACAACTGTGCCCACAGCCTAGGGCCACCACAGGAATTTTCTGCTTACCTAGAGTACACTCTCTTTTTCTGATGGCTGCTTTTCCTCAGGAGGCAGAGAAATCATCCAGAGCTGTTGATAAGGTGAGGTAGAACCAGTAGAACTATTAATATTATTGATGCTCCTCTATCTGCCTGTCCAGTCCAGGTGTTGTCTGGGGACCTGCCCACACCACAGCCACAACAATTAAGAATAGCTCTGAGCCATAAAGAACGTACAATACTCTGGGGTTCTTGCTTCTCTCTCTCCCTGGCTCCCATGAGAAGCCGTGGTCTGGAGTTCCATATGCAATTCACAATAGTAGGAGGAACATACAAAATCAAAGAAGATCAGTGAAAGTGAGAGCAGACTGTGAAACTGAAGTTAGTGAACAGAGGCAGGGAAAGAGAATTATAACTTCAGAACCCAAATGAAGCTGCAAGATGCATACAGCAAGGCAGCATGTCATATGAACATCTATCCTATCACCTACTTACAAGGCCCAGAGAAAGCTCCTATAGTAAGTACCAAAAGTACTTCAGTGTAAACCTGAGAAAGTCAATAACGTTAGCTAACTCAAAACCGCGCTAGCTACCTCAGGAGAAGCTGGGAGTTCAAAAATTGAGGAAGCTTCATTTTATATTGTTAGCATACATAAAAAGCCAGTAAACATTCTGCTTTTGAATCTGGAGGACTGACAATGCTATCATTAACATGTACTTGTGAGTCTTTCAGAGTGGTGTGGTACTGAACATCAATTAACTTGGGATTTGTAATATAGCAGGTTTGTTCTAGCACAGGAGATTCAGTGTGCCTGCCTGGGGCATAGATAAGAGACTGTTTACTTAACACATCACATGCTTCTGGACAATCTGATCCTCCGCTTCATGGACATGCTCTCTGAATGCTGTAATACTTCCCTTGCATCTCAAGTTGGACCAGATATAGAAAAGGCAGCTCTAATGAGCTCATCAAACCACTGTTTTGGGTGCATTTTTCCTTCATTTGATAGCATTTAGGAGGTTACTCAGAAATCTTCATCCATGATAGCTTTTATATTACTTATATGGAAGCTTAAGCCTCTAAGGTATTTCATCACCTTTGTATCAGTCAGATGGCAGAGCAACTGTCAGCTACTGCTACTTACTATAGCTTAAAATGTAGTTTTTGTAACTGTCTGAATAATTTATGAGTCCTAATACCTTAGCAGTAGCAATCCAACTTTAAAAATTACTTTTTCTATATTTCTAGGCAAACTAAAGTATTATAATTTTTTTTAATATAAATGGGCATGATACTAGCTTAGAGATTTATTACATTGCATCTTTATTCTTTCATTTTGGACCTCATTTGACCCATTCCATGTGTTAGAGAAACAATCAGCATTGCTCACTATGCACAGCTTATGAAGGAAGGTGAATTTGCTACCAGCACATTTTGCACTGCACACATTCCCATGTTTGGCCCACCTCTTCTCCCTCTCCTTCCACCCTCCAAACTCAGAAATCAGTCCTGTCTCATTCCTTGCCAGTTTGCTCATGATGATGTTTGTGTTTCCCAGCCCCCCCTTAGCACTCCTCCTTTCTACCCCTCAGTGGCGCATCTGTTCACTCCCCCACTTATTCTAACTGCCTCGTTTGCCTTTGCTGCACTGCAGCAGGCCATTTAGCCCAGGATCCTGTCCCTGAGAGTGACACTAGGGGATACTATTTAGAAAAAAACCCACCAAGCCTGTCACTGCCTGCAATCCATTCCTCCAATGTTCCCCCAGCATCAGAAAGTGTTGTATTAGAGATACTGGAGAATACATCCCTGCCTAATCCTTTAGCATCCATTTATTGACCTGTTGTACATGAGTTAATCTAATCCCTTTCAAACCTGCTGAAATTGTCTACTTCCACAAGCTCCTTACAGCATGTTCCAGAAGTTCCCTGCCTGCTGCATAAAATAGCAGGCCTTCATATCATGCCAAGATGCTGCCCTTTGTCTTGTTATAATGCCCCCCATTCTGTTGGTTCTTTTGGCTGCTGCTACTGCACATTCAGCCAACAATTTCAGAAAGCTCTCAACTGGCTCCAAGATATTCCTCTTGTGTTGCAATTGCTTGTTTGGTGCTTGGCATTATGTGGGTATGCTTTAGATTATTTTTACTTAATGTATCACATCACTTATCTATTCTGAAACTTGATCTGCCACCTTTTCCCCCCCACCTGCCACATATAGAGCTTCATAAGGTCCTGCTGGAGTTCCTTACCATTAGTACACCACATTTTATTCTGAATAAACCTTATCAACTCTACTCTTGCAGATTTCAGTATTTATCTCCTTCCTTCACTCACTGATGGTGACTCCAGAGGAACCCTCTCTTGACTCTTTTTCAACTCAAGAAGTGACTGACTACTATTACACTTAGACTCCATAATTGGCTTCTTGGTTTTTAAATCAACTTGCAGTCTACAAAAATGGCCTTTTCTTCAACTTAGTTTCTTTAATCATTGTTATGAAACCTTCGTATAGGTCTTTGCTCTTCCTTTCATCCTGGAAGAGGGGGGTGGGAAGATGCTACAGAATTTTTTCTCCTCTTCTGGACTGACCATGGTACTCGGGTTTCCTTTGTAGCCCTCTCCCACAACTTCCTTGAGCAAGTGAAGCACAGAGCAGCAACCTGTTGCTTCTAGAGGAACAGCAAGATTAACAAGGGCAGGAAACTGAACTACTCAGATACTTGTCCTTACCTGGACCTGAAGAAACATTACTACATTGTTTGAGGCAGTGCAAATGGGAGAGGCAGGCAAACTGAAACAGTGATTTGCACCATAACTGCAAGCTCTTCTCCTATTATAAAACTTATATCAGCCATCACCAAAAAAAACTACCTACTCATAAGGTCAGGCAGCACTATATATGGACAATATCAATCCCACCTTATAAAGGAATATAAGACAGTCACATGTGGTTCAAGGAGTCCTGACAAAAACTTCTGTTCTTTCCGGATGTCCAGACATGCAGACACAGCTCTGCATTGCATGCCATGGAACCCAATGCTGTAGTGCCTTGTGAAGAAAAAAAAAATCCATAGAAGCAGAACAGGAAAGAAGCAATTGGGTCAGCATTTATTGAGAATTAGTAGGTGGAGATTCGTTAACTTGGAGGAGCAGCAAACATGGGGTTTTACCCCAGTCCTGTACCTATAGAATCAAATCCTATCTGGCTCCTTTTCTGAGAGGAACAATATTTGTCAGGAGGAAATGCATGTCATCAAGACAAATACATGTCTTTATTAAATAGATTCCTGTACAAGGGACTGAGACCTTTCCTTAAGCTCAGAGGGAATCATAGTATGCCACATCTTTTTTGCCTTTTGATCTGCTAAAGAACAATTATAGGTACAACATCCACTGAATGTATCTGAATATTCTTGGCAGTGGCATTAGTGAGATGATGAAATGGCAGAATTCTTTGTAAAAGAAACATTTGAAGAAAGAAAATGTATAAAAAGAATGAACAACAGTGTTTATTTCCTTAAAGAAATTGTAGCAGAGCCTTGAGAAGAGTGATTCTTTTCTTCAGTGGTTGTCTCTTATCAGCTGCTTTATCTGTTTGCTTGCTTTGTTTATCTGTTATCCTTGATTGTGATGTGCACTTGCTGCTTGACTGGCTAGATGAACTCAGCTACAATAGCTATGGGCAGTGAAAAAAAGTCAGGAGTTTATAATGCCTTGTCCTCTTTTTGAAATGTCAGCTTCAATTTGCCTAGAGCCAGTGGTTCAAAAACATACAGCACATAATTACCCTTTAAAGAGTTAAAGTGTTATGGTTGAGAGACAAGGAAAAGAATGCATTTAAAAAGGGGAAGGAAACTGAAACAGTCCCTACTTTCAGTTCTCACTGGGAAACAAAAATTTCACCTCTCCATAACTGTCATTGCTCAAAGATGCAGATGCTGAACACCCTGTAATCTAAGTCCTACTTCTTTAGTTCACCAGATATTCAAGCATGTAGTGTCCCCAGGTCACCTCATTATGTACAGCAACTACAGCACCTGAAACTGCCTGTCACACCACTGATTTACCACGTCATTTCCTTTAACTTTTTTTTTTTTTTTTTTTTCAAAAAACACTCTAATAAGGCTCATTTGGGTGAGTAGTGGTTTGTACTCAAGCAGTTAAATGAAATTTAAGACTGTAACAAAACCTACGATGCATCAGAACTGGCATTCATAATAAACACTATTTAACAGGAACATTATTAGTTACGGATAAAATGGTTCTGAAAATAAACTCCTATGCATGTTTAATGTCTTCTTTCCTTTATTTTTATTCTATGCAGCAGGACAGATTTAGAAAAACAACACAGCCCAAAACAATGAAAGACGACTTGATGGCCTGCAATGACCAATTATATGCAAAATTGCTTAAAAACAAACAAACAAACAGTTCAAGAATTCTTCAATGTACTGTATACCAACAGATAAAACATGACAAAAAAGTGTTTATTTAGAAGGAACTGTAAAGTAAATTTCAATCTAATAAAGGTCATTTGTCTTCTTGATGACTCATATCCAGGAACAAGGAAAACATAATGTAAATTCTCTTTGCCATGATCTGTTTTTCATTTCTTATTTGCTGATGTATATCAGATTATCAATTTTACAAAACGATGAGGAGAAGATTTGGTGAGTGCTCCACTCTGCAAACTTCCACTATTTAAAAAAAAAAAATCATATTTGAATATGTTCAGGTTTCAAATAAAGTTCAAGTATTTCTTCAATTAAGCTATTTTAGCTCTTAAAGTTAACTGAAAGACACCTGCGCAGCCCAGTCGAGGATGTGTTTTCATTGTTTGTCCTATAAAACTGCAATGATGTGCCTACAGGTCACCCGAGAAACTACAGAGAGCTCTTTTATAAAATGAAGCGGATATGGAGGAGTATTGAGTACCACATGAATATTAAGAGGAGATGCACATTCAGATCATAAGCCTTTATCCCTAGTTCTCTGTGTTTCAGTACACAGTGGAACTGCAGAGTGTGAGCTCCTTCAATTTGGAACTGGAAATAGTTTCTTTGGCTGTCAATTAACACAAGTCAGAATCTACTTCAGGTATGCATTGCTAAGCATAAGGAACCCAACATTGCTAAGACACTAAAACTTCAGGAACTTGCTGTATTAACAGGCATGTCAGGCATTCTGATGCCCATTACTGCTGTTTACATAAGAAAACACAGGACTTGTTTAGACATACTTTTTACAGTCTGCAAAAACCCACAGCAATCCTTTTGAAACTAACATCTGGTAAGAACAGCTAACTTTTCTGCTTTTCAACCTAATAGTGCCATTATGTGAAAAAACACAACACACTGGGCAGAGATTTTAAATTCTGTTTTTCATGGTAAGCAAAAGGAAAAAGCAAATAACCAATGTGCCAGTACAAAATGCCAGGCATCATTCAAGCTCCTCAAACCTGCCCAGAGAACATGTAAAAGCCGAAAGCTATATTTAGGTTTATGTGACAACAACTTGTGCCCTGTAAATCCACGATTTATTACTCCATGGGATGGAGGGCATTTTGCCAAGGGAATTCCGCCAGTCAGTAAGTACCTCTTCAAAAACGGGCAGTACCAGTCAAGAGTGAACACCAGAGGGAATGGGGGTGGAGGGGAGTAGTGTGTGTGTGTCAGTTGTTCTAGTCAGACATATCAACTCTTATTTCAGTTGAGCCCCCCCTCCAAAGAAGCTTGACAATTACTTTGTGCTACTCTTGACTAGACCTAAAGCTCATTTCCACAGTTCATGCCAGTAGGATACACACATACCAATTTTGAACAGTATGTATGTACATTGATACATATTCACATACTCATATATTCACACTCTCTCTCAAACACATATGTGTATTATATACAAGAAAACCATGATGAATCAATAGGGGAAACTTTATGCAGTCATTCACTATGACATGGAGACTACCATGTTCAAGACAGTCAATCAATTGCTGTGTGATTTTATTTTTTTATGGCGTATTGTAACACAAAAACTTCTAAAATTACTCAGTTTTACCAGAAAATAACATTTTGACAGAATAGCTTGTGATCCCTGGGGAATCTGGATAAGCTATATCCATATGAAGGTTTGACAATATTGTTGCATTTCAGTGATGCTAAGATAAGTAGGGAGGCAACTATTTTCCACAGTGAAATACCATGCTGAAAAGCACATTCCCTGCAGAGCACCACACAGGCCAGAAAGGCTCCTTATGAATGCAATATTCAGATTTAAAAACAAACAAACAAACAAACACAAACAAAACCACAAAACACAAACACACACACTCCCCGCCCCCAGAACTGAAAAATAAAAAAGTTGAAGACTTATATTTTGGGATTTGAATTTTCAAGCAACACAACTCAGTCTTTGGGTTATGGGGTGGGAGGTTTGGGGTGGGTTTCTGTATAAGCCTAGGTTTTAATTAGCAGCAAATATTTTTGGCATATTAAGATATTAATTCATTAACTTGTGAGGCATCTTAGTTATAGAATCATTTTGAAGACCTTTAAGATCATCAAGTCTAACAACTAACCTAGCACTGCCAGGAAGTTAATGCTATATAAGGTGTCTTAAGATATTTTAACTTGCAAAACTGACAAGTGCAGTTAGGCCTATCACAAAATTTATTTTCAAAATCAAGTCAATAATTAACTACGGATAAAATAATATATTAATCAATATGGAAGTTAACCTACTTGACATTTATATTCCTTAAACAGATAGTTGGTATGTGCCTTTTCAATGAATATTGACAAGTCAGAAGGGAAATGCTGTTACAAGATTTCATGGTTAATACTATAACAGATGATTTTGACTGATAAATCAAGTTTAGACACAAGATCTACCTGTTTTTCTACCTGCTTCCTACTATATCCTGTGACATGTCACATCTTTCTGCCTCAGTATCCCCAGAGAGGAAATATCCACTCGCTTCACAAAATACTGTGAAACTGAATCAGTTCATAAGCTTCTTATAATCTAGACAGTATCAATGTAAGTGGGAGACATTCAGCGCCTTGCAGGATCAAACCTAACTGTACAGCTCTTTGAAGATCAAATACATGGTGACCAAATATATTTTATCTGAGGGCAAAATTTACCTTTAAAAGGCAACTGTTACATATACTTATTAATATTAGTCAAATCATCACCTACACCACTGGTTTGCAGAATAGCAATCATGGTAAGATCTCCAGATTTTCAAATTACACTAAAATTAGAGTCAGAGCAAATAATGAAGAATAATACAAATTCCAAAGGATTTGGATCATTTAGGTAATTAGGCCAGCAGATGGCAAATGCAGTGCAGAAAAACGTAAAATAATTGGTCTGGGAATATGTGCTAAATGGAACAATCATATAGCATGATGATTAAAAAAAAGCATTATTTGTGTGAAAAAATAAACCATTCAGTGAGAGAGAGGCTATGACAACCTATTAGCAAATTAAAAAAAAAAAAAAGAATTGAAAAGTAAATGGAAAAAGGTATTTATTAGAACCTATGAGGTATAATGTATGTGAACTATTTTTACTATCAAGAGATCCAGCCAGGAAATTATTTATTTAGCTAACAGGACCAAGTAGCATGAAAGTGCAAGTATAAACAGAAGCATTCAGCACCTTACAGGATGTGTTTGGCATCACATAGTATCAAATCCAAAGTCAGTAAAGTTCTTTGAAGATCAAATACAGTAGGATATAACTAAGACCTTTTGAAGTTTAAAGCCACAAATGAAAACAAGCCTAGATAAAGCAAGAAACACTAACCTACCTGATTAATAGTCTATATCTCGATGAAGAAGCAACTTAGGGAGGCTTCTCAGTCTCCCCATTAGAGTGGATGGGTTTTGTACACAAGACCAAAAATACAAGTTCCTCATCAAAAGCAGGCAGACCAAGGACTCTGAACATTATTCTAATGACTACTCTATCAGCTGTTCTAGAGTGAGTTTCCCAATTCTCTTCTCAGAATCACAGAATCACAGAATCGACTGGGTTGGAAAAGACCTCAGAGATCATCGAGTCCAACCCTTGGTCCAACTCTAGTCCGTTTACTAGATCATGGCACTAAGTGCCATGTCCAATCTCAGTTTAAAAACCTCTAGGGACGGCGAGTCCACCACCTCCCTGGGCAGGCCATTCCAATGCCTGACCACTCTCTCTGTAAAGAATTTCTTTCTAATATCAAGCCTAAATTTTCCCTGGCAGAGTTTAAGTCCATGCCCCCTTGTCCTATTGCTAACTGCCTGGGAGAAGAGACCAATCCCCACCTGGCTATAACTTCCCTTCAGGTAGTTCTAGAGAGTGATGAGGTCACCTCTAAGCCTCCTCTTCTCCAGACTAAACAACCCCAGCTCCCTCAGCCTCTCCCCATAGGTCTTATGTTCAAGTCCCTTCACCAGTCATGTTGCTCTTCTCTGGACCCGCTCCAGCACAGAAATTCACAGCCAGCTCCACTAGTTCTATACATTGGGGGTCACCATGCCACAAAAATAATCTATGGAGAAATAAAACTTTGGTTCTAAGCACCGTGTTGTTCAAAAAAGATAAAATACAACAATGATAGCAACAAAGAGCAATCGGCTCTGGGATGCAACTGTGTAAAAGCATTGCAGGGTTGTTAGTTCTGGTACAAACTGGTCCTCTTAATAATTAATATAATATAAATACAAAGACAAAAGGCTAAGTTAGAAAGATAGATTTGTGGGACATTGACAAATAGGCACTGCCACACTTAAAGAATGTTACTACATATGACCACTAACATTTTAAGAGAATGAAAGTTATGAGGAAAAGTACAGACAGCCATGGCTCATTTTCACTGGAAAAGATGACATGGAGATGTGACAAAATTGAGATTTTTTTTTTTTCATAACTACTGTCTGTCATTTTTCACACTAGTAAGAGGCAAAAATCTGCAATTAAAAAAAAAAAAAAAAAAAAAATCAATCCCGTTTGTGTGAGACATATTCAGAGATCCACAGAACTGCACCAGGATTCAAGTCCAAAACTTTAAAAAGTTACAGAATAGGAACCAAATGAGAAAAACAGCAGAAGGGCTGTAAAAAGCAGACAGGTGGGGTTAAGATATCAATAAATATTAGAAAGCACATTCCTAATCCTAAAATATCATTATTACTTGTCATAAAATGGCAAACTCCTCCTCTTACACCATTAATTTCCTTTTTCATCTTAACCTGCTAACTTTATTTTGTGCTAGAGCTATCACATGAAAGTGCTTTGAGTGCTTTTCTCTGATTGCATTGGCAAAGTTATATGAACCATTACCTATCACTACCTTTATTTCAAGCCTGTCAGTTCTTCCTCTTTGTAGCCAACAAGCTGCAAGAAGGGAAAAAATGCAGTCTCTATCAGAGAATAAAACCACCCATACAAAAATGAGCTGAAAGGAGCATGTGAACAAAGGAGAAGGAAGGGTAAAGAAAGGGAGAGATAAGAGACTTGATAAATCTGTGTGTTCTCTCTCTGCAAAGGACATTCTCCTGCTATTAAACAACAACAACAACAAAAAACTCCACACAAATAAATACATAAAAACCCCTACAACGCTAACACGCAACACCTGCTGGAGCTGGCTTCTGCCCATGACTCTCCTTTGTTCTGCCACACCTTGTACTTTAAATACCTCAAACATTCCACAAATATTATGCAAACAAAAATAATATCGATACCACTGTCTCATGCATGGAAAAACATACGTAAATGGAGCATGAGTACATGAGAGAAGATGTGCTTCCCACAAAGCTGCATGTATCTTATGAGGTGCTTTTCAGTAAATCCTTCATGAGCCACACAATGAGCTGTGAGCAATTAATGTTAATTAAATGGCCCCCTCTAGCTATAGCGCTGCCAGTGACACATTAATGACCTCAAAATGCACTTGTATTTGGAACTTTTCCCCCCGGGTGCATGCCAGGATGCCTTACCTCCGTAAAGCTGTGGCATGCTCCAGCTGCTACTGCACATGTACGGAATGTCATTCCCATTTGCAGTAACTTGCACCATTCGCCGCACACTGAAGGAAAGTAACAGTTATACAAGAGCACGTATGTGTATACAGCTTAGAGACTAAAACATGCCAGTAAGCTTTGATTTGCCTGTTTGAAACACCCAGAGAAGCTACATGCAACTGCAACATGATGGTGTACTGACAGGCAGACCATCATGAAGGCAGTCAGATTAATGCAGCAGAAACACATTCCAGAAGCGTAACCTACCATACTCAGTGCCCCAGGCTAGTAGCAAGCCTGTCTCTTAACATCTCAAAAATAAATAAGGAAATGAAAACAGAAATAAAAATCCTAAGTAAAGAGTCAAATATCCCCCAGTGCAACACCATGAAGCAAACACCAGGAACTATAGTATCCTACTCTTTCTCAGCAAGCACTTTATTAGAAGGCAAAGGAATACGAAAGATCAGTTATCCCTGTACTCTGGAAAGATAATGGAAGCCACTGGAAATGACTATAGGAAATAATGTAATGAAGTCACAAACAGCTGAAGTCATAGGCATTCCTAATTTGGCCATTATCTACAGACTAAACTGCAAACATTCATCTCGCATATGAACACAAGAAAAAGAAATTCAACAGAGGGACAGAATGACAGGCAAGTATCCTTTAAAAGTGAATGCCTCTGGAAAATACTAGATATTCAATCAAATTGAATTAAATGACAACAAATGCTGAAGTTTAGTAGGGTGTCTGACAACTTTTATCTCCAAAGCTATCCAAAAAAAGAACACGGAAGTATCTGTGATATGTGTTAAAGAATGAAGCCAGAGCATCTGCCATGGCAAGCATGTCATTGGGCAGCTGGATGAAACTAAAGGGCTGGTTCAAAGAATCTATCAAAGAAATGAACAGACGGAAAACTTATAGGACTTAACAACAAAGGATGTACGAACAGTGGCAGAACACACACAGGGATTGCTGAGCCCAGCTGATACCCCAAAGGTCATTTGATGGCGCTGAAAGGATTCAGAAGCAGATTCCCCATCTTATTTTGAAAATATACCCATGCTTTATAGCCCACACACATGCACCTCCTGGACTATGATTTACTAATACCTCAAAACAATAAAACCTAATCATAACCTTGAGGAAAATATTATCTGTATGTGTGTTTTTTGTTTTTAGGACCTCTCCTCTCCTTCCTTTTCTCTTGAATGATCTAACACAGTTAGAACACGACTCTAACCAGTTTAGACTTCTGATTTTGTTGGGGTTAGGGACAAGTAAAGATATTTTCACTGCTTTTCCAAGATCTAGCTCATGGCAGAGCCAAGACTGCTGAGATGTGGGGAGCTTTCTGTGACTGTGATAGAGAGAAGCTCAAAGAAAAGCTGTTCCAAGGGCACATATGGTGCAAGAAAAAGTCTGAAGAATAAGTAGTAGCTTAAAGCAGAGAAAAGTTATGATGGCACTATACATTTCTTGCAGCTAATATGCAGCTTGTCACAGACCATTAAAAATAAATAAATAAATAAAAAATCACAGGTTAGCAAGTACAAAAACTAGAATGTAATAATGACAGAATTCATATTTGAATTTTATTTTCATTTCAATACACAAATACATTCACTGAAGGCTATGGACTCTGCGTACAAAAGACACAGATAAAATCAGGTATTTTTATTTTAAAAACAAAAAAAAAAGTCTATATAATCTATTTTAGTGCTTGAATCCAAAAGCCATCAGGGAGAGATGAAAAAACACATCCACTCAGAGGTACGAAGGAAAAGACCTTGTAAAAAAGAAAAAAAAAAAAAAAAGGAGAAAGAGAAACGGACGGAGAAAGGCAATGCCAAAAGCAGGAAGGCTGCAAATTACACTGCGATGAGAGCATTGTAATTTGTTAATATTAGTCTTCGATACATGTGCAGTTCTGAACACAGCTAGAGCAAAACGCAGCCTGCTACAAAAAAAAAATTGAAATATTTAATTTCCACAGACAAAGGTCAAAATATAGCAAACATGCCAAGCTATTGTCTGCTGTATTACATACAGTCAGAATATATCAAGTCATCTTATTATTACCATTATTTCATTTGAATTACAATTGCATCTGTAGTCCAGGGGATAATTTCCAGAGATTCCATCAGTGCTTCAGAGGATTCAGAATCTAAAATAGCAAGCGGCATACACAGGAGGAATGGAAGAATATTAAAGTACACCCTTTCAAACAGCAAGTGTTGGCTTCTTCCACTAGCAAACTATCTAGCCAAAATATAAGACCTATCTAGTAGAAGACTTGCATTATCCCAGGCTTGGTGAAAATCCATCATCTATTCATACATGACCCCCTTTAAAGAACTGCATGTGGGGGAAGTGAGAACTGACTCAAATTTTAATAAGGCTCTCCTATGTAGGTTTGTGCTCTCATCATGAAACTGAAGCATCTGATATGACACATACCTAATGTTCTGAGCATAAAGGAGAGCATGAGACTAGGCAGCAACTGAGAAATACACTGCCCAGAAGTGCTCCATTTCATAGGGTTCCACTAAGTGGCACACCTGCAGCTGCAACATATACTTGCACTTTCTCTTGTAGTCTCCAAAATACTGGGTGACAGACAGCAATCAAATTGACCAGCCGTTTCTAGCATTTGGGCTCATACAGAAGCAGAAATGTTAAAATGCTGCCTTGCAATTAAAAGAGGAAAGCCCAAAATGCAATAGGTGCAAATCTACTGTACAAGTGTTTCAGTGTATGCCATTTGAAAAGCATGCCATAAGTCTTTCAAAAATTTGACCTGTTTGAACACAGTGTTGTAGCAAAGTTCCTAATGAGACCAAGGACCACAGGTTGTGCTTATGTTGCTTCTCTGCTGTACCTATAAGTTTACAGCTGGAATGCTAGGCGAGAAAAAACAGTCGGATGGACTTCTTTTCTGCAGACTCTGTTCTTCAGGAAGTTGCACAGTATGCAGTGAAGTGGCTTATAGATGGAAAAAAAAAAAAAGCTGTAGTCATAAATATTGTCCTTTATAGTTAGTGTTACCATGGTGCCTGTGCAACTTAGGCCATTCTCTTAAGCACTGTATGACCAAAGATGAAGAAGGAAAAAAAAAAAAAGCTACACCATCACAACTTGAATAAGAGACAGCAGATGGCAAAATGGGAAAAGACAAGGAAACAATGGGTCAGTATGAAGAATAGTGGTCCCAGCATAACACAGCTGCTTACCTGGTGGTAAACTTTTGTAGGCACCACAAATAAAGAACCTTTTTAGAACAGCTTTGAAGGAGGATTGTTTGCAGCTCTGTGCTTGTTTATGGAAAAAAAAAATCACAGCATAAAATAAGGAAGTGTTATGTGGATTATGGTGATTGGCAACTGAAGGCAGAAATAAATGTTATAAAAATGCAGAAGATGTATAGGTGGGAGAGAATAAGGAGCCTTGAAAACAAAAGACAAACATCTTGCATTTAACGTGACAGGTTAGATGGATCTAGTTGATGAAGTCAAGGCAAGAAGTGACAGAGGTCAAACTGAAGAGGTAAGGAAATTATCTTCAGAGCAGCAATTATCATTCACACAAGTGGGTCAAAACTGCATTGCCAAGGCTAGAAGAAAGGTTGCTGGCATAATCAAGGGATACAAAAGAAAGGTATGAGGATAGCTGTGAGGAAAGACTAAGGTTTCTGTTTCAGCTATATTGAGCTTCAGCAGGTGCACAGACATGCCCAGGGAGATAGCAGACATGCCAATATTTCAGTTTCATCAGGGAAGCTGCAGAATATTTTTGTATCTTGTCACTACAAGGCATACACATGTCTATTCAGAAATCAGATCTTTACAAGATGAGATTTTGGAAGACAGAGAGATGTTTTTGGAGATTATGGAGATGAATTAGGATGGTTTTGAGAGAAGGACAGAATAAAGATGCAAGAAGTACAACAAAAGAATTCAGCACATTCTACATAAAAGCTACAACAGCACACATAACGAAGGGAATATCACTTGTTGACCCTTATTATTTCTGTATCTGTGTGAGCCTCACTATTACTCTGCATGCATGTGTTCATGTCCATTAAGAACCAGAGAGAAAGCAGAACCTCAGCTAACAGACAGCTAACGCCTGACTGACAATGGAATCTAGTAACCACTGCAGGGAAAGTGCAAGAGCCTCACCAAACCAAACACCACAGATAAAGCACTCTGCCTGTCAATATTAAAACTATATTTTCTAAATAGATTAGTAAAGAAAAACAAAGGAAATAAAAGTCTCTCCTGTCACTTGCCAGTTTCCCACATCCTAGATCTCTTATGTGGGCTTTATGCCAAGACAGTTTCTGCTAGATTGATTCCTCCAATCAAAAGAAGTACATCTATGCTTACCCTAAAGGACATCACTATTGTATTTACTGCCATCCATCATCACTTCTCTCAAATCTTCTTGAAAACTGCAGGGTTCAATGGAAATTCCAGAAGTATCGTGAGATCTTTTGATCCATATGACCTCTGACAAGTACTCCTCTACTTCTAATATACTCACCTGAAGAGCACCACAAAGTCCACTCCTTTTCCATACCTTGTTGAAAAACTGTGATAAACTCAAAAAAAAAAGGTCTTCTATGCTGAAGACTAGCAATATAATATAACTTAAAGGTTTTACCAGCCTGAAGACAGGTTCAGTATTTTTGACCAACTGTTTACAATTTTCCTAAATGAGCAATTAAATTCATCACACAGATGAAGGGGGAGAGATGCAAGACACAGAAGTAATGGCAGAAATGTGTTCTTCTTTAGAAGTCCTTAGACTATTGAGCATTTTCAGACAATTAAGATCTGTCAGGCAATTTTGTGTTTTGCATCACAAACCCTATAAAACCTAGCAATGTACAATACAGGAGCTGCTGAAGACACAGTATTTTTTTCCCCTCCATCTTCACAGGCTGATTTTGATTTCAGATTTTTGTATGTATCAGAATAGTCTTGGAAGGAGAGGTATACCCAACAATGTAAGAGTGAGGCTATGACTACTTACAGGAGCAGAAATTTTAAGTCCACAGGCCCAGACAGAACCTGAAGGGGCTGAAAGCGTCAGCCAATCTGATAGTAACATCATTATGAAAATTCATGGTGATCAGGTCACTAACCAAGGGGCAAAAGTGTGTTATGCTGGTCCTTAAGAAAAGAAGAACCCAAAGAACAATCTCACTGGAAGCCCTAGAAATCATAGAGCACGGCCTCTTTGAATATATTTCCAAACACACACAAAACAAGAAGGTAATCAGGAAAAGTCAGCACTAAATTATTAAGGGTAACCCATACTTAGCCAATGTATAACTAGCAAACGAGAAGAAGAGAGTGCTGGATATAATCCGTCTATATTTCAGTAAGGTTTTTTGGAAGAAGTAAGGACTGGGATAATGGACTGTTAGGCAGGCTGAAAATAGGCTGGGCTGCTGGGCTCATAGAGTACTGTTGAGTACCTACTGCTTAATGGTTGGCTGTCAAAAGCAAGAAACATATGCCACAAATTGATACTAGGATACGTATTTTTCAGGAACAGTTGAGCAATAACAATGAGAATGCAGAATAGCATAAAGTTTTGTACCTGGGGTGGAATAAATCCATGCACCTATATATGGTGGGAAGCAGCTGTGTAAGTTTCAGCCCTGTTGAAAAGAATCTGTGAGATATATCAGACACCAAGCTGAACACAAGCTACAAATGTTCACTCATAAACGACCAAAGCAAACTGAGTACTTGACTGTATCAGCAGGAGCATAGCCAGCAAATTTAAGGGGATATATCATCCTCCCCACACTCCTACTGGGTTCTGATAGAGCATCAGGAATCTGTGCCCAGTGTCAGGTGGATATGGAGGATTCATGAACACCCAGAGGAGGATCACCAAGATGGTCATGGCCTAGAGAACATGATTTGTAAGAAGCAACTGAGGGAGCTGGGCGTCTGCAGAAGAGGCTAAGGGTTGCTAGAAGGAATACAAAGCTAATAGAGCCACAATCTTCTTAACAGTAGACGATATAACAAGCTTTCTTGACCACAATCTGCAGCTTCAGAGGTTCCAACTGGACATCAGGAAAAACACACTGCCAATTAGCATCCTAGAACTCCTTAATTTGTGCTAGAGGATCAACGTATTCCCTGCTCAACATGACTTGCATCCAAAGTACAGACGGCTCATGCTGAACCTGTTGAATCTAACAGCCAGGTAAAATATCTCCAACTGAAATACGAAGAAATTAACAACAACAACAAAAAAACCCCCCCACACCACACAACATCAAAACCAAGTACAATCTCCACCTGCAGCATAAGGCCTCCAAAACCCTGTACTGATTTACCATGAATACTTTTTTGTTAAGGGGATGACAGGAAACAGGAGTAGAGACTGAAGTAGAAACCATGTCTCCCTTTCTACTTACATAGTATCCTGTGAAGTTGCCACAAAAAAGGGCTTTCCAGGCCTGAGCTGACATTGCATAATGTTTCAAAGCCATACTCTTCCTTCTGTACTTCCCTTCCAGCCCAGATCTGTAAGTTTCCCCACTTACAGACTGAAAAACCCAAGGCCCTCTATTTGTAGCTACTCTGTATGCCTGCAGTAAAGCTGTCAACATCTAAATGCTCATGTAAACAGGTGCATATTTTAGTTCTTTCTCCCATCAGCATAATAAGTATTATTAAGACTACGGCAGGTGGCAAATTTTTAAAAGGCTTTAGTTATATCAATGGTAAATTTGAACAGATTTTTAGTCTGCTCTAGTAAGGCAATAAAATATAATAGCCTCTTAACTGACACATTGTTATCAGTCTTATTATGGCTTTCTTCATGCCTGTCAGTGGATTATGGTAATTTTTTTAGTCACGGGTCTAATCAAAGTAGAAGGCTGAGCTACTGACAGCTCAGGAGAGAGATAACTACTTACATACTGTCATGAAATTCTAACACAGGCAGAAACTTCAGCATCTCTCTTTCCCAACTCTTGCCTAGTAAAGCAAAGCAACTTTTGGAACAACAGTTTCCTTTTCCACATCAAACAAAGAAGCAAAGAAACAAAAGTTCAATTATTTCCTTCAAATTAACACAGCATTCAGAACAAGAATCATTGTTCTTCTAGGCAGCTGGTGTGCTGCAGTTTAGAAATGGTTTTGTGATCACTACTGTAAACTCATCTTAGTATCTACCTCTCCGAAACACCTCCTCTACTTGTTTCTGAGGATCTGGTCAAATCAAACCATTACACTACATGGCAAAAAGTCTTAAGTAAGGTTGAAATACCATTTTCTCATTCAAGCAAGCAAGCTGCACTTACGTTATTCTTCAAAGCACCACGGAATAGCTTTGTGCAAGCATTATATAGCGGCTTAGAAGGGGAACAGCCAGGACTGTAAATACATAGAGGATGTGCAATGCGTATGAGCAGGCATACATTACATGCAACGGATATAATCACACTGCAGTTGTTGGATTGTGTAATTCGTGGGGAATTTCTGTTTTCCTCAAGCTTTGTGCTTTTCTACTAAAGTAGACAGAAGTACACAGAAGATCCCAGCATTAAAAACAAACAAAGAAACAAACACCAAACCTTACAGAACATAAATCTTTCATGTTCCAAAAACAGTGGCTCCAGGGTAATTTGTACTGAACTTGAGGAGGACAGATTAAAAACTGTGGAAGCTGAATTTATGCATAGTTAAGAGCATAGGCAAAACACTGCATGAAGGCAGTTGACATCAGTTCTCCAATAAAAGAAAGAAAACAGAGGACAGAGGAGCCTCCACACTGCATTCTCTTCAGGCCAGCTCCATGTGCCAGCTGCAGTGATGGTCAATGACCCAATGTATCCATTAAAAACAATACTGTGATCAGTAACATATTTCACGTTGGCTACTGAAGAAAGAGATGACACTAGTGCTTTATCACAGCTGATGTGAGCTTGAAACACTCACCTAGAAGTAAAAGGATTGGCTGAAGAATATAAGTCTGAGATCCCATCTGCTAGACTGTCTACTAAACACTAAAATTTAATAAGTGGCAAAAAAGATGAAACCAAAAAAAACCCCAGACAGCAGAGTGGTTGCACATATTATCTCACCAGCATTCATCACCACTGATAGTACAAGAGAAAATGTGAAGAAAAAGAAGAGTAATCCAGGAAAGTAACACATCCTGCTGCTGAAAACAAAACCAGAAAGTTTTTGCTGAATGTAGTAGGAACGTTACCACAGCCTGGATTTCATTAATATGCCTTTTTCATATAAAAATAGGTTGTGAGTGTCCTTGGTGAGTGACATTCCTTCAGTAAAATAATTCTTTTCTTCCTCATGAACCTGTAAGATGTCAGAATGCTGAGGTACAGGAACCAAGCACTATGAAGGTGTCCAAGAAAGAGCCTACTCACAAAATTCAGCCTTTCCCAAAAGTGGCATTATCAGTCTGAAAAGGGGCCTTTTACATTTGAGTATTTGCAAGTCTTCTGCTCCTCCTTCCACCACTTATTTTATTTTACATGAGTTATCAACTGCTTTAAAAGGCTACAATTAAAAACAAGCTTGCGCAAGTGAGCTAAAGATATAATCTTCACATAAAATAATGCAGACAGGTACTGAAGTTTCAGTGTTGCCTGATATTACATTTGCATTATCAGCAATGGTATAAATCATACCCAAAGAACATCTTCATAAGGAAAAGCAAAACCTTAGGAAAAAAAAATAATCAAAATTTGTTTTCTATTGTGTGCAAGCTGAAAGGAGTTTAATTTTCCAAGATGTGTTTAAATTCCTGGCTACTTGAATGGCCATTGTGTTATCAGTCACATGCAATAATAAGAACTCCACAGAGCTTCATGAGTCATAGCATTGAATCCAAAGCCGATTGATGTAAAGGCAAAATATTATCTTCTCATTGAGTTTAAAGGGTTTTGGCTCAAGCCGATAGCAAAAGACATGAAATGAAGCATTGCAAAAACACTTGGAATCAGCTAAGCCACTTCTTAAGATTGAAGACAAATTATTATACAATACAGAATCTTCAGCACTTACTGCTTATCATTGTAGGATTTAATGCTATTTTCCATAGTTCCTATTCTGCAATGAACTAAGGCTATCTGCAATAGAGATTTCTGTAAGACATTTCACCCTGCTTTTGAAAATCCTTAATCTTTTCCACGAGTTTTTGTTATAGACTTCCATCTCAATCCCTTTTAAAAGCATACTAATTTCAGAAACAACTGAATCAAGCCTTAACATAAACAAGTGAAAAATCTAACTTGAGGGCAGAAAGCAGCAGAATCTGAAATATTTTCCAAATAAGAGCAATACAGTTAGCATTTATGGCTGAAGAAAAGCCACTCCAAGTAGTACAATGGGGTTCAAATTATATATGTGAACAAATACCTTCTACTAAAATCCTTCCTTTTATCAGTTTCATAATTTACTGCTTTCTCTTGACCTATCATATGTTTATCTCGCTCACTATCTTGAGGCATATGTAGAGCAGGCAAAGAGAAAACCCTGCTTCATTCAGTAACCAAGTTCTAACTGATCAGAACTATACGACATGAATTCTAACTATTGTCTATGAAGTATCTTAAAAATATAGTTTTCAATAGGTCAGTTATAGGCTCTGTTCAAATACTATATGAGCTTTTTCTAAAAAAGTAAAAAATAAAATTTGCCTTGCAAATAAGAAAACCTAGTCAAACTGGAAGAAACCTTTTCAAACCTCATATCAATACTCATCTTTTGTTAATGTTATAAAATTCCATTTCATTAACATATGATAGAAATACATTTATGTCACTGATACTACAGACTGGTAAGTGCCCAGCAGTGATGGGAGAGATAGCAACAGAAGAAAGTATTGCTCTTCTAAACAAAAGCCACAGCTAATGCCACAATATTGAGCTCTGGGATTACCACAGATAACAGAGTCATGTGCCACACTGTAACACACACTGCTTGCAGTTCTGCTCTGGATAGACTGTGCCCCGCCTTTTAAATAGCACTGAAGCCTAGCACACATTATTTCACATGGACTTACATACAACGGGATGCCAGCTTGACTAGCAAGTAATGCCACTGTGCAACAATACAATAAAATTAACATTTTAAGTTTGCTTTCCTTGTGAGGTATTCTCTCCCTTCCTAGTGGCACGCTTCCTGCTGGGCCACCTGCTAATTTAAGTTGCTGGAAGTTTAGCTGATGGCATAACATATGCTTCTTGGTGATATTTCTCACTACCATAGCAAGGACAACTACCAATTGCAAAACTCATTCTAAACTGTCCCCTTTAAGGATAACTGGTAAAATGCTAACATCACTTTCAAATTCCCTAGAATAGGAACTTATTTCTCCCTCTACACTGCTACCACCCTATAAGGTTCTGCTTGTAAAACTGGCACAGAATAAATAGGCAATATGATTTATGCTGATTTTGGCCCAATAAAGGAATAAAAGCTATTATAATAGAAGGAGCTAAGGGGTGAAAGGTATATAGTTATGGATTCCTGACATCACGTTTGACCAGTGTCTTCAGGGGATTCAGGATTTACTCTTAAGGGATTGAGGGTTGGTTTGTTTGTTTTGGGGTGTTCGTGGAGTGTTCTTTTTATTCCACTGTTGGGATTTTTTTGGGGAGGAAATGGGCTTAAGATTCAGTAACACAGATCAGCCAGCTGCGAAGGTCACCAGATTAAGGACATGACACTAGAGTGTTATTCTTCCTACTGTTCTCCCTGTACAGTGCACCTAAGATAATAACATCATCATATACTACTTAGTGGAATTGAATCAATTATATCAGATTGCTGTGTTGTGTTCAAATACATGAAACCAAATAATGAGCATTTGGTTTATTGTTCACCCTTTTCAGGAAACTCGGTCTTGTGGAAAACTGACAATCAAAATAAACGACTATGTTATAGCCTGCAGGGAGTGCTTCTGTTCCAAAACCAACAAGTACTCTTGTCTTTCATTGTGGAGGTATCCCCCACCAACACAGGCTACTGCTGATTAGCAGGCAAATACAGAATGAGCCACCTGTATGGCACACAACAGATTTCTGAACAATACCACTTTTAAAGACTCAGAAGTATCAGGCCACAGATGGTGCTTTAAAAATTATCACTAGGGCAATTTATTGCCTCTCACCTCAATCTTTATTGTTGCAATTATGCAACAATACCTGCAAATCAGTCACTAAATTTCACAACAGCTGTAGTTATTTTTCACAAAATCCATGGCATCACAATAATAAAAGTAAATACTTGTAATCCACATCATCGTCTCACAATCCTTCATCACCACCCCTGATCTGGGGATCAGGTGGACAGTCAAAGTCAAGATGTCACACATCTTGGTCCCTATGGAGGCCTGATAATAATAACAGCTTTTTAGTGACAAGGGTGCTGATGGAAATATCCAAGTTACTGAGAAAGGAGAAAGCATTTAAAGTTGTGAGCAGTTCCCAGACTCCCATGACAACTGGCACCACATTAGCCTTTCCTCTTTAATTTGCTGTTGTTAGGATTTTTTTTTTTTTTTAATAATTCTCTGCTTAGGGGATTCAAGATTTTCTGCTCTTCTTTCTCTTTCTAGAGTCAATTCTCTGCATATGCTATGACATGGGAAGAGGTCATATTCTTCCCATCTAGTCAACCAATACTTAATAGATTGCACTGTGATGATTTCTCAAGAACTTTGGGCAGAGGAGGTCTTACAATCTATTAATCATATGCACTTCAAGCTCCCCAGTCAGATGGCCAGAGCTTGCTTTTCTGCATAAACTTCTGTCCATTAAGAGTCATCTTTGCTAATAATTTCCATCTTTTTTGTTGTTTTCCATACAAATAACTGATTCTCTATAAAAACAACTCTTTAAACACATGCATATTCTAACATTCTTATTTCAATCCTATAAGAGAACATTATGAAAACAAAATGGCAGAAAAATTAGCTAAAAAGACACATCCCTAAAAGTCTATAGGCTTCTGAAATTATAACAGACAATTTCAGATCTGACAGGATGTGTAGGGACAACAGAAGATTCAGCAAGGAGGAGAACTGTAAATACACTGAAGCAACTGCAGCTGGAGTGTACAAAAACATAGAAATCACAAGTAGAACCTCTGCGTTTAGATAACAGACCTGTGAAAAAGTCTTAAAGGCACCTTATCATACATCCTTGAGATTCCTACAGGCGAAGATCAAAGCACTGTGGCAAACTGCACCTGCGTGAATCCCTATATACAAGCTGAAAGAACCAGGCTCAGTTGGTCATCGCCAAGGGCTGAACTCTGCAGTGCCTGCGTCTCTGCTCATGTGACCTCTGCCCGGGAGTTTAAGTGCTGTTTTGGAGATCCCCCAGCAGCAAAGTAAGAAAAATAAATTCGCTCTGTGCATTGCAACTGTGGCCTCTGGTTGTTCTGCGTCCTGCCTGCATTGGCTCACACACAGGGCAAACCATATTGTGGTTGCTTCATATAGTGGAAATTTTATGATCATTACCTCTGACTGTAAGATGACCATAAGTTTGCAAAGACAGATTTTCAAAACAAGTCTCCTCTTCCAACTATTTCAGAGTAGGGAAAAAAAGAAAAAAACCACACTACTCAAAAAAGAAATCTTAATGTGCTACTATGAAGTCAAATGGACTACAACAGCATTAAATCCCAGAAAAATCCTCTAGAGAAGACTGACTCACCATCTAAGTTTTTCAATTACCCATCATAAAAATTATTTCTGTATTGCAATCATTTCTCTTACAGGAAAGAGGTAGAACCTGCCTTCTCTCAAGCAGAATAATTAGTCTGTTACGACAAACTACATAACTTCTAATAGTAATTGGAAAGTGTTCATATATGTGGTTTTTTTTAGTACCATACAATAAGAAAAGCAGATGTGCCATTTGTGGACATAAACATAAGCTGAAAGATAGGTGAAATAGCTCTGTTCAACGCAAGTAATGCATCAGCTAAGCTATGGATTCACATCTGGGCATGACATTTCAGGAAAAACATAGACACATGACAAGAGTTCAGAGAAGAAGAGAGATCAGGGATTTGAAAAATATCAGATATGAGGAAAGACAGACACAGGACTATTTAGCTTTAAAAGATTAAATGGAAACTAGTACTAGTAAGAGTCTTACTGGCTTATAAAAGAGTGCTGCAAAAAAAGGATTCATTTGTTCTGGCCATTCACTGTGGATAGTACACAAAGCAGTAGCCTTAATGATAGTAAAAAAAGAGATTTGTGGTAAATATTAGTAAAAGCTTTGCATTAGTAAAGATTGTGGAGGACTGAAATAAGTTGCCTGTGAGGTAGGAAATACCTACTGCCTGTAGTCCTTGAGAACAGGTTAGACAAACACCTGTCAGGAACACCACCAGAGTACAGGCTCAGACACAGATGACTTCTTATGATCCAAGAGTATTTCCCAATTCTTTGCATATTCTCTTCCTTTTCAAAGCATTTTGTAGCATGTTACTGTTACCTATTTTAGCCCATTTCCACTTTCTAACCTAGGACAGTGCAAGCATTCATTCACTCACCAAAAGGTGTTGCCAGCAGAACTGTCAGGTCTGAGAACTCAAAAACAATGCCTGGTATTAGCTGGAAAAAAAAAAAAAAAAAGCTATTGGATAAAAATCCTATGGAAAATGCCTGAATTTGTGAGGAAAAAAAAGTAGTCTACACAATAAAGAATAAACAAATAAACTTTGGAAGTACAATCTACTGTAAGACTTCTTGAGTGCTGGTGAAGGTCCAAGAATACTCTTGCTAAACCAAAGCTACGCATTACTGTGGCTGAGAAGCAATACATCAAAGTTGTCAAATTATCCAGTGTGCTGTGCTTCATTTCTCTTTCAAAAATTTTGAAAAGCTATATAAATTCTAGGAAGACATACACATCATCTTGCACCTGACACATACAGGCACATACTAATTGTGTTTAGGAACTGAAATAAAGAAAATTAAGAAAAGTTTCAAAAGTGACAAAGCAAAAAGACTGTAATATTTGCATGCCCTATCCATCTCTGTGTTCATTTGTCAAATAAATCACAGCACAAACAGATAACCTGACTTCTCAAAGCGTTGAAGAATTTTTTCATCTCTTACACATGATTTAACAACTCTAGCATTTATTTATGGAAGGAGGAGGTAGTAGATAAGAGGGAGTTAATGAAAAGGGTTATTAATGAGTAGCACAGTAGCATTAACAAGCATGGGGGCAGGTGAGGCAAATACTTTAGTAATAAATAATAGAATTATTTGAAGTGTGGCACACTGGCAAGAAGTTTCTGAGAGTCTTTCTCCTTATAAAAATAGCTGTTGCACTCTTGTGCTGACTAGCCTCCCAGCCTTGTTATGTTATTTATCTTCCAGTAAGAACTGACAACCAATGGGATGCCTACAGGATGAACATTACAAAATTTCATTGAACTATACAAGACAAACATGGCAAGTTACTCAATATTATAGTTAGATTGATACTTACGCTTATTTTATCT
Organism: Columba livia; assembly: GCF_036013475.1. Taxonomy (NCBI): domain Eukaryota; kingdom Metazoa; phylum Chordata; class Aves; order Columbiformes; family Columbidae; genus Columba; species Columba livia. Next base: position 47,105,259 of record NC_088605.1, read on the forward strand.
TAAAATCTTGCTACATTATAAGCTTATTTTTAAAAAATATTTTAAGATGTGTCCAGCTGAGTAGTAGTCCCTATTAATATGAAATCTTATGGGACTATTTTTGCAATCAAGGAATTACGCAGGCTAGAAAATAATGAAGGGTTATTCCCTCCATCTTTCAGATTAACTGTGGAATGAGGCAATAATTCAATACCAACACTACTATCAGCATCTGGAATTTCATCTACTTTTCTGAAGAACAGAGTCAAACAATATATTAATAAGGAGAAGTAATTTACAACTTGGTCTCACTGAATTGAAAGGATGAGAGTGCCACCAGTTTAACATGCCCAAGCCAAGGCATAGAATAAGTGAATAGCTTGTTCTACAGCTGGAACAAATGCAGCAGCAGAACAAGTGGAATCCTAGACAGCATGGCAAAACCATGACTGTATCTCAGCCAGCCCTCCTGACAGTCCAGCATATTAGCACAAATCTACACTCTGTCGTGGCTTGTGCCAACACGCCAGAGCACGGACACATGCCTCATTCTCTGCCACAGGAGAGATGGTGTTTATGCCTGGCACAGAGGTGGAGAAAACAGCAAATACAGTGAAATTTGTCTGCCACCAAGACCTGGTAGCAGAGGCAATGATGCCTCTCTCACCCTAGTAGGTTCTCACTTGGTGACTATATTCAGATTGGGTCAGACTGGAAGATATTTACTTCCCTTCTTGCATATGAAAGGAAGAACAAGTAGAGCACTCCTCCTTTCCTAGGGAACATCCCTAAAGGCCCATATATATACACATTTCAATACACTATAATACATTTCCTCTTCTGACTGCATTTTTCCTCCATTTTCCTCCAACCTAGTTGAAAGGGTAGTAAGCCACTGTTTGGCTAGATCTGAATTGTCCTAATATGTAAATTAGATTCCTCTCTCACTTAAATACCCTGGAGAGAAATTTTCTTGCATTTAAATCATTGTACCACCCATTACATGAACAATGAATCCAGCCCCAAGTGGTTGCCTATGCTAATGAATATGTAACTAATGAAATGAAGATTAATTAAATACTAGTGCAGTCACATAAGAAAGGAAATACAGGATACTAAATTTTACTAATGATGTATTTGTGAAATGTGTGAACAAACTCTGAAATGCAAGGTTAAAACATCTTTGAATCTAGACATCAAAACCAAATATGCAATACACTCATTGCCAGCATGCAATACACAATTACTGTATGACATCTGTAGTAATTGCTGTGGCAAGTCAGTAGCCCAAGCAGGATGCAGCCCACGCTGTAAGCCATGAGGCACTGCACTTACAGTTTACTACTAGGCAGCAGCACTGCCCAATGAACAGACTCTCTGACTGGATACCATCCTAGATTACATTCATTTTATATGGCTGTCGTGACACTGTCCTCATTACACTGAGGTTTGATTTAATGAGCATTGATGAAAACCAAGCTTCAACCGCACCACAATTCTGTTTGCTGCCACTGATTGCAAGAAGAAAACATCCAGCAGCATCTGCTCTTTGCCAACACACAAAACTGCTGAGAAGCAATTTGAGTTCCATTATAACTTAGAAGAGCATCAGGTTGGTTTTAAACTACATTTTAATACAATAGTACTTAACCATTTCTTCTGAAGTTCTGCATTGCCAACACTCAGAGGAACACTAATAATGTTTTATTTCTTCAGCCAAAACCTTACTACCTCTTCAGCTTTCTCACACGAGTTTTGAGACAATATGCTTAGGATTGCACTTTCTGAAAATGCTTCTCTACTTGGAAAACCCTCAGAGGTTTCATGTTCTTTCAAAGGCCCCCACAAATATATTTCTTTCGTATTGTAATGCTGTTGTCACTGCAATTCAGGCCACAGGAGTTCTGTTTGTTTGCTGCTCTGCTGTCATTGGAATGGAACTTAGGGAATCTTTCTTGCCTCAACTAACAGTAATTATACTAAAACTGGTATGTGTTTGTATTATTGGTCAGCTGTTATCACATCATCTGCACCAAAACAGCACTGTACCCTGGAACACTGTTCTTTTTGCAGTTATTTCTCACATACAACCAACAACGCAAGAGGGAACAATGTGAACCCAAACTCAGACATACTGTAACTGTGCTGAAAAAAAGTAGAAACATTGCTGTAAAATCTGTGTGGAAGATTTATATTACTATTATCCTCTAGATAATTCCACAGTTGCATATGAAAGCCAATATATAAGGTGATTTTCAGCTATCTCTTACAAAATTCATCTCTGAGAACTAACCCAGCAGACAAATACTGAAGGTCAGATTTTTTGTTTGTTTAATAAGCAGGTAAATAAATAGCATTAGACAAGCCATATTTAGAAAGCCTAAGTCAACAGTACTTAAATAGCACTGTGTGGGATGGACATTAACTCAGAAGCCTGAGGGGAAACAGGGTTTCTTGGCATCCTGAGCAACTTGGTAAGTTATAGTGGAGGATCTTCTCCAGACTGCAGAGCTTCTGAGAAAAGCTACACAGACTACGGGAAAAAGAATCACTGCTGCTTACAGACTGCATTGCTGGTGGTAATAATTAAACTTGGTGATAAATCTGCTGGGCTCACCTGACAATCCTAGAAATCCAAGTCACATTCAAACCTTTCAATTATCTTTCCCAACATGTGCTCACCTGGACTGTCCCTCTTCTCATGTTAGTGACTTTCAGCAATCCACAGAACAGCTAGGATTTTGCTGCATTCAAACAGGTGTCAATGGGAGAATTGTGGAATACGTATGAGATGAATTCAAATTGGGGGCGGAGAGGATGACACAGAGTGGTATCTAGAACCCTGTGTGCAACCTGCTGTCAAGATTCATTTATAGCTTAAGTTTCAAAACAGGCAAAGGAATTGAAAGAACTCATAAGTACTTAAGTCTTGACTGGAAAGAGCCACATAAGTATCCAAGTCTGTGAATGCTCATGTGAATTTAAGCAGAAGGAGGTGGGCAGAGAGGTAGCTAAATCAATGTCTCTCTCAAGGTGGGGCAGTAGGCTTGCAAGAAAAATTAAGTACAAAAGCATTAGTTCAGGTTTTCTGTCATGGATATGCTTCTCTCTCTTTCCTCAGAAGGATTTAGAACAGCAACCTACAAACATTTTGTCAGCAGCAAAATAAAAAACAAAGGTTCAGCTATGCTCTGACCCATTACAACTAAACACACTTCTGTGCAAATTAATCACAGGATAGACGACAGAGAGGAAACACTAGCTACCATCACCATCATACATTTTGTTGAATTCACCTCACTAATACCAGAGCAGATCATGTAAATTACCTGCCTAGTAAGTTGGGTCCCTTGAGTTTTCAGTTTGGTATAATCACTAGTTTGATTAATCATGTGACAGTTCACTAATCCTGCTCTGCTCACTCAGAGGATAAGCACTGTATACTAATATTTTTAAAGTTCCTTTTTTAAAAAGCTTCTAGAGGGCAAAGTCCATCTTTAATACATATTATTAGTTCATTCCTAAAAAGCAAACACCTGCCTGATTGAAGTAGATTACAGATGCCCTTGAACAATCATAGTATGCACCTGACTTGGTTTATTTCCACTTCTATCAACAGCAGTGAATCAACAGCTTCCATTATTAACTGAAAATACCTAGTGCCATCTTGGGATCTCAAAGACCGGATACTCCATACTCTCTTCACATTTACTTTATAACATTTCTACAGAGTTAGTAGTTCTGTATCTTCCCACTGTAAGGTACATTTTGATATTTGGTATTCAATTTATAGTCCCAGATCTGAGAGTGTGGTGGCATCATTAGAAGCCACATACTTAAATTTGATTTTATATTATTAAAGAGAGTTTAAATAAAATATGAGAATATGAATCTTAACAGCTTAAAAATACTACTTAAGAAAACAACCTCACACCATTCTTGATTTAAGCCAGTCTTATGATCTGGATTTGAGGGGTTCAAACTCTCAACACTAAGAACTGCTCTTTCAATAAATTCACATCACATGGATTTGGATCCATACTTAAATGTATAACAGAAATTCAAGCCTGAACATCTAAGTGAATACAGCCACACTGTGAAGAGAGAAGCTATGAATGAACAGCTTAATTGGACACTTGCAAAATTAACTTGTCAAAGTAATTACTCTATAAATGATCCAACTGGAAATGTTTTATATCAACCACATTTAAAATAGTATTTAAGCTATTCCTTGGCCTCTGAAAGATATATTTACAATGTGCTGCTTATTTACTATGCTACTACCATGCATCTGCAAATATTTCAAGTATTCTTTGGTACAAAGAGACAACAAATTCATTTTGTGTTCAGTTCTGAAAAAGTTAGCAGATACACTGACTATAGTTTTCACGGAAATTTTCTCATTCTTTATTAAGTTCAAATAAAATAATCCTGACTAAATGTATGTCTTTGCTTTCTGCGTATAACATTAAAAATAGATTTTTAAAACGGAATAGCTAGAGACTGTGAGACCCTTAGTGATTGGGAAGGACCAAGTAAACATGACCACAAGCAAGACTCTAATTACAGGACATCACAATTCACATAGAAACTATTATGGAAGGTAGTTTACCCATTTTCATTGAGGGTATAAGCTACTTTGCATTACCAAACACTATATACAATACAGTATGTCCAGACCTGCATGTTTCATAGCACAGCATATCATACTGCTCTTGTCCTTTGTGTTTTCCAGTCACTGACTACCAGTAGTAATATTTGTTTTTATGTCTGTCCATTTATTTTGTGTGTTTTCTTTCCAATTAACACTTAATTCCTCATCTCAGAACACTGTAAGAAAACAACAAACATACTTTGGGGAAGAGGACTCCAAGAGGAAGTTAAATCTCTCCCTCTCAGGACCTAAAAGAAATAGTAAGTTTTCCATGACTCACGTAGCAGCAATAAAATGCTCCCTGAACTAGATAGTTTCTATCTAGTACCATGAGACAGCAGATCATAACTGGAAAAAGAAAACCTCCTGATATACAGATGTAATTATTTCATCCATGCACAAGGCAGCTGCATATCTATTCAAAATAGCGTCTCCCTGAATTTCCATCTCAGTAACACAGGAAGCAGTAATCCAAAGTGTGCTGATGAGGCCAGATACATCACAGAGCCTTCCAATACACAGTCACTATTGCATGCCTGGCCTAGCAGAAAGGTCCTTCTGTACATTCATTAAAAACATATCGGTTGTCTAGTGCCTGGTACATACTTCATATGCAATCACGTATTTGCCTTAATCTATGTAAGTAGCAGAGAAAAGAGACCAAAAGTATTGTTAGAACAAAAGCCAGCAATGCATTCATATGCTGTTACCACTACTTAAGGCCCTAGAGTGAGCACCAGGAGAGAGAAAAATACTACCAGATAGGAAGCTGTGCTACCATACTATAAATGCTAATACTTGGAAAGAGAAAGGTGAAGGAGGTCGACACTGAGGTCCATCAGGGAGTGTGAAAAGGAGATCAACTGGTGGAGTAACTCCCTGGTGTGCCAGTCAGAAAGATCCCAGGGAGATAGTGCCCAAAAGGTGATGGACCCCCTGCCCTGTCAGGCAGAGGGGGAAGACCTGAGACAGCCCCTGCCCTGTCTCTGTCGGGCAGAGGTAGGGGACGAAAAAGATGACAAGCCTGGTGCACCCAACAGACTACTACCCACTGCTGATCTTCCAGACAGGTGGGGAGGAAACTGCATCCCACAGTCTGAGGGGAATGAAGAAAGATTTCAAGGCCTTGCAATGCATGGTGAAAGAGTCTGGGTCTCAAGTGATTTTCTCTTCCCTCCTTCCATTTTTGGGTGACGACATGGGATGGAATAGAAAAATTCAGTCCATAAATGATTGGCTACAAGACTGGTGCTACAGGCAGGGCTTTAGGTTCTTTGATAACGGCTGGTTTTATAAGACACCAGTCTCGACAGCGATACATGGGAAAGGTTTATCTCACAGAGGGAAAAGGATGTTGGAACAGGCATTAGCAGGGCTCATTTGGAGAGCTTTAAACTAGACTTGAAGAGGGATGGGGTTGTAGCTGGGCTTGCATCAGTGGGGCAGCACTCTAGTATTGATGAAGACTAGGAGGCCTCCCACACCCCTAGGGTGAAATTGGTGTGCTCAGCTTACTCCCTGAAATGCCTGGACACCAGTGCACACAGCATGGGGAATAAGCAAGAGGAGTTGGAAACCTGTGTTCAGGCAGGAGATTGTGATCTGGTGGCAATTACAGAGACATGGTGGGACAGCTCACATGACTGGAATGTGGTCATGGATGGCTATGTTCTTTTCAGGAAAGACAGGCCAGCCAGGCAATGTGGTGGAGTTGCTCTCTATGTGAGAGAGCAACTACAGTGTATTGAGTGCTGTCCAGGGGTGGATGAGGAGCGAGTTGAGAGTCTATGGGTGAGAATTAAGGGGCAGGCTGGCAGGGATGATACTGTTGTGGATGTCTATTACAGGCCACCAGATCAGGGTGAGGAAGTTTATGGGGCCTTCTACAGGAAGCTGAGAGCAGCCTCATAGTCACAAGCCCTGGTTTTTGTGGGGGATTTTAACTACCCTGATGTTTGCTGGAAGGACCATTCAGCCAGCCAGCCACAGTCCAGGAGGTTCCTCCAGTGCATTGATGATAACTTTCCAATGCAAATGGTGGAGGAGCCAACTAGGAGAGGAGCACTGCTGAATCTCATCCTCACTAACAAGGAGGGTCTGGTTGAAGCAGTAAAGGTTGAGGGCTGCCTTGGTTGCAGCGACCATGAATGGTGGAGTTCAGGATCTTGTGTGGCATGAACAGAATGGCAAGCAGAATTGCAAGCCTGGACTTAAGCAGGGCAAACTTTGGCCTTTTCAAGCAACTGCTAAGGGAAATGCCATGGGCAAGGCTGCTTGAAGTTAAAGGGGCCCAAGATAGTTGGTTAGCATTCAGGGATTGCTTCTACCAGGCTAAAGATCAGAGCATCCTGACATGTAGGAAGTCAAGGAAAGGAGCCAGGAGACCTGCATGGTTAAACATGGAACTGCTGGGTAAGCTCAAGTGGAAGAGGAGAGTTTACAGAACATGGAAGGTGAGGCTGGCCACTTGGGAAGAATATAAGTCTGTTGTCAGAGGATGTAGGGAGGCAACTAGGAAAGTTAAGGCTTCCTTAGAATTAAACCTGGCAAGAGGGGTCAAGGATAACAGAAAGAGCTTCTTCAAATACATGACAGATGAAACTAACACCAGAGGCAATGTAGGCCCACTGATGTATGGGGTGGGTGCCCTGGTGACGGAAAATACAGAGAAGCCAAAGTTACTGAATGCCTTCTTTGTCTCTGTCTACTCTGCTGGAAGCTGTCCTGAGGAGCCTTGTACCCTTGAGGCCCCAGAGGAAGTCGGGACAATAGAGGAGTTTGCCTTCGTTGATGAGGACTGGGTTAGGGAGTAATTATGCAATCTGGACATCCATAAATCCATGGGTCTGGATGGGATGCACCCATGGGTGCTGAGGCAGCTGGCTGAAGTAATTGCTAGGCCACTCTCCATCATCTTTGCCAAGTCTTGGGAAATAGGAGAGGTGCCTGAGGACTGAAGGAAAGCAAATGTTACTCCAGTCTTCAAAAAAGGCAAGAAGGAGGACCCAGGTAACTATACACCAGTAAGCCTCACCTCCATTCCTGGGAAACTGATGGAATGACTTATCCTTGGTGCCATCTCAAGACATATCACATATAAGAGGGTCATTAGGGGCAGTCAACATGGCTTCACCAAGGGGAAGTCGTGCTTGACCAACCTCATAGCCTTTTATGAAGGCATAACGAGGTGAATAGATGATGGCAGGGCGGTGGATGTGGTCTACCTTGACTTCAGTAAAGCCTTTGACACAGTCTCCCACAGCATCCTCACAGCTAAGTTAAGGAGGTGTGGTCTGGACAATAGAGTAGTGAGGTGGGTTGCAAACTGGCTTAAGGAGAGAAGCCAGAGAGTGGTAGTCAATGGTGCGGTGTCTAGTTGGAGGCCTGTATCTAGTGGAGTGCCTCAAGGGTTAGTACTGGGACCAGTATTATTCAATATATTCATCAATGATCTCGATGAGAGAATAGAGTACACTGGCAGCAAGTTTGCTGATGACACTGAGCTGGGAGGAGTGGCTGACATGCCAGAAGGCTGTGCTGCCATCCAGCGAGACCTGGACAGGCTGGCGAGTTGGGCGGGAAAAAATTTAATGAAATAGAACAAGGGCAATTGTAGAGTCTTGCATCTGGGTAGGAACAATCACAGGTTCTGGTATAAGCTGGGGAATGACCTATTAGAGAGAAGTGTAGGGGAAAGGGACCTGGGGATCCTGGTGGACAGCAGGATGACCATGAGCCAGCACTGTGCTCTTGTAGCCAGGAAGGCCAATGGCATCCTGCAGTGTATTAGAAGTGGGGTGGTTAGTAGGTTGAGAGAGGTTCTCCTTCCCCTCTACTCTGCCCCAGTGAGACCACATCTGGAATACTGTGTCCAGTTCTGGGCCCCTCAGTTCCAGAAGGACAGGGAACTGCTGGAGAGAGTCCAGTGTAGGGCAACAAAGATGGTTGAGGGAGTGGAGCATTTCCCTTACAAGAAAAGGCTGAGGAGCTGGGTCTCTATAGCTTGGAGAAGAGGAGACTGAGGGGTGACCTCATTAATGTTTACAGATATAGAAAGGGTGAGTGTCACAAGGATGGAGCCAGGCTGTTCTTGGTGACAACCAATGGTAAGACAAGGGGTAATGGGTTCAAACTGGAACACAAGAGGTTCCACTTAAATTTGAGAAGAAACTTCTCAGTGAGGATGACAGAACACTGGAACAGGCTGCCCAGGGGAGTTGTGGACTCTCCTACTCTGGAGACATTCAAAACTCACCTGGACACCTTCCTGTGTAGCCTCATCTAGGTGTTCCTGCTCTGGCAGGGGGATTGGACTAGACGATCTTTTGAGGTCCCTTCCAATCCCTAACATTACGGGATTCTGTGTGATTCTACGTACAGCAAAACTAGAAAAGTCAGTCTCTAAAGTCCATGAGTCAAAAGCATTACTGCAATTATCTAACACATTCTAACTCTTTTGGTTTTGGTTTAGTAGCAGTTTTGGGATCAATCTGAAACTCTGACTGAAATCCCTGAGAGTTTTGTTTGAATACAGCCTGTAGAAGCAGCCTTCTGACACAGCTGAAATGTGCTGTGCTGCTGTTAGCTTGTACTGAATTCCTTACACAGGGTGCTGTACCAGACAAGGCAAGTAGGAAACAGAAACTTCAAAGATTATCCAATTTATTAAAACATAATGAGCCATTAACCCAATACATGCAAATCACATACCACCTCTTCCATTCTGGCTTCAGACTGCAATTTACTTACCCGTTACTGAAGCACCTCAGTACCAAAGCAGTTACTTATTGATTAGTTAAGAAAAGTTTCTACAGAGAGAATTCCACTTCCATAATTGGAAGTACAAGGGGCAAATATAAGACAATGTGTAAAAAAAAAAAAAAAAAAAAAAAAAAACCACAACCAAAAAATACCCCCCCCAACAAACAAAAAACCCACAACAAAACAAAGCCCCACACAACTAAAAAACAACACAAAACCAAAGCCCCCCAAAACCAGCACATAATTCTTTTCCTTACCTTTAAAATAATAGTAAAAAAGCTATTCTACTATTAGTGTCCTTTATACACTGGCATACAGCTTAAATACAGCTGTTATCCAAACGACTGCAAAATTATTCATATTTTTTCTAAGGAATAAACTGGAAAACAAATGCGCTCTTATAAAATACACACAAAACACTACCCCAAGAGTCTTCAACGGGACCACACAAGCAAGCAGATCACAAGTTCAAAACAAAATAGATTCTGGTTAGTCAGCAGCCTCTCTGAAATAGGCTGCTGTTACTGCTGGGTAGCAGTTTACACCAGTCACCATGAACTGATGGTGCCACAGAAAGCCCAAGAACAGAATAAACTACAAATGATTAAATACTTGATTCCACTTTGTTAGCAGCCCTTTCCATTAGGGCACTAGATACACAAGTAACAGAACAGGTAATATGTTTGTGCTGCTTCTGTGTGTTCTGTCCTGTTTTGTACCCAAAGGCAGGTTGTCACAATATGACTGTTTACAAGCTCTCAATACCTATGAATAACACACTAACCATCTTTACCAGGTCCATGGAGAAATAACAACCAGTCATAACCAGGATTCAAAAGCAATGAGTCTTTCAGAGTCTGTGGGGTCAAGGGAGGAAGCAAGCAACAAACAGCATCCCTCTATGCAATCTACTAAATAGTGGTACTTTCTTCTGTATTTCATTAAGCACTCTGCTATTTGAGTATTTGGCACTTACGTAGGAATAAGTATTATTTAAATTGTGAGATGGATGAATAATTTCAAGGGCACTGCCATTCTCTCCTCATTGTCAGAAGGAAGCAATGCTTACCTTTTTTATTTTGCTATAAGAAAAGTTACCAAACACACAGGTATATCGTATATACAATATAGAGAGGAAAAAGACCCAACAAACACCACAAACATTCTTGTCACTTATTAAAAGAAGCAGAACATAAATCAGATTTTGCTTCTAATGCCACAGGCACTGTGGGAAGATGAGGACAGCAGTGCAACTATATAAGTAATAAAAGTTTAAAAAAAAAAAAATTATGTCTCAGAGTAAAGACATTATATCCAGCAGGATAAGGGTTTTGACCTGTGTTCTTCAAGCCCACTCAGGTGATGCATAACACAATGTATAGCTGCATACATTTGAAGACAAGGAATATACAGTCTTGAAAAAAAAAAAAAAAACCTTATAAATCAATCCTGAACAAGCAAAACAAAAGTCTGTGTTGTTGCATAGAAAAGAGGTGAGACAAGGCTGTCTCACTTCAAGATCTGGAACCTTATTCCAAGCTTTTGAGTGCTTATCTGCAGTATTTTCCCTCTTTTTCTTCATTTACATTTCTTCTCTGTTTTCAGTGCAGTAATTAATCACAAAATTTCATATGGTCAACAGCTTTAGTTCACATCCTATTGCTTCAGACAATTAAAAACAATCCTTAGTGTTAAGGATAATAAAGGCATGCCCTAAAAGCACTGCACTAATGCTCTGGAACATAATTTTCTCTTAAAATATAACCTCTTCAAGTTAGCTTCAACTTACAAGTAATCCTATATTTTAAAGAAATCCCTCTCTGAAAAGGGGTAACTTGACAGGATTTAAACTTGAGACTATCTTTAGATTGGTTTTGATTAAAAAACTAATTTCAGACTAAAATAATGTCATTATTATAACTGGCTTACTCCAAGCATTATGTTGCTTGACAACTCTTTCAAATAATTCCTTCACTTTATTCATGACAGAGGAGTCAATAATAATTGAAGGTATTGTTGATTATTAATGCCATCTCTCAGACAGGGAAAACACTTTGACATGTATTCTTCATTTGACTGTTCAACTAAAATTTTTCTTCTTTAACAAATTTAGCGTAGATCTTTGTGTCTATTTTTTCCTGGGATGGGCTGTCAGCTGGAATCTTGTAATTGAGTATATGAAACTGAAGCTATAAACAATTTAAAAGGATACCAGAATGGACAATCTATACCTCAAGCACAGTTTGGAAGGTATAGTTTGTCTAAAATTAAATACTTTGACAAGCATCAAGACTATGTCAGGCTACGTTCAGAGATTAGGAGTTAGTCTTGTACTTCGTACAATAGCATTTAATGTCTTCTCTTATCCTGGGATCAAGTGAGAAAGTTCTTGTTCAAGTACTGGTTATGTGAAACAACATGCTGCTGAAATCTTATATTCCTGACCTTCTATACAAGTCATAGATAGCCTGAAACAAGAGTTGTGGCTCTTAATTTAGGAAGTAACAGGCTTCAGACATAACACAGCTCTTTGAAATTGCAGTTGAAAATTGTAAATAGAAGAAATAGAATACACAAAAACGCAATGCAAAAAGTAATAAAACACAGGAACAATTCAGTCTCACTTCTACATGTTTTTTCTCTGCTCCATAAAGAACAAAAAAGGATGAATGGAAAACCAAAGGCTACAAAAAAACATTTTAAAGGCTTTCTTGCAGATGCCAACACACATATACTAGGGAGAATATACTAGTATATTTTAGATCAGCCAAAATATTATTAATCATTTTCTTCTGCATGCTCCTTTAGACACTACACACATAAGGTTCACACAGTAAGTTTATAGACTCTAATCTAGGCACTTTGGCCTAGTCTCTACTATTTCCAAATGTAGTTCCCATTGCTTGAAAAACATACTATAAAAGAAAACCACCACAACACATTCCTTGTAGACTGAACTGTATCTAAACATAAACCCAATATGATTCCTGAATTAGGACTCAAACATTTAGAAAACATTGTATATTATAATAAGTCCAAACCAGAAGGAGTTACAGAAGGAGTGATCACCCTAGAAACAAATCATACCAATTTCCAACTAAAAAAAAAAAAAAAATAAATCCCTAGGCAGCTGGAAATCATACCAAAAGTAGCATAGGCTCATAATGCGAATTTTCTAATAACATAGTCAAGACACAACACCAATGCAGCAATGATATACTAGGAAAACCTCTTACGCCTATAATAGCTGAACTTTACACTACAAAAATAAAGAGTTTAATGTATTAAACAATAGGATTAGCAGTAATACTCACCATAAGACACAATTAGTGGTGCTGAACTCCCTCAAACACTACTTTAGTGGAACAGGCTGTAAGGGTCCCCAGCTACAGTAAGCCCAGTAACCACTTTGCTTTCAACTACCTCAGTGGACTGAGACAAAAAGAACACACTATGTACCAAAGTGCTAGTTTGCAAGATCACCAACACCTGATTCACATCACAGGTGTGGTCACTTGCTCATTGTAGCACTCCTGGGCATGACATGTCATGTGAAAACCAGCACAGAAAAGGTTTTCTCATGGCTGAACTAAAGATAAAGGTTTTCTCCTACAACACAGCCTCTGAGGAACAGTGAATTAACCTTTTGCAGTAATATCACTATCTGCATGTTACTTTTATATTTCTATTACTGTTTATAAGAATGGCTTGTGCATACATATTTACTGTGTTAGTTTTTTCCAGCTGAGTCTTGCCCTTATTTTCAACTTGTCGTAACACTTTTATGAAATAAAATGGCACTACCTGTCTGTCCATAGAAATTGATGCCACTTTGTATATTAATACACTTTGCTAAAAGACCCCTCAAATCATGAGGCCATTCACATTACCCATTCTATTGCTGCACACACCCACACATGGTCAGCAGATCATACAAGGCAGCTCCCTTAGCTCCCTAAATACTGTATCTAGTGATCAAGAGAAACACTATTTTCCAATCTGCAAGATCAGATATATTGTTTTGTATTTGCCATCTCCCATTATTGGTAGGTAGATGAATTGAATCAATAATCGAGGCTGAAAATCATTGTGCTTATTAGTTGAAAGTTTCAGAAAAAGAAGAAAATTTATCTTTATACCTGTGGAGAAAAAAAAAGGCTTTCAAGGTACAGGGTGATTTTAGGGGCCTAAAAGTTTGAAAACATCCCTTACCATAGTTTACTTCCAAACTTAACAATCCTCTTAATTACTCTTCCCTGTAGGGCAATGTCTGATTATTTGATAGACTATGGATGTACACTTCCAAAAGTCACATTCTCTGCTTCAAAATCTAACAGAGGCTCCTGCCTGTTCCTTATTTCACTCACTGAAATAAGACACTGCAGACAGCCTGTGAGGTATCTAACAAACACCCCAGTCTGCACTTTGGTACATAGTGTGTTCTTTTTGTCTCAGTCCACTGAGGTAGTTGAAAGCAAAGTGGTTATTGGGCTTACTGTAGCTGGGGACCCTTACAGCTATACCAAAAGGAGATCTCATGGTCCACAAAAGACCTAAGCATGTGTGCTAAACATGGCTTGCAAGAAAGCAGATCTAGAGCTCAGACCCTAAAAACTGAAATTCAGAGAGATCTTCTTTCAAATAAATGGGACAGACTGCATGTTTATGGCTTAAATCATATGCTGTTGGGCTTTCGTCTTCTACAAAATTCCAATATCCTCTCAGGCATTGGTTAAATTCCTGCAGTAATATGAAACTCAGAGCAAACTATCTCCTGGATCTACCCTCTCTAAGACAGAAGTCTACACAGTTAGTGCTGAACTATCATTGTACAAATCTTTATGCAGTGCTGGAGATACTTTCCTATTCCAAGCCACAGCATGATCTATACACACAGCACAAAGTAGAGGCTGCGGCCTAGGGTATATAAGGAACAAATATGTAGCCTTTCCTACCTCAAAGTAAGCTGCTGGGAAAGGCAATTATTCCCTGCTTCTCTGTGATTGATCAGCTTCCTGTATATGGATGTGTGAGCTTTCATCTATTACCTACTTGGTCACTGGCACAGGTCTGCAGAGAAAAATGTCTTTCTAATAGGATTTTTTTCCGGGAAAGAAATTAAAGTTGCATCAAGACAATTTTAATCACGAACAGTGGCACTTTCCAATCCTCCTTTGTATGTAAGGTAATACCCATACAGCTAAAAGTACCAGGGGAATTGTTTGGGATGCGGAAGGTGGATTTCAACCCCTCTGTGCTGTCTACTCCCTTTCCAAGTAGTCCTTATTATATCAGGATAACAAGCTTAAAAGAAAGTCAAATAATCTGAAAACATTTTTATACTAGTGAAGCATTTTAGAGCTACATTCAGAACCTATCCTCATAGCTGAGTTGAAATAACCTGTCAATCCCTACGAAGTATCAAGTAATAATTAAATCCAGAGTTCAAGGAGGACAATCGTGAAAGGAATACATTTGTTGCAGAAATAACAATCATATACTTCAGCCTGAATGGCATTCTTCATCACAATACATTGCATAAGCCCCACACAAAGTCCAAAAGACAATGAATGGGGTTTTCCTCCTATCAAAGTTACCAAAAACTCTTACCTGTTCCATTGACTTAAATAATGCTATACAGGCTCTACATTAGGTTATCTCATATCAGAAGAGGTTCGCAGAAGGAGAGAAGGCAAAGGGTCACTCCGATGTTCTTTCATTCTCCACAACACGTCCGAGGTCACCTGTGGCCAGTTCTTCTTTACTGGAAAGGAATTTTGTCTTGGTCACACTTTAATATACAAGGGAGGGATACTCCCCAAGAAAAAGAATGCCACAAACTCGTTAAACTAAGCTATATTGTACAAGTAACTGTAGATCAGTGTCTGTTGAAAGTATTGCTCACCTGGTTGTTCTTATGAAGAACATCCTGTTAATTTAACTAATTTAAAATATAAATATATTAGAAAAATAGTGCTATGGAACAACCATTATGAAACATTTTCTTAGTTAGATAAATTTTGTTCTACATGATTCTGAACCACTCAGCATCTCATATTTGACCTCGGGAAGACAAGAGGGTAAAAAAGTTGCAAGATAGTGTCAAGTGCTTATGTACACCACTGTCCTCTGCTGGAAGAAATCAGTCTAACTCATATGTTTGTGACTGATTAGCTTCTATTAGCAGTTACTGACATATAGCAAAGATGACATAAGCAACAGCTAATGTAGATTCCCATTTAAGCTCCACAGGCCTGTGGCTTAGGACAGAAGGTTGCTAATTCTATCGTCTGTACAATGTGGCTGAGTAAACAGCATTTAAGATGTTTGCATATGCCCCAAACAGTTTTCTTCATTACTGCATATTTGTACAGCAATAACACCCCCAGGCCTCACAGAAACTGGACCTTGCTGCTCTCCATACACAGAGTTAAAATCTAAGATTGCAGCTGCACGGTACCATATAATTTGATGCCCAAGATTTACAAAATGTCATCTGTAAAACAGCAGCTAGTGTCAGCATGACACCAAAGGAAAACCACACACCCAAGGACCTGAGTATAAGACAATCTAAACAACAGCTAAAAGAAAGACACAATCACTGTCTTTTGCTTCAGCATTTCTAGGACTGACCTAGTTTTCTCAGAACAGATGCAGGCCCAAGTCTCGAGGCCCCTCAAGACCCTCTCTGACTGCAGTACAGCTGCTTCCCGCACTAACGCTACTACACTTTTGAGTGCCAGGGAAATACCTCTCAGGGAGGAGGTAAGCAGGGGAGCTGTGTGTGAGGAAGACTTGCACCCGCCTGCTAACAGGTGCCACTACAATGAGACACGAAGGCAGAGGAGGCCTTTCCAGAGCAAAGGTGAGGAACAGAAGCCCCACGTTCACCCCAAGCTGAGCAGCGCCAGTCATCACCCAGCCCCTGGTAAAGACGTGGAAGTGTGTGCCTGCACCTGACTCCCCACCCTCTACCCTGAGGAGCAGCAGAACTTCCCACAACGCCACTCACAGCCGCTGCCCCGCCCGCCCTCGAGGTGCCAGCCTGGGCGGGGAAGGAGCGGGCACGAAGAGGGGCCTGCCGGGAGCTGTAGTCCGTGTCCCGACCCGCCGCTCCGCGCAGCCGTCCCGCTCGCCGGACTACATTTCCCAGGGAGCGCCGCGGGAGCCTCTCAGCGAGGAGCAAGGCAAAATGGCGGCGGTGGTGGTGCGGGGGTGCGGCGGGGTCTGGCGCCGGACGTGGCAGCGCGGCGCTAGGGGTCCCGGTCCCGCCCCCCGCGGGCAGCACGCTGTCGCCTGTAACGCGAGAGGCGGGGCAGTGCCGGCGGGGAAGAGCGGGTACGGTGCTGGTGCGGCGCGGGGAGAGGTGCCGGTGGAGGTGGTTCTCCGCTGAGGCTTCCCGCCCTCAGGGCGTAGCTGCAGGGAGGGGGCCGGGCCCGGGGCCGCTGTTGGGCCCGAGAGCCACGTCTGCGGGAGCTGTGCGGCTGGGTGGGAGCGGCAGGGCCGCCAGCTGAGCAGTGTGAGTCAGCTACAGCTTGCTGGTGGGACATCACGTCCTCAGCACCCGTTTACCTCACACCCCTTCCCAAACCTCCTAAACTAGGGGTGTCAAACTCGTTTTCACTGGGGGCCACATCAGCCTCGCCGTTGCCTTTGAAGGCTGATGTGGCCCCCGGTGAAAAACGAGTTTGACACCCCTGGCTTAAACAGTGTTAATCTTTGCAGTGGGGCCGCGTCCCTCTGGCTCGTTGGGCTGTGACAAAGGGCAGACGCAGTGCAAGCAAATTAGAAAGCGATAGCCCTCGCGTGTTCGGAGTATAAACAACAAGGGCCGCACCAATTCTTCGTGAGTGTTTTCAAAGGGTTATTCTGGTCCAAAGAAGCTTGCTCTTCCAGTGGAGGATTGTGAAACTTTGACAGTGTGCATGGAATTGAGTATTTTATTCCTGCTGCTGCTCTGAGTTACAGCCTGCACAAGCTAACGTGTTCTCTGGTGAAATCGGGGTTTCTTTCTGCACAGCTCATCACCTAAGAAGTTGTGCAGACACTGGCACAAGTATGCTACTGATTCTTTAGAGACACAAATAAACATAAACCTTGAACAAACATGGCAAGAATCTCCAGGTTTCTTGTCAGTGTTGTTAGTAGGACTTGAGGACTGGCTGATGCACATATTTTTTTATGCAAGTGTATGCCAACACACCGATTAAGTGGAGCTTAATGCAGTTTTTAATGTCATGATGTGTTGGGGATGCACTTCTAAAGAATGCAGGAAACAATTACTTAAATTTGCCTCCAAAATTAAAAACAAACCTAAACCAACCTAACGTTTTTCCTAAGCCTTGAGGCATTGTTATGCATAGTTGAAAATACCAAAGAAAATGTGTCAGTGAAATAAAGTGTATTAGATTCTTTGACATCTGAACCTTATTCCTTTATGATAATCATCTTCATCCTAAAGCAGCTATTAAGGTGGTATCTGCATCACTAGTTTGGCGTTTGTAGGAATGTCCTCAGCTGTTGCAGGGCAGACAGAGAACTAAAATCTTGAAAATATATTACGTTAACCTTTGGAAGGAACATTGTACTTGATATATTTGTTTGAAGTTTTTCCATAGCTCACTTATATCCTATAGCTATCTGGGTACTTACACTGCTGAAGTATTCTGCCATAGAAATGTGATTTCATCACTGAATATTATTTGTGCCACTTCATTTGTACAAGGCCAGATAATTACTTACAGAAACTGTCAAGCAATTCATACTGTAAAGGTGACCTTTTTCTCTTGTCCATATAAAGGTTATGGATGTGAGAATTGCAGTTACTTTTTAGATGAGACAGAGAAGCTTTATTCTGTGGAATATATTCAGAGGACAGTAGCTCTCATGTTGAAGTGATGATTTCTCTATTACCAGATTACTAATGTTTATGCAAATATGCTACTAACACTGCTCTAGAGAGCCACCTTTCCCAGCATGCAAGTGACTAGCTAACAATACATAATTTATTATGCCACCTGTCTGTTGGAGATTTATAAAGCTACCTGAGAAGTAATTGATATTTATGATGATTTTGTGATTTTCACAAAGTACCAAATTAGGGTTCATCCAGCATGCAAATTTGCCTCATTAATTTCTCTAAGATTTCTCATGTAAGGGAAAGTTTAAAGTTTCAGACCATTATGTTTCTTTTTTTAATTGCATTATTTTCTGTATATAATGAAGACACTTAGCTATACAATCTCCTCTGTATATGTTGTCAGTTAGTTCTCCAGTATTGCAGCACAACTTTTGCCATTACACTGTAGATGAATTTACAACATAATTTACAATTTTTTACAACTATAATTTAATTTTATTTCCGTTCTTCTCTTTGCTTTTCAGTCCTGCGCCATGGGTGCCAGTTGTGGGTCTGGAAATTCATGCACAGATCAGTTCCAACTCAAAACTTTTCTCTGGTTCCCAAGTCCAGTTTGCAGCACCTCCTAACTCTTTGGTATCTTTCTTTGATGCATCTTTACCTGGAACTTTACCAGTAAGTTATGCTTCAACTTAATTATATCAGGATTTACATCAGACAGCTTTGAGTATGTGTCTAGTATTTTGTGCTTCCCAAGATTTGACTATAGAACTGCTCTTACATATTTTTCTATTTTCTGGTTGGTTGATAACATGAAATGCCAAGTGCTGTTTCTTTTCAGTTCACTCACTCCCTAGTTATCACTACAGAAACTTGATATCCTCTGCAAAGGAAAAAATGAGGAGTATCTCTTCAACATGTTGAATGAATCGCAGCATTTCTCTGAGACCAGCGTGGGTGTATTTGGTTAGTATGCCACACAGGAAATTCCTTAGATATGGGAGATACTTAAAATCCTATGAGAGGAGAACATCTTAGACTTCTGAGTGGCCACTTGATGTTACTTTGCCATATGTTTGTTTATGTAGCTGTCATTTGCCATTTGGAATGTCTCACTATGGAGGTACTTATCTTCCTAAGCAGAAAGTCTCTGATTTAGGAAAGTGTCAGCCATTCCTATTTCCAGAGCAAAACAATTACCTAATAAGTCTGAATAGCCAGCTAGCACATAACAATGCGATTTATTAGTGACATCATAAATTTTTGAAGTCACGGCTAATTATAACTTTGTGATGGCTGTGACAGTACTGCTGTAGAATTCTCTGGAAATCTAACAAGTTTAATATAAAAATAATCCTTAAAAAGTATAATATAAGCTCTTACTATACAGCGAAAATAAATGTGGAATAGACTTAGCATTGCCTCATGCAACAAGCATGCAGGGACTGTAATAGAGTGAAATTATTTAATGCAAAAGTGTTTCAGAGAGTATTAGAGTGGAAGCTTGAATTCCAGTTGCAGATTTATTTTATTTTTAATCTATTGGAAGCTTTTCATCACCATAATACAGCCTTAAATAATATTCTAAAATTGAGAATTAACTTCTGGCTGGATTTCTAGGGTCGCGATACATGCTGTGTGATCCTTAAATGAGAAATAAGTTGATGTATTCATTCTGTATTTGCAAAAGTCTTGAAATCTAAGGAAGTGAATTTTAGGTGCTAATATAATTTGGACTTCACTGTGGTGTCAGTGGCAATTCAGGGCTGAGTTTCAGATCTAGCTATATTGAAATTTTGAAAACTTTCCAGAGAGAATGAGAATCTTATGCAGTTATTTGGTTTTAGAAGAATCTAGCTAGAATTAAACATGGAAAATTAGTTCCTTGCATTTGGAGGCAAGACTAGGTTAGAGAATTAATATTTAGAAAATTTAAAAGGGTTCAGGATTTTGGCTTCAGCCCTTCTACTGTACATTCTATTAATGAGCAGAAATCCTCTTAAATGGTCTAATGCTTATCTTCAGCCAAGTAGAAAAACTGTTATTGAATGAACAAAAATGAGTATTTATGAAGAGTTTCATTTTTATATATGTTACTGTTTTGGGGTGGGTTTTTTTTTTTGCTTTTTGCTCTGGTGAAGTGCTTTACAGATGAGGTCTCACAAAGGTCTGACCTTTGTGAGAAAACCCCAGTACATGTGGGCTTTGACAGAGAATACAGCTGCACCTGACAAGCAACAGCAGGATGGTTAGCTTAATTTAAAAGTAGTGATGCTATGTTAGCTTCTACCAGCTGCTTTTAGCTGTAGGAAGAGAAGAAAGATTTTTCTCACTGTAGTACTGGCGAAAATAGAGTTGCAAGTGAATGTTAGAAAATAACATGTTCTTGCATGTTAGAATTTGGCACAAAATCCAGTCAGTAATCATAGCTTTATTTTCCCCTTGTACTTGCTGCACAGGAATTAATGTTAGAGACGGATGCTTGTTCTGGAATCAAACAGTTGGCCTTGTTTTCTTGAAATAACTATATATATTTGTACATGGTAATAGTATCTGAAGCAGAATTGGATTTTGCTGTATTTTGAAAGATGGAATGTAGTTTTTGAAAATGTCCCAGTATTTGTAAAAAAAACAAACAAACAAACAAAAAAAACCACAACAAAACAAAAAATCACAAATGTTTATATTATTGCTGAATAAGTCTCTTTAGAAGGTAAATATTTGGCCTTTCCTTTGGATTCTGTTTTGTTGAGAAAGGAAAAAATAGGAGCAAAGTTTAATACTGTAGTTGTGCTGTCCGTAGCAGAGAATAACAGCTGTTATAAACTGAGAACTATGGGGACACTTTTCAGTGTCACAGGGATTTAAATTTACTGTGGGACCATGAAGTGGTTGTGATAGACAACCATGCTAGTATTTGCTGTTTCACATCGGGACCAGAAAGAATAGTGCTAAAGGGAACTTTTCTGATTGCTGTATGTTTCTGGGTCACTTTTGAGTGTGGGTGTGAGCCTTTGCTGCACTCCCCACAGGAGAGGGGAAACTAGAATAATATATTTAGCCCTGCTGCATCTTTCCTCTTCATATTTTTTTCCTGTAATGCAATACAGCTTATTTTATGCTTTTGCTGCAAGTAGGCCTTAGGAGGACCATCACAGAGTTAGTGTCATGGCTATTTCACTGTGCTGCTCTCATAATGTACCTGTGAGAGCCAACTACAGGCAAGACCAGCTATGCAGATACACTCCTCTTTGGCATGAGACAGCAAAAAAGATGTGGCAAAGCTTTGGTTGAAAAAGTAAATTTAGAAGTAACGAGACTGGACAGCATGTTCCATGCTAGTCCGTACGCTTTTTGTGCCCTGTGGTGATGGAGCCCCTCGCCACTAGATCAGATAGCAGCTCAAATAACGAATGCTCTCCTTTCTTTGAGACTGCATATGACTGCATTACGTTTCATGTAATGAAATATTCAAATGCCTGATTCTTTTACCTGCTGAATGGATTTGGCAATGATCTTAGCTTGGTGCCTTCAGAGGACGGGTTATAAAGGAAGTATTGCGCTACACGTGCTGGCATACAGTGTATCCTACCTACAGATTGATCTAAAATTCTTCTGAGGATCCATGGAGGTGGTTGCACTGGTGGTCTGATTTATCCCCTTTGACAAGTCTGAGAATTTTTGTAAAGGTTTATGAAGATAAGACTGGGCTCACAAAAAGAGAATCCATAATTATCTATTCTGATTATTGAGGTGACTGACTAAAGGTTAATTATAGCTCAGCCACAGAAATAAGATGGTAGATCTAGTAGCTAAGGGCTGAAACCGTTTTGTCTGTGCTTAGTCTTTGTCGCTAATCACACCAAAAGATGCACATTTTATATTTGTCTCCTGTATGACTGAAGTGAAAGCCTGATCCTATTTCTTTGTAGGCAAGTGTATGAAGAAATAATCTAGGATTTACATAGCCAAGGTTTAAATTAATAAGATTTGAATTAATATTAGCCCTACAGCCTTAAGTATTTTGAAATTTTTGACACCTTCTTATGCATTTGAATTTCATTCTTTTCACAGTGTGAACAGCATCTTTTTTTTAAGATAGGGTTTTTGGAAATGATCAAGCTCTGTTTCTAAAGAAGAAGAGGTAAATACCTTCTGACCTCAGAAGAAACAGAGTAAGATAGGCGTTGAACACTGCTGTAGAATAGCGTATGAGATGCATGATGCTATCTGAATTTTTTTTTCCCATTTCACTGGACATCCTTGAGGCCTTGACAACTCACTCATTGCTTCTGTCCTGTACTGAGATTTTCATATCCTGTTGTTTTAAACTTTTTTAGTTTTCTCTCTGTAAATAGTGTAGAAGAAAGGATTTTGGTCCTACTGTATCTTCTCTCACCTGTATAATGACAGTTGGGCAACCAGATACGCCTTTTCATGGAAGGAAGCAGGGCTAGAAAAGGTATTAGCCCTTGTTCCTTCTGGTATTGCACTGCTTGCAACTTAAACTCCAAACTTTGGCTTCTCCAAAGCTGAGGAATGTCACTGCAACAGCACGCAGTAGCAGAGAGCACGTGGTTTGTGCTGTTATCTTCCCCACCTTGCAGGGCTCTGCTGTTGAGATGGCCTCCCAGGGATGTGATAGGGGTAATGCCCAGTTTGGGGATGTAGAGGGTGCTTGAGTTCCTCTTCCTTTATTGACAGGGCATTCATGCTTGGCAGTGGCAGATACCTAGTGTTTTTCCAGATGTCTTGGGTGATAAATCGTCAGACTTAATGATGGATTTCAGATGCTATTAATCTACAGAATTTACCTGGTGCATTTGCTTTCAAAGGCACTCAGAGGTTTGTGTGAGATTTTGGTGGATCTGTCTATCAGCTGTACATATTGGAACAGAAACAGCATTTGAAACCAGAATTGATACTTTACAGCTTGAAACTAGATTTTTTGATATCTTGTGCCTGTTAAATGTGGTGATTGCAACAGCTGCTTTACCAACTTGTGATTTCATTTTTGTTTTGACATTCCTGCTAGCATGAATATAAATTTACGCCTTTCTTATACTACTTTGCTTTCAAAAAAAACCCCTGCTTCTTAGCTTGACTTTTGATAACTACATTTTAAATTGCATGCACCTTTCATGGGGAACTGGACAATATTCTGATCTTTGCATGCATGTGGGTTTAACTTCCACTGCATAAACACTTTAACTGCTTGCTACTTCTTTCAGCAAAACTGTAATAATTGTACTTAGGGGAAAAATGAGATGTTTTCTTATAAGCTGATGGTACCTTTCTGTTGTAGTCCATTCCTGATAACATTTGGGTTTATGACATGCATTATATCATCAGTGGTTAACAGTCTTTAGTTGCTCACACAGTCCCAGCTTGCTGGACTGGCAGTCCCAGTAAGCCTCTAAAAAGAAAATCCTGCTTAATTTAGAAAAAATCTCTCTGAGAATGCCTTTGCAGTTCATAGACCCTTAAATTTCTGAGTGCATGATGGATTAAATCCTGCCTACAGAATTTCAAGCTATTAATCAGTTCAGTTCCATTTTACTGGTCAGGGATGTCTTTGAACGATGAGGGAGGCCTGCTTCACGTGACTTTCAGGGCTGGGTTATGGTGCAGGTTGTTCCTCATTCTCTTTTGTAGGATCATTCACAGCCCTGGGATTGCCTGTAGAACTAGCCTCCTTCACTGGGGTCTGAGAAGTGTAATGCTTCCTCGGTTACTGCAGTTGCTTAGCTCAACTTTATTTCATACTTAATTCTAAATGCCATTTTTCTGGAGACACCTCGGCTTTTGTTTTGAAGTATCTGGTGACATTTGTTGCTCTTCTCTCAAGATTTGAAAGAGTCCCCTGTAAGGTCTTCTCTTGCTTTTTGCTGTTTCTTGTTTATTTGTGAGAAGTTCTGACACTCATTCTGGGTGTTTTAATCTTTTTGTCAAGGCTAACAATTCCTGTAGAGCTTTGTCTCCTTAGCACCTCAGTAACTACTGAGCTCTTTCTGTTTGTTGTTCTTTTTTTCAGTTGTTGTTGTTCTTGGCTTTCAGTTTCATCCTTAAGAGGTCCCTCTGGCTGATGTAAACTTGCCAGTTAGAACATCCTTGAGTTGATAAAACATCTTGCTATCACCTATTTCAGCAGATCCTTCAATGCATCAGTGATGTTATCTGTGTATTTTATCTCTTTTTGTGTGGTATTTTTTTATTGCTTTACACAGATATTTTTCTGCTTCTTAGTGGGGAGCAGGAGTTTGCAGTATCTTGTTTCCTTTCTTTCACACAGTTCTGTTACTGCAGTTATTGTACCATCTTTGATACTTTTGGACAGCACAACTGTTACATGACAACCAGACAGATCGGAGTCCCCTCCTTCCGCATTCAGTCTGAACTTGGTGCTGAATTGCACATTGGCTTTTGCAGTAGTTTTTGTTAGTGGACTTAGAATTTCTTTAAGTTGAAACCATGAGTGGATTTTTTGGGAGACAAATTTCTATTACTTCTGTTATCAGTCACTATATATGCTCTGGCATCCTTAAGTGTTTGATGTAATTTTCTCTCAGTGTGTAGACAAACAGTCTGGTTCCATGTATCACAGTACGTTTCGGTTTGGAAGGGACCTCAAAAGATTATCTAGTCCAATCCCCCTGCTGGAGCAGGAGCGCCTAGGTGAGGTCACACAGGAACATGTCCAGGCGGGTTTTGAATGTCTCCAGGGAAGGAGACTCCACAACCTCCCTGGGCAGCCTGTTCCAGTGCTCTGTCACCCTCACTGAGAAGAAGTTTTTTCTCAAATTTAAGTGGAACCTCTTGTGTTCCAGATTGATCCCATTACCCCTTGTCCTATCATTGTTTGCCACCGAGAAGAGCCTGGCTCCATCCTCATGGCACTCACCCTTTATATATTTATAAACATTAATAAGGTCCCCCCTTAGTCTCCTCTTCTCCAAACTAAAGAGACCCAGCTCCCTCAGCCTTTCTTCATAAGGGAGATGCTCCACTCCCTTAATCATCTTTGTTGCCCTACGCTGGACCCTCTCCAGCAGCTCCCTGTCCTTCTGGAATTGAGGGGCCCAGAACTGGACACAATATTCCAGATGTGGTCTCACCAGGGCGGAGTAGAGGGGAAGGAGGACCTCTCTCAATCTACTAACCACCCCCCTTGTAATACACCCCAGGATGCCATTGGCCTTCCTGGCCACAAGGGCACAGTGCTGGCTCATGGTCATCCTGTTGTCCACCAGGACCCCCAGGTCCCTTTCCCCTACACTGCTCTCTAATACGTAATTTCCCAACCTGTACTGGAACCTGGGGTTGTTCCTGCCCAGATGCAAGACTCTACATTTTCCCTGTTAAATTTCATCAGGTTGTTCCCCGCCCAACTCTCCAGCCTGTCCAGGTCCCGCTGGATGGCAGCACAGCCTTCTGGCGTGTCAGCCACTCCTCCCAGCTCAGTGTCATCAGCAAACTTGCTGATAGTACACTCTATTCCCTCGTCTAAACCGTTAATGAATATATTGAATAATATTGGCCCCAGTACTGACCCCTGAGGCACTCCACTAGATACTGGCCTCCAACTGAACTCTGCACCATTGACTACCACTCTCTGGCTTCTCTCCTTAAGCCAGTTTGCAACCCACCTCACTACTCTATTGTCCAGACCACACCTCCTCAACTTAGCTGTGAGGATGCTGTGGGAGACTGTGTCAAATGCTGTACTGAAGTCAAGGTAGACCACATCCACCGCTCTGCCATCACCCATCCACCTTGTTACAGTCTCATAAAAGGCTATGAGGTTGGTTAAGCATGACTTACCCTTGGTAAAGCCATGCTGACTGCCCCTAATAACCCTCTTATCCTTGATATGCCTTGAGATGGCACCAAGGATAAGCTGTTCCATTACTTTTCCAGGGACAGAGGTGGGGCTGACCGGTCTATAATTACCCGGGTCCTCCTTCTTGTCCTTTTTGAAGACTGGAGTGACATTTGCTTTCCTCCAATCCTCAGGCACCTCCCCCATTTCCCAAGACTTGGCACAGATGATGGAGAGCGGTCCTGCAATGACTTCAGCCAGCTCCCTCAGCACCTGCGGATGCATCCCATCTGGACCCATGGATTTATGGATGTCCAGACTATTTAATTGCTCCCTAACTCAGTCCTCATCGACTAAAGCAAACTCCTCCATTGACCTGGCTTCGTCCGGGGTCTCAGGAGTACAGGGCTCCCCCGGACAGCCTCCAGCAGAGTAGACAGAGACAAAGAAGGCATTCAGTAATTCTGCCTTCTCTGTATCTTCTGCCACCAGGGCACCCACCCCATTCATCAGTGGGCCTAAATTGCCTCTGGTGTTAGTTTTATCTGCTATGTATTTGAAAAAGTTCTTTTTGCTGTCCTTGACCCCTCTTGCCAGCTGTAATTCTAAGGAGGCCTTGGCTATCCTAGCTGCCTTCCTACATCCTCTAACAGCAGCCTTATATTCTTCCCGAGTGGCCAGCCCCTGCTTCCATGACCTGTAAACTCTCCTCTTCTGCTTGAGCATACCCAACAGATCCCTATTCAACCACGCAGGCCTCCTGGCTCCCTTCCTTGACTTCCTGCGTGTAGGGATGCTCTGATCCTGAGCGTGGAAGAAGCAATCTCTGAATGCAATCCAGCTATCTTGGGCCCCTTTTCCTTCAAGCAGTCTTGCCCATGGGATTTCCCCCAGCAATTGCTTGAAAAGGCCAAATTTAGCCCTGCTAAAGTCCAGGGTTGCAATTCTGCTTGCCATTCCGCTCCTGCCACACAAGATGCTGAACTCCACCATCTCGTGTTCACTGCAACCCAGGCAGCCCTCAACCTTTACTGCTTTGACCAGACCCTCCTTGTTAGTGAGGATGAGATCCAGCAGTGCTCCTCTCCTAGTCGGCTCCTCCACCATCTGCATGAGGAAGTTATCATCAATGCACTGGAGGAACCTCCTGGACTGTGGCTGGCTGGCTGAATGGTCCTTCCAGCAAACATCAGGGAAGTTAAAATCCCCCACAACAACCAGGGCCTGTGACTGTGAGGCCACTCTCAACTGCCCATATAAGGCCTCATCAACTTCCTCAGCCTGATCTGGTGGCCTGTAATAGACGCCCACAACAGCGTCACCCCTGCCAGCCTGCCCCTTGATCCTGACCCATACACTCTCAACTCGCTTGTCATCCACTCCTGGGCAGAATTTAGTACATTGTAGTTGGTCTCTCACATAGAGAGCAACTCCACCACCACGCCTGGCTGGCCTGTCTTTCCTGAAAAGGGCGTAGCCATCCATGACCACATTCCAGTCATGTGAACTGTCCCACCATGTCTCTGTAATTGCCACCGGATCATAATCTCCCGACCGAACATAGGATTCTAACTCCTCCTGCTTATTCCCCGTGCTGCGTGCATTGGTGTACAGGCATTTCAGGGAGCGAGCAGAGCACACCAATTTCTCCCTAGGGGCATAGGAGGCCACCCGGTCCTCATCAGTTTTAGAATGCTGCCCCACTGGGACAAGCCCAGCTACAACCCCATCCCCCTTCGAGCCTAGTTTAAAGCTTTCCAAATGAGCCCAGCTAATTCCTGCCCCAGCATCCTTTTGCCCCTGCGAGATAAACCTTTCCCGCGTGACACTGTCCGGACTGGTGTCTTATGAAACCAACCATTATAAAAAATCCAAAGCCCTGCCTGTAGCACCAGTCTTGGAGCCAACCATTTAGAGACTGAATTTTCCTATTCCATCCCACATAGTCACTTGAAGATGGAAGGAGTGAAGAGAAGATCACTTGAGCCCCTGAGTCTTTCACCATCCTTCCCAAGACCTTGAAATCGTTCTTCATTCCCCTCAGACTACGGGAAGCAGCTTCCTCCACATCTGTCTGGAAGACCAGCAGCGGGTGGTAGTCTGTCGGATGCACCAGTTTGGGGAGTTCTCTAGCGATATCCTTGATCCGGGCTCCAGGTAGACTACAAACTTCCCTAAGATGAGGGTCAACTCTGCATATTGGGCCCTCTGTTCCTTTCAGAAGGGAATTTCCTATTACAATCACCCTTCTTTCTTTCTTATCAGAGGCAGTCTTAAGTTGTGAAGTCAACCGCGTCTTCCTATGTGATCTTGTAGGCAGGCTTGGCACCACCTCCTCACCTACCTCTTCTTCAAGATCCAGGGCCTCAAACCTATTACGGAGGGGCACCTGGGGAGACAAAGCAGGCAGGGAGGGGGGCTGCCCGTGATGCCGAACCGGAATACGCTTCCAACCCTCATCGTCTTTTAGGTCCCCTACCTCTGCCCGACAGCAACAAGGGTGGGGCCGTCTCAGGACTTCCGCCTCTGTCCGAGAGGGCAGGAGGTCCATCTCCTTTTGGAGGGTACCTCCCTGGGACCTTTCCGACTGGCACGTCAGGGTGTTACTCCACCAGTCAATCTCCCTTTCGCACTCCCTGATGGTCCTCAGCGTCTCAGCCTCCTCCTTAAGTTTCACAACCATGTCGAGCAGGTCTTGCACCTGCTCACACCTCACACAGGTGGAGAGCTGGCCTCCCTCTCCCGGCAGCAGCAGGCTCTGGCACTCCCTGCAGCCGGAGACCTGAACAGCCACCGTTCGGGACAGAAACTCAGTCTGCGTTGCCACAGTCTGTTTCAGACAAGCTCTCCTCCTGGAGGTGACCATGGTCGTCAGCAGTCTGGGATGCTGGCAATAAATTAGAGGGACTGACAAGCGACAAGTGCTCTCTGCACCCTGCTGCCCAAGCTACCACCCCCGCTGCTGCAGCACAGTGTGGGTGGGACTCACCCACTACTCAAGCTGGTTGCTCCTCCCTGCACCTGGTGGGCAGCGACTAGTGGCTGCCCTCCCAAAGGCTTTTTCAAGGCAAGGGGATGGGGTGTGGTCACCGTCACCGTGGGAACGCTCCCCGCCACGTCAGGCACTCTCTCCCAATGGCTGCCGGGGCTGCGGGGATCGGGACCCGTCGGGAATCACGCTGTCCCTGTACGTTTCCCTCTGAGCTTCCTAATCTCGGCTGAACCTCGTGGTCAGCTGAACCCCGGCGGCTCCGGCTCTCACTGGGCTGGCTCCGATCAGCTGACTCCCTTTGTAACTCCCTTTGTGGAAATCCAAGGTAGTGTATTGTATATATGTATACAAAAGCAGTGCTTTGTTAAGCAAAAGTTCTGTCACAATCATGGTTCTACCAATTTCTTAGAATTTTAACTTTGCAAACTGACATATTGCTTCTTTGTTCTTCTTAATATCTTTTTTCTCTGAAGAGTTTTTTCATTGAAAGGTATGTAGGAAACATTGTCCAACAGTAATGACAGATAATTGTAGACTGGGTCTTTGTTCGCTTCATGGTTAGCTGTCTGCTGTGTAATGTTGCGTAACTGTCAGGTTTATGTATTTTTTTTCAAACTTACCTTGGTGCGGTTAGGCTGTAATAGGTTCCTGGGGTAAAAATAATTTCTTTGTGTTCCCTCTGATTATCAATCACCTTGCTACATTAAATATATTATTACTATGTATTTGATTTTGAGAGGATTACGTAAGGTTCTGCAACTAGTTTTTATTATTTACCACTGTAATTTTGCCACCGTAACCATTGTTTTTGTCCAGTGAGGTGGTAGATGCCCCATTCTTGGAAGCGTTCAGGCTGGATGGGGCTCTGAGCAACCTGATCTGGTTGAAGATGTCACTGCTCATTGCAGGGGGCTTGGACTAGGTGACCTTTGAAGGCCCCTTCCAACCCAAGCTATTCTATGATGCTATGATTCTATGATTGTTTTTTGTACAGAAACGTTAGTTTTGCAGTTTCACTGCCAAGTTCAGACAAAATTGCCTCATGAAGAGGAAATGAGCAGTTAAGTCTCTTCTCCCCAATGATCTCAGCTTTATTTGGGCTGCTGCTATTCTGGTATTTGTGACACGTTGCACTCAATTTGGGATATTTGATGAAATGTGGAGAAGATGGGGGTATCATGGAGGAGAGAGTGTTGAAGTCACTGCTCAGGTAAAACCAACAAGGGTTTTAGTCTTCATCGGTTCTGCTATACCAGTTTATTAAAGAATTTTAGCTTGCTTTCTTCATAGCTTTCTGCAAGACTTGTTGCATTATGTCACCTACTGTTTTCCTGAAGTCCTGTCTCTATATGTGATGAACAGCCTCAATTTGTGTGTTGTGCTCTCTTAAGAGACATCTGGGTCAGCCTGGAGGGAAAGATGGCTGCCTCTCTGGGGAGCAAATAAGCATGTTTCAGGAGAGGGCAAACAGAGGAAAAAAGAATGAGAGAGTCAGATCCAAGGGCTGGGAGTTTTTAGTGTGTTTTTAGTATGGGCTCTCAGACACCCAAAGATTGCAAGAAGGAGAAGAGAGCAAATAGCCAAGGCTTAGGAATGATGGAAAATGACAGTCAATGTGTATCAAAGGCCAGAATTCATTACAACTCAGAAAACCACAGGGCTGGCCCTCACCAAGCCTACAAGCAAAGGACTATCTTATAACGATAAAGAGAGCAGGGGCTGGTTTATAAATTCTGTTCTCAGTGCTAAGTGCTCAGAATTTTCTGTTTAACAAGTTAAACAATCTAGGTTATATTGAAGAAGGCAGATGTTATTCATGTTTAAAACCTTTATTTTGTGGAGCTCAGTGTAGGAAAACAGGCCTGAGAAGGTCCACCTCAAAGCTCTGGTTGACTTTGGATTTGATCACATTCTGTAACTTAGATTTTAGCCATTGCTCAGTCCCCTATCTCTAGAAGCATTGAAGCGTTTTCGCTTGACCT
Source organism: Columba livia (assembly GCF_036013475.1). Classification (NCBI taxonomy): domain Eukaryota; kingdom Metazoa; phylum Chordata; class Aves; order Columbiformes; family Columbidae; genus Columba; species Columba livia. The sequence continues at coordinate 47,136,306 of NC_088605.1, forward strand.
TCTTGATAGAAAGACCATAGAAACACCGTGTTTGATTGTGGATATCATGAACCATTATATTGTCATTGTGTTGTTCTGTCTCCCCCTGTGGGTTCTTCTGCTTGGGACTGGTTCTGCATGGTAGAAGTTCATTTGATTTTAGCAGTGCTGATGGGATCTGAGGCATGAATATCACTGGTTTGGGGCAATGCCACTGGATTGGCTGTTTTCCTACCACCCCAGAAAATGGATTTTTTTCATGGAGATCTGAGCGCTTTGCCTGCACAGTGGTCTGAATGGATTTTTCCTTCTGTGGTTTTTTTTTGAGCAACCCCTGTCTCAAAGGGCTGAGAAACCCAGAAGTCAATCTGTATTTGAATAGCTTTGTATCTGCTCACACCTTCCCAGTTTTCTTACTCCCAGGGGTCAGCATCTTTCCCTACTGCTGCTGAATTTTGCTGGTCATCGCTGCCCCTGGAAGATGCTTCCTCCAGTTCTAAGCCTTGTGATATGTTTTGTGTAGGAGCATATCGTTTTGGTACCAGACTGCAGAAAGATAAGTTACAAAATATATTAAGGTATATTTAATGCCTGTCTACACCCCCACCTGTCCCCCTCCCCCACCTCCATCTTCCTTTGCTTCTTCAGCTTCTCAGTTGCCATTTGGTTCTCTTTTCTTAAGCTGGAAACTCTTTCTATTAATTGAAGATCTTAATTTAAAATGTCTGGTGCTTCCTCACCTACTCTTTTGCCCCTTTCCTTATGGATAAGAACATAACGCTCATATTAGGGGAGGAAACGTGCTGTGAAGTCGACACTGGACTGAAAATCAGAATACCCTAAATGAAACTACTTATTAGATTTCCCCTGCAGTTAGAGATCTCAGTTTTTGGAACACGTGCACTCTTTGCAGACCAAACAAATGACAAGGCTTAGTTTGGCTTGTTTTTTACATTTTTACATTAGAGGGATGGGGTCTGATTGTATACCTATTGACATAAATAGATCATTTGGGAAATGGTTAGCTCTTCATTTATTGTAATGTACATTCTGTACATGCATAGCTACAAGGCAGTTATGCCCTTCTGTGTGTGTGGGAGGATGCCAAGAAAGAAAACTGCACTGAAGTATTCATCTGCAGTGTCAGACTGAACAGTCACAATTACATTTGGACTAAGTAGATATGAGTAGTTTATTTTGAAGTTTAACTTGAGATTGCACTTCAAAGAACCATATATGGAAGCAAGTTAGTACTTTTAACACAGGAGGAATAGCAAGACTGAATATATCCATTAGTGGAAGCAAATAAAAATCAGAGTGATATGAAATGGGAGTGCTGGGAAATATGATTAGATGTATCTGTTGAGATTTCTAAAGATTACTGCTGGGTCTACAGAGAGCTGGCTAAGTACATTGCATTGCTTCCTTCTTCTAGCTGTTATTTTGAATAAAAAGGAGCTAAAATTAAATGTTGGTTAGATAAACAGTCCTGTAGTTAATCTGATTAATGCTGATTTCTTCATGATTGTAAGAAGGAATGAAGGTCTTAACATAGCTAATTAATATGAAATCTGCTTTATTAAAATGTGTGACCTGGAATAAAAAACTTTTAAAGTTTCCAAGGACTTATTTTCATTTTACTGTTTTTAGTACAAGGAATACTTTGTTCCATAGTTTAGGTTTCCTGGGTGCCACTGTTATGGCAAATATTACTTTTTCTTTTTTTTTAAACATAGCACAAATAAACTTTTTTGCAGGAGAGAGATCTAGATGTTTCTTCTCTTTTTTTTCCTCAGTTATCCTATATGGTACTCATTAGCAAAACAAGAAGCTGCATACCTACTGTCTTTAAAATTTTAAAATTATCATTTGCTAAATATAGAACCATACATCTTCACCTAAAAGGGAGCCAGCTTTCTGTAATGTTAATATAAGGAGTAAACCTGCTGTTAAAGAAAAAGCTGTTAAAAAGTTGCTTTTGGTGGGAATTAATGCCATTGAAGGTATTGTGTATAGTTTTGTGTAGCTATTGAATAGCCTTGTATTTCAAACCAAGGTATGGACTAAACTGACCTTGCAAATAAAGATGATACATTTTTAAAAGGAGTCTCTCCACTTGTGAACTAGATGTAAAGAATAGGTGAATATCAGAAAAAGAGAGATCTTGGCTGAATTGTTCTTTCATTCCTTTAGCGCTCAGTTACCATGGTGCTCTAGCAGGATAGTGCAGCTACAAGGGAAATGGTGCTGGTGTTGTGATGCCATTGTTAAGGTTTTTCATGAGTTTCCAATACAAACAATTTCATTTCCTTTTGTGATATCTCTCTAGGATTTTCTTTAACTACCTAGGAGAGATGCTTCAATTTTAGAAGACCAGAAATATTTTAAAAAGCTTTATGGGCTCTTGTCTTTTGTCCATAGCTGTTGCAGAAGCTACATATCTTTCTTTCAATGTCAGCACTTTACTAACATACCAGGCTGGCAGCTTGTCAGTTCAAGCCAGTAATTTAAATCTTTGGTGCTAGTCAAAGCTGTCTACTTAATAACAGCTTACTACATAAACAAGCTTGGGGGACTTACTCTAGGTCATTAGTATGGCAAGTTTCACATACTGAATTGATGTTTATCATTGCAGATTATTTGAAAAGCTAGGCTTGTTTGAAGGAAAAGTAGTAGTTTGCTTAAACAACTCTGCTTTATGTGCACAGTCTTGATCACCAGAATGGGTAGTGGTAGTCACTTCAGAAATGGAGCAGTTAAATTTTGATTTTTGAGGAAGCAGAGGGTCATTTATTTATTTATTTGTTTTAGCCAAACAGAGCAGAGGAATCAGATTGGCATGGTGGACATCTCAGTATGCCATAGTGGGAAAGATGTGCTTTGCAATGCCTTCTGCCCCCACCGAGGTTGATAAAGTAGCACAGGAGGTTGTACTAGTGAGTGAGTAATGGTGTGTATACAATGATTTATCTAGTATGACCCAGTACACTGGGAACACATACACGTTACATTCATGTAAATGCTTAGTAATGATACATAGAAAATAATCAATATTTCACATTTTTGTGCCAGTTCTTCCCCAGAGCCACCAAAATGTTTCATCATCAGTAGTGCAAAAGCTTGTCACTGGTGTAAGTACCTATGTGGGATTTATTTCCTTCACCTCTAAACAGTGTTATCCCTTAGGGCAGAGAGTAAGATACACTCTACCTTGTTTGAACAAAAAATTGAAGAGCAAGTTGTCAAAGGCAGTAGTTGTAGTGTAACCATTAGCTAAACTCCACCTGTATTTGAAGGATGTGCCATGGGGCTCTGACTGCAACTTGGGAGCTGGGTTTTGTCTTATTCTCCAATTGTGACTACCAGTCACAACCCCTGCACCATCTGGAAATGTAGCAAGACACCAGTTCACTACTTCGACGCAGTGGTGTTTAGAATTTACGCAGTCCTTATAGAGCCTTAATGGTTTCTGATGACCAGTTGTTAAAGGGCTGACTGGCATGGTCCTCCCTAATTTATAAAGCTGAACAGGATCATGCCATAATGCTTTAATAGAAGGAAATTTTGCCCGTGTATTTAAAAAAATACATTATTTTAAACATTGAAGAATTTGACTAGCACTGTTACAAGCTTCCTTAAACAGTAAAAAAAGTATTTGTACTGTCTGGAAGCATTTAATTGTTGAAAACAGGACCATCTATTATATAATGAACAGCAGCTATGATACTAAAATAATATTTCGTAGTTACCAATTTTACTTAGGTTATAGTCTGGACTACTTGTGTTCATTTTGCTGTGGATCAGTATTTCAAAGGGAAACTGTTCTTCCTTTTTTCTCATTTCAAATTTGCTTTATGGATCTTTTAAATTTTTTAATAAATAAAATATGCCCAAACAGATTGTGTTCTAGTTAGCCATATATAACTACACTAAAGATCTGAACGTTCCCTCATTAAATGTCTTAAATATTTAATTTCTTGTCTGTATAAGCAATTTTAAAGTTACATGAAGAGTATCATGTATTTTCTCTTATTATTTTGATTTTTTAAATATTAGACGAGTAAAGCAAAGATTCCTTTTCCAGCTGAAGACATGGGATGATGAGGAATGTACAGCTGCTTAATCTGTTTTCAGAAATCAGGATGGAGAATGTAAAAAGTAAATACTGCCAGAAAAACTGAAGAAAACATTATTTAAGCCTTTTATGTCCTGGTCAATGCAGCTGAAGTCATGTAGATTCTTTTACATAATGTGCCCCTTTAATGCTCCTGCTGTAAATTGACTTCCTGGCAGCTGTACAGTGCAGAATAAGATGGATAAATTTCTGTTCCTGTTTCAAAATACTGTAAGTGTGAGCATGTCAGAGTTGTACTAAGACAAATTCAGCCTTTTTTTCTTTTCCGTTTTATCTATTTGATATTAGTTAAACCAACTGTTAAATTAGTGAGAGCACACCTGAAAAAAAAAACACGAAACATTGCCAGTTAGTACTTTTTGGAGTTGAGCTTTCTTCTCTGGATCCTGACCCTGCTGAGGAGATAGAAGGGTGAAGCTCTGAGGGTGATGGGTTGGCGGTGAGAAACAGCACTTAACTCCTTTATTTCTTCATGAAGGCCTTACTGGGTCTTCAGATCATGTGTTCTAAGAGGACCTTCATCCCTGAGGTTACCTGGGTACTGGAAATGCATGTAGCCATGAGATAAATTGATGTCTCTTTAGTTGTGTTCTAGCAAAGAGGGTAAGTGTGCTTAATTATGTCCTGGTTAAGCATAGGATTGAAATCCAGATGTAGATACTAATGAATTCACTGTGGATCTGTTGTTACAGATGTTCTGAAGTGTTTTACTGAAATGGCACTGCAGTCCCTAATCCAAGTCCTGTGGTTACGCTTCCCAGTATGAGTTGACAGCTGCTTACGAATAAATTATCATTTGCTATGATTTGTTTCTTTCACCCTTGAAGATTCAAAAGTACTGGGATGTTTGCAAAAGCTGCAAGCCGGACAGTGCACACCACCTTATGTGGCAACACAAAATGACTGAATGGCTTGTTTCTTCATCTTAAAGCTTTGCAGATTTGTAGCTACCGTGACTTTGATGATGAATAAGAACTACCCACACAAGGAAAGGGATCTGATGGTGGCTGAAGGCAAGCAAAACTGAATATATGGTCCATATAAGGCAATGTGTGGGAGACACATTTGTTACATACTGAGTATCTGAGCAAAACCATGTGTCATGTTTCCTTAGGTTCTCAACAGGCGATGCGTAGAAGCAGCAGTGATGACGGGCCTAGCACTCAACTGCAGCATAAACAAGAAGTCGTTGTTTGACAGAAAACACTATTTCTATGCAGATCTACCTGTAAGTATGCAGTATAGCTGGTCCCTTTATGGCTGTAGGAAAGGACAAATCTGGAGTATGGATGGTAACAGGGCATGAGTGAAGAGATGCTTTTTCTGTTTTCAGTCGGTGCTCTGCTCACCCCAATAGGATGCTGAGCTGTACCCTGATGAACAAGCTGTACCCTGGTGCTCACTGATTGAGTATGATTGCTCTGATTGCTGACTGCTTTCCTAACTGCACGATTCCAATAGCTTAATGTAATTGAATTGGGAGCTGGAGCCGCTTTGCCCCTTAAGTTCTCTGTTTCTGGTGTTTAGTACTAGTCGTGTGTTAGGGTAAAAGCAATCTGATAATAGTCCTTCATTTAAAGTGAATGTATAACATACACAGGTTCCAGTGGTATAAACATAATAGTATCTTTTGCGTATGTGCTGTAGGGAACTAAAAATATTTAATTTCCCTTTTAAGCTTTGTCAGTCAGTAGTTCCAATAAAAAACCAAAACAAAACCCAAAACAAACAAACAAAAAAAACCACCAATCACAAAAACCAACCAAGAAACTGGTTATTTGCAGTATGGTTTGTTGGTGGCTTTTGTCTTTGGTAGAAGGTGTCACTGGAAGTCAGATGCATTTTACCATACTCGATATGAGTGTAGAAATATTGAAATAATTTAAGAACCTGACTTCTGTCATTACAATGGGATGCAGCAGTGTTTGAGCCTTATTTCTGTTTTAATGAAATTAAACCTTTCTAATTTTTTTTTCCGTCAGTTTATCTGTACTGAACGTTCAGTTTGATACTAACCTGCCAAAGCGAGGACACTAGTTTTACTTCTTGTGATTTCAGGGTGAAGATCTGATGACTGCATTAAAATGTCTGCTTCTAATTTATCTGAGAAAGATCAGGCATTTTAGTTTATTCTCCCTTTAAGTGAGGTGTCTTGGTCATCCAGAGGAGCAGAATAGGAGATTTCTCAGTTCCCAAATTAATGTGTAGAGGGGCTGCGTTATTAACCACACTATTTTCTCTGCCACTCTTCTGTTCAGACATTGGAAATATTTTGAAGTTACACAAAGCATATTCAAATACAATTGCTTCCCACCTTAGAAAGAGAATTATGTTATAGTTGTCCACTGGAGTCCTGGGTCTCAGAAGAGATTTCTGTTCTGTTTTCGTCTAGTTTGGCAACTTGTGGCTCTTCTGTGCAGTTGATGTAATTACTGATATGGTTTCTGGGGATAACTTTGCTTATGTTTGTGAGCCAGTAAGAGGCCCTTTTGTTGGGGGCTCTGTAGCAAGCTACTGGGAATGGGAGACACAAACTTACCTGTTTGATTTGCCAGTACCTTTTTTACATGTAAAACCATCTTAAAGCCCATTTCCAGACCTGAAGCAGAAAAAAAAAGTGAAATAGCAGGAAATAAACATGACTTCCAAAATTCCTTTGTGTTTCATAAAGAAAGACCAAAAACATCACAGATATGTTTGCAAGCCATCTTTGGTGCTTCTGCTGTTAAACTGAAAACATTCTCTCATATTCTTGTGGTGTCTGCTGCTATCAGTCTGCTGCATAGATGCTATATGGAAGAATGTAGTTATAGGGAAGAAACTGCATCCATGTGTTTAGAGGAGAAGAATAAGGTGGAAGAAGGTGTCTGCAGCACCAAATCGGCTGCTGTTGTCTGCAGACATGAGTTAGAGGATCCTCTGGTCAGATAAGCATGGAAATTTGGTCAAGGAGATGCTGACACATTTTATTAGCTTGAAACATGTAATTTTGGCTTTCTACTGGCTGACTTCTACAGTTTAAGCACTGACAGTAAACTGCTTGACCTGCATTTCATAGTGAAACAGTCTAGTCAGGAGCCCTGTAATGGGATGCAGAGTTTAGGCTAATGAACTCCATAGAACAGATAAATCCAGCTCTTAGGGTTGTTTGACAAAGGGATTATTGTTACTCTTGAAAATGGGGCTTTGAATGGGAAATGGGATTCCTGTTATTTATTGTCATTCACTATTTCAGGCTTTTAAAAAATCATTTTAATGAGAAGTTTTAGGAGATGGGAAGAGCTGTGTGAGTAGCTTAGGCTGCATAGAGTCACCTATTTTATTTTTGTGATAGTGATCATGGCTAGAAGGTCATGCACTTTGTTGCTTATATAAATTGAGCTGTTCTCAGGGCCAGACCATTGTTCTCCATTCCAGTGTACTGTCACCATCTCTGCATTTTAGAGTAAACTCGTCCTTCCTGCAAAATATACAAATGTGCTCCCAATTCATTAAAATCTGGTAGGCTTTTTTTTTTTTCAGTTCTCACCACTGAAGGCATGAGCAGGCTATAAAGGAGGAAGAGATGGGGACCTTACATCAACGGAGTAATTGATTCACTTTTGTATTTCTACATCGTTGCAGTTATTCCAGTACCTTGTCATTGGCAGCCCTTTTTCTGGCTAGGTGTTTCCCCTTTGAATGGAGTCCCAGGCACGAGGTGGCATTTATCAGCTGTGTTCCTTCCATGGGATTGCTGTGTTTATCTTTGAAATTGCTACATTAATGAAATTGAGCTTTCTCATTTTTCTTGATTTCCCCCCACTTCCCTCTCTGTCTCTTCCCCACTAATGAGTAAAGTTCTGCACAGGCAGAGAGGGATATTCAGCCTGATGGGAGGATTAGTGATAGTCCCAGCTTCGGGATGGAGTTACAGTAACTAACTTCAGACAAGATTTAACATGATCATGAAACCACAGGAGTGGAAGAACCTCTTCTGGTCCATTTCCTACCCCAAGGCAGTATCAGTGAAATTTATGTCATCCTTGGCAAGTGGTTGTGCAGTTGATTATTGATTATTTCTGCATTACTCTAGTGTCTTATACTTGCCTGTGTTGAGGAGTGCTCTTATTTTTTCCAGACCTCCAGCTTTTCACAGTTACGTTGAATTCTAGGCCCATCTTCTAGGTTGCTTTCTTTCCAGCTCAGCAAAATAACTTCTGAACTTACATGTGCATGTGTTCTATCCTCTTATATAGGTCACTATGGAAGATGTTGCATTTTCAGTTTTGTTCTTAGTCATTAATATTTGTACTTGTCCATGCTGCTGCTTTCTGAAAAGTGAATGTTTTATTTGAGTATAAAGCTGATTTTGTTGACAGGCTGGCTATCAAATCACTCAGCAAAGAGTTCCTATTGCGGTGAATGGAAGTCTGTCGTACAGTCTCTGCATAGACAACAAAATGAACCAGATGGTGACCAAAACTGTGAGGATTAAACAAATTCAGTTGGAGCAAGACAGTGGAAAGAGTCTCCATGATGACACAAGGAGCCAGACTCTCATTGACTTGAACAGGGCTGGTAGGCTTGGATTGTTTTCCTGTTTTTTTCCTTTCTGTGTAAGATGAGTCTTTAAAGGTACATGGATGACAGGGAACAGGCAAAAAACAAAACCAGCCTGATGTCTCTCTCCTTGAAAATAAAAATACATCAAAATGGCCATTACAGTTGAAGCAGGGGAATACTTGAGTTTTTTAATGGCCAGTGGACCTTTCCCATTGCTGTTGGTTGATGGCAGTTGGCAATTACAAGTAAAAAATCTGTTTATTCCAGTTTGCTCAAAACTGTGTGTATCAGCCACATACAGCCACTCTGCTGTTTATGATTTTGCCACTGTATGTGGTGTTAAAGTATTATAGATCTAGTGATTCAAGTTTGCGTATAAAAGGAGCAGCTGTTGGAATTTGTCAGTGTGAGTCAAACATCTATTATAATTATTAACTTTGAAAACATGTATATTTTCTCTTTAAACTTTGAAATTGTAAATGGAGTGAACTAAAACAGCACATAACATGGGCAGCAACCCAGATGGCCCAGCCTAACTGGGACACAGTGCTTCAGTGTCCACTGAAGTTAAGGGCTGTGGCTGCTTATATTCTTTGAAAACTGGATCCTGAGGTTAAAAACTAGGATACATCAGTTTACAGTTCTGTCTTTTCCAAATGGATATAAGATTAACAAACTTGAATCTGGAATCCGATTGGCTTTAAATGGGAATTCTAGAGAAAGGCTGAAGAGGGATGTGTCCTGATCTGCGTGTTCTCAAAGGGTGTAGGATTGCCTGTGGTTTGTCTGTTCCTTTAAAAAAAATAGGAGGAAAAGTTTTTATAGCAATCTGCAGCTGGGCCCATAGTGACAGTTACTAAATAATACATGGAGGCTTATTTATTTCAAAAAAAGCCCAAGTGCTTTAATGTGTTTAGCCAGTTGCACTCTAATATGCCAAGATCAAAAGCTATTGTTGAAAGTCTCCTGTCTCTTTCCCGATAGGAGTTGGCCTCATGGAGGTTGTCATGGAGCCTGATATGTGCTGTGGGGAAGAAGCAGCTGCAGCAGTGAGAGAGCTTCAGCTCATTCTTCAAACACTTGGGAGCAGCCAGGCAGTCATGGCAGGTACAGAAGGGGGAAGGGCGCGTTCCCTTGTCACCAGTAATTCTCTGCATTTGCAGGAGTTTTGCAGCTTCTGGTTATTTTGCTCTGTGGTTGCTTGTAATGCATACCCTTTTCTAGCTGTTGTTTTTGCAATCTTCAGAGCCTGTGCTAACGTCTGCCATGCTTCAGGTGTCCTTGTGGGCCTGTCTTCATCTGCAGAGCTTTGCAGTGCTAGATTTTATGTTGCTTCATGCAATAATTTTGCAGGATGAACCTAAGCAGGAAGGAGTGTCCCCAGGGTTCTTGTGGTGTTTCTCCCTGTCTGTCCTCATCTTGCCTGCCACAACAGTGCAGCACAGAAAATCTATAGTAAGGATTAATTTTAGAATATGAAGTTATGGGACAAAGTAATGTGAGCATGAATCATCTTGTATGTTGTGTGTAAGGTCTCAGCTAGTCATAAAATGGGTGTAGGCAGTAAACTTGTGCTGATGTCATAGGTGAGATGTGGGAAATGACAGCACATTAGCAGACATGGGTACTGGGCTAATTTGACAACGAGACTGCAGCTTTTATCCTACTTGATCATTTCACATGCTCACTCTGTCTCTCCCTCTCCTCCAGCATTATGTTCACTACGTCTCAGCTTCTCTTCCCACTAGGGAGATCACTGCTGGTCTGGTGAGGCGGGCCAGAAAATTCTGTTGATTCGTGCTGTGCAGCAGCCTTGCAAATACTAGTCTCAGGTGCTAGAGGCCAAGGTCCCTAGGCATCCCCTGGCATTTGTCTGCATGCATCTCTCTGATCTTCGGGATACTTTCCCACCTCCAGGATCTCTCTAGCCAAGATCACTACTATCTTTCTGAGACCACTTCTTCTTTTGGAAACCCCTGCTTTTGGTACCAGCGCTTCTTTCTGGAACCCTAAGGGCCCCAATTTTATCAATAGGTGATGTGCCGAAGCACAGCATGTGATCAGCCTCCTAATTGGTGATTCTGTCTCATGTCTCTCTATTATTTGGAGGATTCAGGTCGTGCTATTTTTGGTCATTCCTAATGTTATCAAAATTTACAACCAGCCCATGGTTACAGCTATCAAATAGCAGGCTTCTGCTTGGGAGTTTAAAAGTATAGTTTCGGGCATTCATCCCCTCCACAAATCCACCCAATTATCAGCTGCCTATTAGTGTTCACAATGTAAGCTATATTTTTCCCTGTTACGGTTGACCTCACTGTTCTGGCAAGAAATTCGGTCCATAGTGTATACCGTCTGGATGCATCTCCTAGAGAACTGAGTCAGAGTGGTCTATGTATCACCTGGTATACGGGATCCAATGAATGCTGGCTAGTGATGCAAATCTAATTTAATGCAGGGGAAAATAATAATTGCTAGACATTAAGTATAGCTTTAAATCTTTTCTCACATTAGTGTTACGTGTCAAATGGGGCACAGTTCTTACTATTAAGCAGCCAGTTTGCGTGCTGCTTCAAAGGCCTTCGTGGACATACATATATGCCATCGTTCATCACTATTGAATTTGGCACTAAGATTGCCACTGGAATTGCACTATGATCTCTTTTATCTCAGTGAGATTTCTGACCTTAGAGAATTCCAATATTGGGAATGCTTTTCCTCCAGTGTAGTTGACTTTAAAAGTATTTGGATTTTTTTTTTTTCAAGGTGATAGTTTTGGAGGCTTTCTGTTGTGGTTTTCGCTCCTCATAATTACTGTCTTTCAAATCAGGGCTTTACATCTCATATTTTATCTTCATTCTACTTGTGTGTGCAGTGAAGGCAAGTGCCTAGTTTTTATCAGGTGTTATTTCATTAACAAAAAACAGATGAAGAGATCATTTCTTTGCAAATTGAAAGGAAAAGAAGCTGGGCTTAAAGTGCGCTTGAAGGTTTTTTTTAAGAACATTTGGGGCCTGGCTCTGCTTTCACTTATGCCTGATTAACTTCATTGTCTTGTCACATTGACACCTACATCCAAGTAGAAGCAGGTCATGTCTCAAAATGAAGCAAGGGCAGGACAAGACTATTCCTCTTTTGGAACAAGTACTCATTTCACCCTAGAAGGAGCACATGCAAAACACTTCTCTTGAAAGTGATGTTGGGCCATTCTAGCACCTTTGTCCTTCATTTGCATGTCTGGCAAGACTCACCGAAGACAGGAAATGAGTGTGCTGTCATCCAGCCTGCTTTTACAAAGTGTACCAAGGCCTCTCTAGGCAATTTACATCCATTGACGGGAATGGATTCTGAAGCTGCAGCCATCGTCACAGTTTAAATCTGAGCTATCTTTTGCTCTCTTTAATAATGCGACTGTATTTAATGAGTGTTTGTTTCTTTTTATATGCATTTGAAATTAAAAAAAAATAAGGAAAACAACAAAGCTGCTAACAGGAAGGCTGCAGATGTTCTCTGTGCAATATGGGAAAGATTATGTTTCTTCTTAATACAGCCTCTCCTGTTTGTTTATTTTTGCCAGTTGATCAACTGTGGCAAGGCTTTTCTTCTCAGAAAGGATGCCTTTAGAGGGGCAAAACTTAGAAAATACAGTTGTGAGTTACTTGTAGTTGAGTCATTAAAGTTCTCCAAGGACATTAGTTCATTTTGAACTAAAAGTGCAGGATGTTTTTATATATAACTTTATATTCTGTTTCATTTTTTAGCAGACAGGGAAATTGGCAGGGTCTGGGTGTGGGGGGGAAGATGGCAGTTTCCTGGAGGAGAGGAAGAAAATTACAAAAAAAATTGAGTACCACTCACATTTTGTCCTTGAGCTGTAAATTTCCAAGAACACCTTAGTAAATCTGTGCAACATAACTGTAAGTTCTTGTGTTCCATGCTAGGGTAGTATATATCCATCAAACTGTAATTCAAAAAGGTATTTTTATGCTCTTTCTAGAGGAATGAAAGCTCACAATCCACCACTTTGCTTGTCTAATTCTGCCCTTTATTTAAGAGCTGTGAATCAGAAGCTTTTTTCACTACATGGCTTAGAGGATCTGTCCTGCACTGCACCATGTGGCTCTCTCTGAGAGGAGTTATGAGCAATAATTTTTTAAAAAAGAGTAGTGTTCTCAGAAAATTTTGAATGATTCAAGGCAGTGGCTTGAGGTAGAATCACAAACAGAATGCTATAATGAGGTGTTTTTTACTCCTTTCTGGACATACGGAAGTCTGCTATTAATGCTCTGCACATAACGTGCAGTTTATTAATGCATGCCAAGGTTTTTACTGTAGTTTACAGGGCAGACTACTCTCATAATAAAATTTCCTTTTACAGAGGGTCAGCTGAGAGTGGATGCCAATGTTTCTGTGCATCACCCTGGAGAGCCATATGGAGTGAGGACTGAAGTGAAGAATATCAACAGCATACGATTCCTGGCAAAAGCAGTAGGTAAATGGTGGTTGCTTCATTTTAAGAGCATTGTAGATATTTTATGTGGTCTGACATGAAATATACCAGGTTACCTAGTGCAGTAATTGGCCTTAAATGCCCTGACTAGCTTCACCTGGGTATCCCTTCCATGCACCTTGCCCGTGGGTTCCAGGAGTCACATTAAGTTCAGTCTGGGGCCTTTGGACTTCGCCTGAGCTACATCACAGCTCTCCCAATTTTCATTCCTGTCTCCTTATGGACCTTGGACCTGTTCTGTAGCCTTGTTCCCAGTCCTGTCTCTGGACTTAGGTCCCATTGCTTCTGACTGAACTCCCTGGATGGACCCTGGACCCAGCTCAATTGACTGAGACTGTCAGTGCACCCTATTAGTCACACGTGGCTCTGCCCATGCTGCTCAGACTAGTGGGAATGCACCAGTGAGGGCGCTGCCTGTACTCTGGTCACCCTTGGTTCCTGGCTTATCCCTCCTTGTGGAACAGCCCCACTCCTCCTACTCCCTGACAGAATAAATCTTAGTATGGGGTACTCTGGGATTAGCAGCCACGTTAGTCTGTGGTTTCCTTGCAGAGGTAACCCTCTGCCTGCAAGAAGAATAAAGCAGATGATTAAATGCCTAGCATGTTTAGTACTGAAACATGTCAGCAGTGGCTTTGTGTCCTTCAGTGTAAATGACTGTTTTCCACTGAGTATGGTAAGTAGTGTGTGTGAAGTTCAGATGCAGCTTGGGTATGAGCAAGAAAGGATGGTGATTACGTCTCCAAAAGAAAACTCAACTGGGTGATTGGAAGGTCACTGGGAATGTATGGCTGGGCTGCAGTGCCTGAGAGAAAATGTTTTCTATTTAAAGGGAGTGAAAGAAGGTGAGGAAAACATGCAAAGAAAGAAACAATGCTGGAGAGTGAGACAGTGACTGATAATTCTGCCTGTAACTACTGCTGTTGATTTTATTACGGTTAAAACAACACAGTATTCCCTTATTGCATAGCAGTGAAAAATGAAATAGTGGAGTCTACAAAAGCTAATAGTACAGTTTAACAAGCTTATTCTTCTTGCTTTTGCTTCTGTCAGACTATGAAATACAGAGGCAAATTGAAGAACTTGAAAATGGAGGAACAATTCTGAATGAAACAAGAGCATTTGATTCCAAACTTGGGTGAGTTTTGACTTAGAAGGAACGTGTGGAATAGCAGCTTTAGAGTGCCATGGACACCTAATAACGTGATCAGGAGAAGTAACATAGTATTGCTTAACTTCTGTCTTCTAAAGCTGATGTTCACAAGCATAATCTCCTCACAGGTAGTAATTTATTCTTAAATTTGAGGCTTTTTCACAACAGATTGTGTGCTACATCAAACAGTGTCTGTGTGAAAATGACTGCCCTCTTACATACACACATGCATTGTAGTGGCTTTAAGAAGCTCTCCTGATCTTCATGCGGCAAAGTTTTTGTTTTGTGTTTTTGCCATAAAACTTAATTCTGTGGTGTATCTCTTACCACATCTTACTTGTTTTGTTTATATTTTAGGTGCACTGTACCAATGAGAGACAAAGAAGGAAAACAGGATTATCGGTATTTTTTTTTTAATAAAGTTAACATTTCAAGAACTGGTATTTTATTTCATTTCAGTGTAGTCAGTGTAATGATCTTGTAAAGTTAGTCAGTGTAGTGAGTATGCATTAGATGTTTACCTTCCACTGGAAGGGGAAGAGGCCTATCGAAATCAGTGCTAGTTTGAGCAGTTCAGATCTCTGCTAAAACCCACAGACCTTTTCCAAAAACTAAGTGCGAGTACCTTAGCTCAAAGTGGGTGAGCTGAAGGTTGAAGGTTTACTTTGTGGCCAGTACAAGTGTATCCTTAAGAATGCCTGATCTAAAACATAAAAATATTCTGAATTAAGCATTGCTCCTACTTTAAGTAAATACTGAGGGAAATGGTTTTCAGATAGCAGGCCCTACCTCTCCGTGCTTAAATTTTGTGATCATAGATCACAACCACTCTTTGAGAATCCTAACTACTGTTGAAAGGTGTCAGCATTTGTAGGCAGGCTTTTACCCTAACGTCTTTGTAGACCCAATGAATATGTTACCTTGCCCTTTGTAGACCCAATGAAGATGTGACCTTGCCAAGTCCTTCTTGCCTTTCACCCATGTAAGATGACAGCCAACAAACCATAAACAACCATCCAAGAAGGATTTAGCCAGAGGACGAGGAGACAAGGCATGAGCCCCATTGGGAAGCAGTGCTGCTGGGAACAAGTGCTGGGGCAGTGCTGCAAAGCAGCAGTGCTGCTGCTTAGTGCCACAGCACAGGGGACAGTCACAGCCGTATCTAGATGGAATGGAGAAGAGTGATGCAGCTCAGTGACTGCTGGTTGCTGGGCACCCTTCCTCCTGCTATGTGCATGCCTGCCTCCTCCCCTGCTTAGGGCCATCTTAGCACTGATCCTCCCCAGCTTTGCATCCCACAGACAGTCCTCCTGTTATTGCCAGAGTTCACTTCCCAGCTGCAGAATTATAGTTCTGCAGGAGAACTTTCAGGGCCATATCTGTGTTCCTGTTAAATCTATGTATATTCTACTACTGATCTTACTAGAGCAGCGAAAGGATTTTGAAAACAACCCACAAACTTTAAATCTGTGTTTTAAATTATTGTTTGTAGAAATGCAGGAGAAAAGGCAGTGATCGTTTTATGAATGATGATTTTATTAATTATTATGGTAAGGGCTGGCATGGGGCTTCTTTTACAAGACTAATTGAAACAAGTGCAAAAGAAAATTCATTAAAACCTAGGCAAACCTGGTGAGTCTAAGATACTTCAAATAAAGACCAGAAAGATTATTACTAGTACTAAAATTACTATCAGTATTAAACTGTTTTTCAAATTTTTTTGTAACTTACAGCTGTGCATTATTCATTAAATTTAAAATCTATGTTTAGGCAGATTTGAAATAGAACTTATTATAGTTAATGTAGAGGGTGCCCAATGTCCTTTATTCTCATATTTTTGAACCCCTCATTTGATCATGTAAGAGTGAGGTTTCTGCTTCAATCGTAGTTGTTTGAGTGGTTTGAATTGGACTTCTCTTTAAGGGAGCCTTTTGTTCTGTGATGGCACCCTGCTGAGCACAGTAACTTTGCTTTTAGCACAGCATGATATTTCATCAAGATTTTCAAAGTCAGTCTGGAAAAGGTTACAGCCTGCCCAGATCACTCCTGGCAGTTGGCTGTCAATCTGGGTTTTTTCCCCTGCCAGTCCACTCCCATTTTCGTCCAGATCCACGATTCATGCTTGATGCCAAAAGGAGTGGCTTGTTTCCATATCTGTTCTTATTGTGTTTATTGTTGCTGTTGTTATTATTATTTTTATTATTTTGGGTGCAGACATGTTTTAGTTGCTCCTTTTCTGTCATCAACTCTTTGACAATCAATGGCAAATACTCAAAGGAAGAAAATTGAGGCTTTGCAGCAGTTCAGGGGCTGCGCTCTTCCTACTTAGCAGTGATATACCAGGTCATAAATTTTTAGTATTTTGTTTAGTTGAAATAGTAATACGACTTTCACGTAAGTATAAACTTGATTTTTATTCCTTGTCATTTAGCTTCTGACTGAATATGAGAGTTTTTCTTCATCTCTACTAGGTTCATGCCAGAGCCAAACCTTCCTCCATTGATTCTGTATGATGCGAAATCGTTGCCAGCTAATATGAACCATCAGCAAGTGGTAAATATTGATTGGATTCATGAGAGACTTCCTGACCTCCCCAGTGTGAAGAGAGCAAAGCTTGTTGAACAGTATGGGATTCTTCCTGAACACAGCTTCACCTTATTGGTAGGTCTATTGATCAAGCGCTAAAATAAGCGTAGAAACTTCAAAGTTGCTTGGTTTTTGAAGAGATTTACAAATGTCATATTAACCAGCTGTCAGCTCCCATAGATGGTTTTTATTTGGAAATATGTCCAATGCATACTTTGTACTTTGGAACCATATACATAGAATGGTGGGGAAAAGAAACCACACATAGTGAGCCTAGAAGTGTTTCTCATACAAGGTGCAGTCAAATAGCTATTATTTAATATTGATCTTGTCTGTCTACACATGGATGCACCTGTGACTGACTGCAACAAATATACCACTTCTTGCTGACAAGCCCTTGCCTGTAAGTGCCTGCTTGTCTTGTTTTGGGGTCTGGTGCAAGGCTGGGCACATTGTCAGTATTAAGAAATTAATAGATACATTTTCCTGACTACAGAAGCAAAACCCAAAGTTTAAGTCTTTCAGCTTCATGTGCTCATTGACCTAACTTCCGCGTTACTTTAAAAAAATCCAGACATTCTTAGGTAAATACACCGAATGGCTGTACAACATCAACTTTGACCTCACAATGCAGTTTACCAGGGATAGGTTCAGAAGGGGGGATGAGAAAGAAAAAGATGTGGTAAATATGAATATAAATAAGGAAGTGACAGCAAAATCTCATAACTTCCAAATTTATTCTAAAGGACTTTGAGCTTCTTAAATACAACCAGTCATCTCTGTTTGCTAATGGTAACTCTGTGTGGCGGTTAGCATACCCACCCAAGATCAGACATTTCCCATAGCCAGCTAAGCTAGGACAGTGTTTTGCTTTGGTTCCCTCTGTGATTAGTGGAGACAGAAGGAAAAGGACTTCTTTAGAGTAAGATTTAGAGCAGAACTGTAAGTACTTTGAATTGTCCTCTGGAAGAGTTCCTTTCCTTTGAGTATAAATGAAGGGAGAGCAGTGCACATAACTTGACTACCTAATATCCCTCCTTTGTGTGCCTGTGATTTATTACACTTGTACAGAAGCTGATTCTACAGAAAAATAATGGTTCTTCCTTCTGAAGAAAGCTGTTAGGAAAACTGCTTTTGTGCTGGTGTGCCATTTTAGTGAGTTGCAGTTACTGTTTGGTGAGCAGGTGAGTCATAAGTGTCATCAAAGTCATGAGGCTGCAGTGATAGCATCGAGAGGTGTCAGTAGTTGTTACCTTTCTATTTTATTGTATAAGCTGCAAAATGTGATTTTGCAGCTAGTATTCCTGTCCGTGCCTGGCTTTCTGCACATCAACATATTTCTCATATGTTAAAATAAACAGACCTCAGATGGGTAGATAGGTCCCAAACCCTTTTTTCTGACTTCTGTTTTCTTCTTCTTCCCCTCTGTGGTGGATTGACCCCAGCCAGCTGCTAAGCACCACAGCTTCTTGCTCATTTCCCCTGCCAGTGGCACAGGGAAGAGAACAGGAAAAGCAAAAACAGGAAGACTCCTGGTTTGAGATAAAGACACTTAAATAAGCAACATAAAGAGAAAGGGAAAAAACTCCAAGGTGATGTGAATGCAATCAGTCACCACCTCCCACAAGCAGACTGATGCACAGCCAGTCTCTGACCAATGGCAATGACTACCTCTCCCCAAATCCCTTTCCTTCAGTTTTCCAGGGCATTATGTGGCCTGGAATATACCCTTGGTCAGTCTGGGTTGACTGTCCAGGTTGTGTCCCTGCCCAGCTTCATGCCCATCCTCAGCCTACTCACGGTGTGGGGCAGGGTGGGAAAATGAGAAAAGACTGCTCAGCAACAGCCAACGCACTGGCCTTGTTGTCAGCACGGCTTTAGTCACATGTCCAAAACACAGCACCATGCGGCTGCTCTTAAGGAAATAGATTCCATCCCAGCCAGACCCAGTGCACCCACACTTTTCACTTGGCATCAGCCCACTTCTTGTGTGCTTCAATTTTGCTGGTATTGGTGGCTTCAGCTGTGTGCTTTCTGTTGTCTCCATCAGCTAGCCCTATATTTTTGCCTCGTCAGCTCACCTTTTGTTCCACCTGTTCTCGGAAATCCGCTATTGCTTTTGCTTTTTTCCTTTTAACTTCTCTTTCTTTTTGCAAGGTATAAGATAATTAATGAGCTCCAAGCTGAAATTTGGGATTCAGCTTGTAATAAGATAATGCATCCATTTGAATGCATGAAGTGAACGTGTTCTTCATGGCAGGTCTTCTTTTATTGTGCATTAGAATGTCAGCATGTATACTCTCCGTAAAAGTTGCATGCTTGTTCACTGGGAGACTAGTTAACCTTAATTCATCTGAAAACGGTACGTCCGTTGCTGTGTTAAGCTTACATCAGAAGTTGCAGAAGATTGCTGACAGGGCCAGATGCAGAAATCTAATGAGCATTCTTTCAGGTTAGAGCGCCCAGGAGTGCTCATTAAATAAATGGCATTGGTACAGGGATGACTCTAAAATGCAAAATCTCTGTTCTGCGCCAGCTTGTTAGAGAGGACATTATGTGCCAAAGTTATAATAAAACAATCCCATACTTCAGCGTGCGAGTCACTTTCTGAGCTTACTTCATGAGCTTTATTCTCATATGCAATAGCTACCTGTACATCCTTGAGTTGAGAATATGAGAGTCCTGCTTTGCCTAATTACAACATGTGCAGAATGAAAGCAGAGCAGTACTTCTTAATATCTTTATCTGAAATTTCTTAAGTGTAAACTGCAACAGTTTCAACAGTTTTGTATAAATTGCAAAAATAAATGAAGCTTGTGATTTTCTTCATGCAGAGCCCTTCTTATTTGTAAAGAGACAGTTCTTGAACCATGTAGACTCCATGGTATTTGTGTACTCAGTTTCTGCATGCAATTTCTACTTTGCTGTGCAAACTGGTGGGCTGGCAAATACTTCAGTCAGGAAGGATCTCTGACAACTTTGCCAGTTACACTATTATAATATTTTTATCTTACTTCCTTTTGAATCAAAAATACAAGATGTATTGGCATAGACATGAATGTGACATTTTGTTTTCAAAAACCATGCTGAAGTCCAGGAAGATCCAACCAAAAAAATAGATCAGTAGTCACAGTACAGCATTAGAAAAATGTGGCCTGATCACTTCCTTTCTCATCTGAATTCCGGGTCTTCCTGTACATTTACCGTTCCTCTCTTTACTCAGATAAAAGTGGCAATTTCACTTGGACTTGGCCTTATTGCTTTGGTGGAATAACTACATTGGTGAATCCTTGGATGGGATGCTGTAGAAGGTGGTTTTGACCATTTTGTTTATTACATGCCATCCTCATACACGTTGTTGTGCAGGTGACTTTACGCTTATTTTTAGAACTTAAATCATTTTATAAGAAACTGTAGGAAAAAGTTTGAACTTTTTCTGGCTGCTCTGTTGTCTGCTTTAATGGGCTAGATTTTCTGGACAATCTTGCACATTTTTGCAGCAGTTGTTACCTCACATTTTTTTATTGTGGGAACTGTGATGGTGAAAATGAGAATAAGAAAGCAGAAAATTACTTTCATTTGTTGACATTGATTTCATTTTCTTTGTCATTTCTTTGGGAAACATTATTGGTCTTTAAAAGTGTAAGCTTGCATTACAGACCCAATGTCCCTAAAGATTGTACCCGTTGTAGTTTGTAAAATAATGTATTGTTTTACGTTAGAGTGTGCAGTGGTTTTCAGCTCAGATCTGTCGCAAGGGAGAGGGGGGTGTGTGTGTATGTGTGTGTGTGTTGGTAGCTGGAGTGGATTTGACACAAAGAATGTTGACCAAAATGCAAAGCAAATTAAGGTTCAAGTAATACAGTATCTAGACATTGAAACCGGTCAAGTTATGCCTGCATTTTTCTAATATGGCAAAAAAATAAGGAAAATGTTTCATTTCTGTCAGTCATTGTGATGTTTTGACATTCTGCCTTTTTCATTTCAGTCTAGCATTGCTAGGTTTGCCTACTCTTTGGCTACAGAAAATGACAGTCACTTTAAAAACCCTAAAACTAAATGCAAAGGAATTTTGGGGAATATGTCTATTTTTATGTGCACACGTAGTGAGTATGGGCTTTGGTACCTGGTAGCATATGTGTAAGTCTGTCTCTTTGAGTACTCCTGGGCTTTTCTCCTCTTGCTGCCTGGACAACTGATTAAAATGTGGAGGCCGGGCACATTTGTCCTTGGTTTTTCAAAGGGCTGGCAGGAGGGTCAAAGCTGTAGCTCCAGCCAGGCTGTTGGTATCCAGAAATGTGAATGTGCCCACTGCCAGAGACACACTCTCCAGCCTACCCGTGACAAAGGCATTGGACGTGCTGCCTCTGAGCTTTGTCGCCTGCGTTCAGACGTGTGCCATTGTCGAGGGCTAAGATTGCGGGGTGACAATAAAACCCTGGCAGATGTATTGTTAACCTCCTCTTCCCCCCCACTTCCCCCTTTTGCCCCTTCCTCTCCCCTTTTGCCCCTTCCTCTCCCCTTTTGCCCCTTCCTCTCCCCTTTTGCCCCTTCCTCTCCCCCCTTCCCACTCAGGACAGGCGATCAGGAGGGAAAGAAGGACAGAGAGAAGAGAGTTGGAAAAATTAAAAATGTTTTACTAATGCTACTAATAAGAATAGAGAAAATAATACAAAGTATACAAAACCAATCTTGAAAGTCTCAGCAACTACAGAGCCGGCACCCAAAGTCCTGGATTGGACTCTGCAGCCAACCGGAGCTGGATTCAGTCTGTCACTAGGCCTCAATTTGCAGGGACGACTAGCAAGGTCCTCTCCTGATGTTGGCCATAAGCAGAAGGGAAAAGGGAAAGGGACAAGATCCTTGTGATCTCCCACTTTTATATGAAGTATTCACGTGAATGGAATGTTATACACAGTTGGTCAGTCTTCTTGGTCACTTGTTTCTCGTCGCCCCTCTCGTGAGATGTCCATCCATGCTTATCAATAAGTTTGCATTCCGTTGCTGTGTTTACCAAAACATGTGTCTGGTTCTCCAGGAAAATGCAGCTAATATGAAGGCTTTAGCTGACAGGCAAATTCACTAAAAGAGAAACTTGTTTTTAACAAAACCAGGACAGCCATCCACAGACATTGTTTTCTTGTGCATCATGTCGTAGCTAGACCTGCTCTGCCTCTGGTGTTTGTAAAACCTTCTGCAGCACGTGCAAAGAAACCGACATTTTTACATGCTCACTTCTTCCTACCTAAATTGAGCAGGTGTTTGTGTGGAAGAGAACCCGCTGTTTAAATAATTACTGTTTGTTTGTTCTATTGAATCCTGAGGTGAATTAGGAAGAGTACAGTATTTAGTAATGCATCATTTTAGTAATTCCGCTTAACACACACAGAGTTTTTAATCAAGTTTATAGTACTTTGATAATCACGCATTGCTTTACTGGGTTTTTCTTTAAGCAAAATTTTTTCCTCTAGTCTTTTTAGCCTTAGATTTTACACAATTTGCTTACAAAGTAACTGCTAGTTAAGCTTGTAAGAACACAGAGGAAGAAGGGAATTGTGTCTGTGTGTAGACAGATAACTAGGAGGAGTTGAAAGGTTTGCCTTGGTGAACAAAAGACCTCAGTGGCTTTCCTAGGCTAAGAACTTGGTTTCTTTGCTCACAGTCTTGAGGAAGAGGGGATGGGTCTGATTTTTTTCACACCAGTTTTACAGCACATCAGCCATTAATCTAAGTACATTTTGTTCTGTTTCACAGAACAGAGAGCAGTAGTCTGCAGTTTCTCAAAAGCCATACATCATTACCAATGAAAAATGTGGTATCTAGAGCTGGTAGAAGTTCGGGTTGTGAAAGTTTTGAGGAGGAAAGTCTAAAATTTTGTATCGCTATGGTGATAAATTGCCTTTAAAAAAAGGGCAAGTGGGACTGCTTGGATGGGATGTGTTTGAGTGGAAAAGTCAGGCTTTGGTTTAGTGTGTACCTGCATTCTTTTTGCTCAGAACTGTTCAGAGATCAGATGCAGTCAGAATGTGCTTGGGAAATGTTTTTGCTGTGATGACAGTATACTTAGAATAGCTCCTTGGCTGTCTCTAAATTGTTACTTCTCAACTTCTGAGAGCTGGCTCGTCTTCCTGTGCAATTATGCCACACACTGCACAAGTCCAGTGCACGCTGGAATTGGATTCCTCCTTGAAAAGGTAGGAGCTGCCACCTAATATCTCTTCAGCCTTCAGTAGACCTAATGAGTTCCATGCTACGGTTAAAGATCCATCAATGCCTTGATGACAAACAGCACAGCATTCAACAGAGTGTGCAGTATCTGTCCTTCTAAAAACAATCCCGGATTTCACTTAGGCTATAAATTGAATTCCTTACTATCATACCTTCTGAGCATTTAGGGTGCTGTGGCAAAGCTTACATAGCTTCTCTGAAAAACTAGAAAAATAAAACCTTGTTTCTTGCAGTATGACCTTTCCATATCATTGAAGGGCAAATGCAAGCTAAACTTATTCCTTCAATCCAAAATAAATAGAAGTGATTGCAGGATCAAGAGTGAAACATCTGTAGACCGTTTCAGGAAAAATCGTTCCTTGGTAAAAGGTAGTATGGCAGCCTGTTATATGGCAGCATTATATTTTCTAGCATTATATGGACTTAAAACCCATGAGAAGATGAGAAAGCTTCTCCCCAAATGCTAATTTTAGGGAGGAGTTAAGAGAAAAAAGATAGCTCCTTTACTGGAAGGTCCGTTGAAACAGATAGGCTGGCAGGTAAGTTGTGTGTACCTGTTCTAGACATAAAATAGTTTGTTTGCTGTTATGTTAATAAAATTACTCCAAAGTCTTGTGACTTTGCAATGAATTCACAAAACCAAGTTTCCTTTAGGATTTAGAGTATTTATACTCCAAATGTAACTGTATAATTAATCAAGTTTGCACTCTGGTATCTTTTTGATGCATTTAACTTTTCTTAAACAGAATGAAGATGGATTGGCAGAATTCTTTGAAAATGTGGTAAAACAGACCCAAATGAAGCCAAAGAAGGTGATCGGCTGGATTATAAATGACCTGCTCAGTCATTTGAAACAACATTCCCTTACAGTAAAGGAAAGGTCAGGCTTCTTGATTACTACAGTGGCGAAACAAAAAGTGATCTATTTCTCATATACCATGAATAGTATCATGTCACTCCCTTGCTCGCTTCTGCTTTAGTTATTATCTGCGCAGTTGGTTACATCAGGGAGTACCACGTAGGCCTTGACGCTGTCATGCTGAATGAAGTTAATCAAACACTTTGCAGAGAAGAGGACCGTGTAGTTAAGAGCAATAAGCAGAGACTTCCTTCTTTGGAATATGGCAATGGTAAGCCATACTCAGGCTATCAATACAGAAGTTGAATATAGTGTATCATGAGGATAAATACTAGCTTGTCATGCTACACTGTGTGATCTTTAGGCAAGCAACAGTAGCTTGGATATATTACTGCACCTTATCCTCCGAGGTAACTTCTGCCCCGTTTTTCCCTAGCCCTGTCAGTTCTTTTCTCCTGGCTGACCTTCTGAACCTTCTAGTAAAAAAAGACATTTCTTCTACAGCAGCAAAACAGGTAAGTACTTTTTTGTTTTTACTATGCTTTGGATCTGTGGCTGCTTACTCCATTTATGTAGCAATTTTATAATTGGTGTGTACCCATATGTTGGTTGCTTTAAAAGGAAATTATTTAGAGTGTTAATGAAGGATAAACTTTGTATCTACTATAAACATATAACATATGAAAATGCCTTGCGTATATATAATCTTGCAAATAGATCTGCATGTTCAGTGTTAGAAGGGGGTGCAAGCCAAATTATAAGAGTTAAGCAATGTGAACTGAAGTCAGTTAAATAAATCCTGCTTCTGAACAGACTGGTCACTAGATCTCAGTTTCGCAGTTTGAGTCAGACCTGAGTGAAAGGTCATTGGGAGCTAATCCATGACTTGCAGTTAAGGTGAGAGTATCAGTTACTAGGTCCTAAGGGAGAGTAAGGTGTCCATTCCCAAGTATTAGCACGTGGAAAAGGATATAATTCACCTGAGTGTAACCACAAAAAGAGTTCTGCTTTGGTGTACCCCTGAGTCAAAAGTGGAGAGGTCTGGCCTTTCTTTCATCCTTGCTTCTGTGAGCAAGTGTTATGATGGACCTCTCAAGTACTGGTGGCGAATTTCTCCCTCTTTTTAAAAATAATCTCGTTTGGGACAGTCTGAAGAATCAGCTCTTGATGATTTGTATCTAAAACTGTGAACTGCTTATGGTGAATACAGTGACTGCTGTGTCTATAGACAAAATTCTGAGGTTTTTGTGATAGAGAATAGTCTGCCATTCACCTTAAATTGTTGCTGGCTCTTTTATGTGGAATGCATTGTCTTTTCAGATTAATTATTATCCTCTAGATAAGTACATTAGATGACTGCTTCTTCTCAGGTGTTCATCAGTGAAACTGCTAATGAAGACATTTAACTTTTACTGAAGATGTTTAACTTGCCTTGTCTGCTTTCAAGCATATAACACTCTGAAGTACACAGGGTGGGTTTCCATCTTTCTAGCACATATTGATTTAAACCAAGTACGACTTTGGAATAGTATTGAAGTCAGTTGAGGCTTTTTTTCATGATTATAGACCAAGATTAGCTGTTGCAAATGTGGCTCTTTACCCTCCTTGAAGACACTTGCGCTTCTTGGTTTGTTGTTTTCTTTTTTGGAGATGCTTGTGGTTCTTAATTAAGTTGGTCTTGTTGGTTTGCTTCCGTGAATAGCCAGCTGCATATGACAGGCATCATAAATAAGGATTTAAGTGCCTGAATTCAGGCATGTGCATTTGGAAATTTTGGACTGGGAAAGTAAAAGCTTCAAAAAGGAGATAAAGTATTAATAGGAAAAGCATTGGAATGCAGAGCGGTTCTGTGCCTGCAGGGCTGTGGCACACCCATCAGTTTGGTGTCTGCCTTTGAAAGGGAAGCTTCAAATCTCCCATCTGAGCTCTGAGCTTCCTTGTGGAGGTGGAGACAGGGTACTAATGCTTTTCTACTGGACTTTCTTGCCTTGCGATGTATTTGTGCGCCAGCACTTCTGACAGGTTATGAAATGTCAAGAATTTCAGAGATGCTTTTTTTGTTTAATTACCAACTCCTTTTAATGTGCATGTTGTCCTCAGTGTTCTGAAATTGGACACAGAGAAATAACAGTACTGTTTGCCATCACTGAGTGATGCTATCAAACTGCAGAAACCTCGCCACATTTAGAAAAGTATTTTCGTTGCCTGGATGTCAGAAGAATAACAAATGTTTATAACAATTCTCAGCAGTAGGCAGAGATACTGGATGGCCCGAGGACAGAAAGGGCTATATATACACACACCAGCAGATGAATTGCAGCGCTTGGGGTGGGGGAGAGTGAACTGCAGTGGTAGAGACAGATCCAACGAGAGAAGATGGAAGGGTTCGACAGGGTGAGCACACAGACATGCACACACATACGTGCTCGCTGCAGGAAGCTGTTAGCAGTTCAAATTTTTTAAGAGGTCTTGTGTTCAGTCTCTGCTGTATAAGGGACTAAAACACAGGCAGACGAAAGCTGTGAGCTCTGATTATAGACACAGAACATTGTATGGTAGGATGCATATGCCAAAGAAAGGGCACTGTGTGCTCACATAATTACCACTTAGGTAATTACAGAGCTCACGCCCAACTTGCCATCAAATACAGCATCCTACTCCAGAAGTCTCCAACGCAGTTTCAGGCTGGTGTGCCTGCGCAAAGGGGAGCAGCCAGTGTGCAGGGCCGTGGGCTGAGCATGTCCTGGATCGGAGACCTGCACAGGCATGTGCTGCGACCCACCCCAGAGGCACCAGTTTGAAGCCCATGATGGAAGGTGTGGGTGCTGCTCACCCAGGGCTGACGCTGCTCTGCTGGGGAGTGAGCCCCAGATGGGGCCTGGGGCCTGGCCTGCAGGGCTGGCAGTCAGGAGACCCCTGGGATAAGGGGCCTGCCCTTGAGTTACAGCATTGGGGAAGACTAGTTCCTGGGCCTGGGAAGCAGAAACTTGCCTGTGCTGCCGAGAGCCATGCTGGAGCAGCTCTGTGTGGACACCCTTGTCATGCGTTCATTGAGGATCTGGAGCAGAGCAAACCCCAGGTCTTGTTTGCTTCTGCAGTTGCATAGGTCACCCACATCAGAATAATTTCCAATAGACCCACTTGGCACCCCTGTTTTCAAGTAGACAGCGGAGAAATGAGTCTAGTACACAAACCGAAAAAGAACCATCTGCTTTGACAATTATGGCTATACCATCTGGTGGGCTGGACCCAGCCTGCCCCTCACTTTTGTCAGAGGCTGAGGGACAACTGCCAGACATCAAGGCTTCCATCACTGGAAAGGAGAGATGCCCACAGGACTGACTGGGGTGGTACTGTTTGCTGCTTCCCTCCCGCCCTTGGCAGCAAATCACTGCAGATCGGGTTTCCAGTTGGAGCGTTCTCAGGCACAGCAGTCAGCTGGCACGATCACCGGTTGCAAAATGTTTGATATGATGCCCGCAGCAGCCAGACATGCAAGTCCTGATTAATTCATCTTGACCAATGGTTTGCTGCTATGCCTGTGTAGGTAGGGACGGCAGAACATCATTAAAATCTAATCACGCTCAAGCAGGAATCAATAGTAGAAACTACTGAGATTTCGGTAATGGAAATGAGGCCTGAGATTCTCTTTTTGGCTCTGGAGACTTCATCATTTGATCCTCCTGTTCTGGTGCAGGCAGTTTGTGTAAATGAGTCGAAATCATTTTTTTAAACTGCTTTCTTTAGATTTGTACTCCTTGCCAAGTGGAGAAACACATTTTTAAAAGTGCATCTTTGACAGGTCTTGGCCACATGTCTTTCTGCTTTCCTACGTACCTGTAAACAAGCAAGAGCCTTGATAACATTGTCACTTTACTAGCTAAGCGGAAATGCTTGTTACCAAGTTGAAAAGTACACACGGTGCAGATGTCGCAGAGAAAATCTGGTGCCTTCAAGGTTTCCAATGGGCAGGCTTTTCTCAGTGTCAGGAGATGTTTGGCACAGGAATAGCAGGGAATCGGAGCTGGATCCCTGACTGTCAAGCTGTCCTGCCCCAGATCTAAGTCAGCCTGATGTATGGGTTGCTCCTGGGTAACTGCCGTGGCTGGCTGCGTAGATTTTGGTTGTTGCAGATTTTCCCCTCCTGCAGCCTCTGGCATCCTGCGTGAATACATACCAGTCCTAAAAATCACATCTGCCTTTTTTCAGGAGAGAGATATTGGTTATTCATAATCCAGCCCCTGATTTGTGCAGCACTTTGGACTCTCCGGGTGTTTTGCTGGGGGGGCTGTGCTGTGTGAAGAGGACAGAGCTCTTTCTGAGCAGTGATGGACTGTTCTGGTGCCTCAGGAGGCCTGGAGGACAGAAAGCTTCATGCCTGGTCAGGGAAGGAGCAGGAGGGGGCTGGCTACCTGGGAATAGCAATGGAGTGCAACAAATAAAAGGCAAGTGACTGTGCACAGGTTGAATCTCTGTTGGATGTATTTCTCCCTAGGGGTGTTCCAGGTAGCACTGGCATGATGATTTTTAAGTACTGTGCTAGAAGGAAGATCATGTAGAAGACAACCACATACTGTACTGATTTATTTAGATATAAACATCTGAAAGTCTCATTTACAGCGGTTGTAGCTGAGGCTGCTTATCAGTATCTTTAATATTCAAGGTATATCTGCCACAATAGAGCTGCATGTCATTACCCTCTCCAAAGGTCTGCAGCAGAGTGATAAAATTCCATAAAAAGCTTTGGGATACCACTGGCAAATGGATCTCCTCTTGCAGGAATTGTGTCAATGCATGGTTCTTAAATACCTGTTGCGGCTACAAAATTGTTTAGCTGAAGGTCTTTTGTACCAGAATGTTCTTCATGGTGAAGAAAATTGCTGGGGTAGTTAAGATACCATCCGACATACCTCATTTTTCCTAAGTTGTCTTCTGCCCTGTTGTTATTGAACATGCAGTTTGAATGCCCCTTCTCATCTCCCCATCCCAGCCTCTGAATCCTACAGTGAGTATTTAGTGCTGAACTTCCGACGTGACATCCTTTCCATATTGGTACACAGCAATGGCCCAAACATACAATTACGTCTTCGGCTCAGGATGGAACACAAGCAGCTGTTTTAATAAGGATTCCTTTCTCTCCTCCCACAGCTCAAAAATAACAGCTAAGGGAATACAGAAAATGACTGCCCAAGGAAATTGGTTTTTTATAAATGTTCTCTCTCCTTAAGTTTATTCCAGGGTGATAGCCCTGCTGCAGCATAGGAAAACACACCGGCATTAACAAGTGATTACTCTGGAGGCCTGGGTTCGCCGAGCCTTCCAGTCCTGGGAGGTGATGCATAGCTGGGCTGGAGCTGCTGGGTTCTTTCTGCCTGGCACTATTTTTCTTCTGCTTTGTCATACATATCCTCATTACAGCTTGCTGATGCAGACTGGTAATGGGACGAGTTACCTGGGATCGGACTTGGTACAATAGTCAGCTAATGGTCAGTTCCTGGGCAGTGACATTTCTCATGGAGACGCATTTTCTTTGCAGCTCTCGGGCGGTTTTGTGAATAATGCCAGACAAGCGTGAGTGCTGCCTGAGGAGCAGCCTTGCGGTCAGTGGCAGTCCCTGCCGTGGGGGAGCAGCGGCTCAGTGCAGCAAGGCAGTTGGGGGCTGTGCCCAGCAAACTTCTTGGAAGAGGCACCTTCGCTGGGGGTAGCGGCAGCGCCTGGTCCTGCGGCAGGCTGCAGAGCACCGCTTGTGAACCATTCACCTGCACTTGTGCACTGAGTGAAAATGCTTTGCCTTATTTCAGGATGCAGAAAGGGAGGGAGGGTACAATAGTTCTTTCAGCGAGGCACAAGATTAAATCTTGGGTTTGTTCACATTTAGGCAAACTGCTCTTGCTTTAACTAGAATCCAGCTTCCTGGATCAGGAACTGAAGTGCTGCATGTAAACACTGTTGATACGTTAAGACACTGACTTTTGCTACTTGTGATTTTCAGGTGCTTGCAGAATTGTGGAAGGGAGAAGGGAAGACTCCTCTTGAAATTGTTAAAAAAAAGAAACTTGGACTGATACAGGATCAAAAAGAGCTTGAACAGATCTGCCAGGCGGTGATTGATAGACAAGAAAATGAGGTGATTATGATGGTGCTGGGAAACTTGTGCGCTCTGGCAGTCACTGGCACTAAAAAGGGGGTTAAATTGGCCTCTTTTTTTTTCTCCCTTTGATTAGCATTTGAGCTCTACAGCCAGTACAAGAGCATTAAAGCTGCTGCTCAGATATTATCAGGCTTTTCTTCTTTCTTATTTTACTAAGTGGTTGTTGTTGGTGTTGTTGGTTTTGTTTTCTGTGTTTTTTTGTTTTTTTTTTTTAAATTCAGGCATATGCAAAATAATCAGCAGAAGAAATTACCAGTCTGGCTAATGCCCTGAGTCATTCTGAGAGACCATAAAAATTAAATGCAGGGAAGCAAGACTCTGGGGCTCTTTTTGTCTCCTCAGCTATACTGCCATTAACCTGACCTGGCAACCTGGCCACATAACTCTGATTTTTATGTCATCTGCTGTAGGATTAGGGCAACACCATTAACCCATTCTGAAGCTGGAGATGGAAGCTACCTCCAGTGAGACATACAGTAGTTATGGAATTAGAGAGTCTGTCAGAGGCTGGCAAGGCAAAAATTGTACGTGCCTCTGTCTCTTTGTCCTTGTCTCCCTCCACTGCCAGAGAGGAGTCTAGCTGGCTCTCCTGCCCAGCGATGCCTGTGGGGTGGGGAGGAGCTGGCCCCCCGTGGCAGTGGCGTCAGTGGCTCCCAAGCTGCTGTCTGCTCTGTGGCTCTGCTGCTGAGCCGTGGCAGCAGCACAAATGCTGCAGGAGGAGAGCTCGGGGTTTGGCTCTTCCCCATCTCCTTGGAAGGACACGCAGCAGCGCGTGTGGCTTGTCACTCTAACAAGGTCTGAGCTCGGAAAAGGGGAAAAAAACTTTGTTGATCATGAAGGGGAGAAGTGGGAAGGGAGCTTGACAGAGTCTAAAATGTTCTTTATAAAAAGCAAAATGAAAACAGTGCTTATCTGTTCTCTGGAGCAAAAATACAAAAGCAGAAGTGAATAGCTTACTTCTAATATAAACATTGTCTAGATACATTTGCCATTTGGAAAAAACATTAACATCTGTGGAGAACAGTACCACCCACCCCTGATCTCATTGGGGGATGCTAACAGCTCTGCAAGAGCTTTTGGTAAAGAAAATGAGCTTGCAGTAGGTCGGCGTGACCTCCATCAGCCTGACTCATTTGCAGAGCCTGATAAAAGTGAGGCTGCATTTTCAGACTGGTACGGAAGCACAAGTGTAGATAGAAAGAACATTAGAACTGATTGGGAAGTGCAGAAGCCAAAGGTCCATAGCTACACTCCCATTTCAGTAATAATGCTTTCTCCGAGAATATAATTCCTCTCTGGTTTCCACTGTTTGAGTCAAGCCAAATGCAGTAGAATGGTCTCACTTCCCTACTTTTTCCAGGTGATCCTTTGCCAAAGCAAAAGCTGCCTTAATGGCCTGTAATTCATTGCTTTAAACTGGCATGAGAGCTTACCTTACAAAATAGTTAGCCGAGTACTTGACAGGGAAAGAAGTACACCTTGCTTTTTGATAGTAACTTTCTTTAAAATGAACTAAATTATAAACAGTTGCTCAAGCCAATACCAAGCACTTTATTAAAATGCAGTGTCTGGATTGTACTGTGTTCTGCTCCATATAGGTAATTTCTGGCAGACCAGGAGTAATGAGTCCTTTCCATATTGTGACATTACAGAGAAGATTTTAGACTGCCAATAATTTGGATACTGTAATGAGTATAAATATTTGCATTTGTGCTCGGTACTGGCACAGGGGGTGGTTCATATGTTCGCAATCCTCCCCTTAATATCTGTCAATATGACATCCTGTTTAATTGAAGCTCTTGTGTTTTGCCCAGGAACTCTGACAATGTAGAGAACGTCTTCCCTGCCACACATACCACATGGAGGCCAGAAGCTTGTCTATCAGCAGGAGCATCCCTGTTAGAAATGCCTACAACTGAAATTTCCCATTTTTTTTTCAGTATCTTTACTTAGTTTTAAATATGGCCCTTGCTATTTTGCAGGTGACTGTGCATCAAACATTAGCTGTCTGATAGGAGGTTGTATTTCTGATCAGTTAGTTAATTGTTATGTTGCCAAGGGTTTCTTTTTTAAAGAAAATAATATGCTGTTACGGAAACACGTACATCTGTGGTTGAAGGACCTCACAAATATTATCAAACAGATTGTGATTCAATGCCAATTTTTTGTTACAGCTGAACAGTATATTGAGTAAAGAGGTAGAGCCTACTAGCAAAAAGAAGCCAGTCTCATTTTTCTGGCTCTTTTCAAGGAAGTCACTGTTACAATCCAGAAGTGTTTTCTGACTTTTTCAATAAGAGATCTTTGTATTAGTTGTAAGGCCCTGCTGCTGTAGGGACTTGCTGTTCTCATAGGAGCAGAGCAGGAGCTTATTGGAAAGCTGAAGGCAGTTTTTATAAATAACAACATCTAACCCAAAATATACTGTTCTACCACAAGGGTCCAAAGGACAAAAATATTCATAACTTAGCAGTGAATGAGTGAAAATGTCCCAAGTTTACTTTAACAATGGTGTCTGTTTTGTTTTGTTTTTTCCTTAAAGGTTATGGCGATAAAATCAGGAAATCAAAAAGTTTTAAATAAGTTAATTGGCCTCGTGCAAAGAGAAACACAAGGACGATCCAATGCTGTCGTGGTGAGGCAAATACTAGAAAAGAAGCTGTCAGAGTAGCCACAAAAGAAAACCGCTCAAGTGTCTACAGAAAACGTGCTTCGTTCTGTCTCGTTCACTGCAAGTGGACTTTGGTGGTTCCTCGCGCATCCTCAGGACTGTTCGTTCTCCTTCCAGCAGTGTCGCATCCCAGCTTTCCGCAGACGCATCAGCCAAAGGCAGAGGAGCAAAGGCAAAGCAGGAGCTGGGACAGTCATTTGCATCTCCCTGACTTCACTGTGGCATTTGGAAACGTGATTTCCATGCAGCCATGGGAAACAAGTTCCCAGAGGTGCCAGTGCATATGCAGAGAGCTGAAGCTGTGTTGGTCAGTTTTGTAATAAAGAGGAAACTCAGCTTTTCTACTTGGCCTTTTGCAAGAAGGGAAACTCACAGATGTTGAATGCAAAATCTGGTGGTGGATACTAATAACTCACTGTAAGTTAGTGTGAGCACACTGGTAATGATTAAAATGCCTCCCAGTAATTAAGATGACCGTGTGTGCTTCCATGCCTGGCAGCAGGGAACTGTCCACTGCTCTCACTCTTCCTGGTTTCTGAGGGATGGGGAAAAGATGAAGGCGCTAGCTGCTTAAATAAGTGTCTGAGGCTAGTGCCACAAAGAGATGGAAGTGCCTGCATCTAAGAATTAGTGTCAAAGTGTTTGCTCACCTTCTCCTTGTCATGTACCCAAACATCTGCTTTTCCTCCTCGCAGCTCTTTCAGCTCAGAGGAGAGCCTAGCGGATGGACACCTGAGCCTTTCCAGGGTTGACCGCCCATTTTGGCCTCCGAGGTTCCACAGAGCACACCTGCTCCTGCTGGCCCTGCACAGCCTACGGTGGAACCAGCAGTGCCTTCATCTTCTGAGTAGTGCAGTAAAGGCTTCAGCTTGGCTTTCTCCTCCACGACCAAGCACTTGAGCCATTGTTAAGAAATGCTGCCAGGCCAGAGCTGCACGCGGCTCTGGCACGTGTCCCTCTACCCTCACCTGGAGCCGCACCACTGTGGAAGTTTCAAAACTGAGCGGGATTCAGCTGTGTTCTAGGGTCTGCTCCAACATTTAATCCTAAGGTAGTTTTCATACCTTCTATTTTTCAGCTCCCAGCTTTAAATACGCATTGAAATCCAGGGTCCTTGCGTTACTTCCCAGTCCCAACCAACTTTAGCTATCAAACCATTAACAGGGAATGCAAACAGAGGCAGTCTTGAATTTACACTTATTAGGGAAAGAAATCCCATTTAGTACCAGGGGTTTGAAGCTCTTAAATCCCTCAGGGAGGCTGCTAAGCTGTACATTTTGAAGATTACATTTATCTGAGACCTCAGAGATATTTCTTCAGATCTGTTCTGCAGGGCAGGCGTTGTCACTGGAGTGCAGCAGGTGGGTGCTTCCAGCACTAGTGGAAGCTCAGCTGCTGGACGTTCATTCGTGAGTAGTAGCACCAGTGTATGTCTGGAGAAGGACATTTCAGTACAAATTGGCTCATGGTTCAAGTGTGAACTCTAATTACAAGGAAAAAAAAAACCAGTGGTTTTTAAATACATTTAATGAATAAAATGTACACCCATTATTTATATTAAAATAACTTTACAATTCAAAAGTCAGCTGACAAAAAGCAGTAACATGGTTGCAATCATAAACTGTGACCCTTCAAAAAAAAAAAAAAAAGATGACACAACAACCCCCCCGCCCCAAAAAAACCTAAAACCCCAAACCAAAGCTGCAGGATTTTCATGTGACCTGACCGTCACACAAAGGCTTTTACTATGACTTTTCACATCATGAGCAAAAAGTACAATTTTTAATTACAGTGGTGTGAGCTTTCAGGTATGTGTTCAGTCAATAAAGGTTTAGATTATACAGCAAACTTTATATTTTGAAATTCTGTTCAACTCTTGCTATAGCAGTAAGAATCAAAAAGGCACAAGCGCTTCCGCATGGAATCTTGAATATTAATTTAAAAATAGTTCAATTGTTTTCCAACGCTGGCCCTCCAAGGCTAGTGCTTTTTGTTGCACAGCTTGATGCTGCTGTGCCGTTTCCCCTCTGCTGTAGTGGGTGCCCCTTCAAAAAGAGAAAGCAAAACACCGATGTATGTGGAAGAGTAACAGTTAAGCTGTATTAAAGGAAGGAAGGATCTCTACCACTGTAGCATGGCAGTTGCTGGTACATGTCTTTTTAATGGCTACTTCTTAGCCACTCTCTTCCTATGTAATTACACTTTGCTAATATGGTACAAAAATCTGTTAAAAATCATGAGCCAAGCACAGTGTTAGAAGTTTAAATGGATTTACTGTAGATCTCAATCTATTTGCACCTCCACCTGTCAGACACAATGGATAACAAGAAAGATTAAAAAGGGATAATTGTAATATTCTTCCCCTTCCAGGGAAGGGAAAGACCAGCTATAGTCTATACATCTTGCACTATATTATGAAACAGTCACTCCTGAAATTTTTAAAGAAATCTTTTGCAGATGCACACAAAATGTAAATTTATTTCTGACAGAAAAAAGTGGCTTGAGTCAAATGAGATCAAGATGATGAATCTTTTTAACATTTCCGGAGATAGCGGCTACCAGCTTCAAAGCTGTGTTAGCTGGCAGTGCTGGGCGCTCGTGATGAGCAGGCTCAGCAGGACCAGGCAGCGTTGTTCCTGCTCTGACAGCCTGACCTCCACTTTGAACCAATACAACCAAAACGCTGGATTTTTGCCTGCCAAGGGCCTGATACAGCAGCCTAAATTCAACCAGCACCTTCCTCTGGGTCCTAAGTGGAGCTAAAGGCAAATTCTAAATACCGCACAAGTGAACCCTGTACTGCGCAAAACAGCTTTGGTTTGTATTTGCATTGCTGCAGTCGGCAGAGCACATTACAAGACAGAAGCAGCAGCCCCAAGGGATTTAATATCTGCTATTGTAAAGACAAATTTTTAAAAACACATAGAACATGCGAGTCCACAAGATAAAAGGCAGAGCCTGACTATGAAGTGTTGGATGCCAGAACATTTTTCAGACAAGGAGACTGTTCTAAGTGTGGTTGTATCAAGGCTGGGATCTCCAGAATTAAGATTGAGGCTTTGACCCCAGCTTGCAAGTCTTATTTAGCTCCAGCAGTGCTCCCTGATCTACTGATGGCAGATGCCATCTGTGCAGCAGCATTAGGCAGGGTGAGTTAAGGACAGTTTTGTGCAGATTTTCAGCAGTAACTGTCCACAAACAGAGGGCCAAGGAAAGTGCTCACAGATCAAAACCTGACACCAGACAATATCATGACAATCTCATCTGCTCGTTGCTGGAAGTCCTTTAGGAGGTCACTCGTGAGGGTGGAGAGATGATACCGACTGTCCTGTGTAGCTGGAGTATCCCATAACCGAGGTCGCAGAAGAGGAGAAGAAAGTTGTGTAAAAAGATGCTGGCAATGCTGAAGTAGTGAAGAAAGAATTTCTAGTGCTCAGCCTTGACTGCAGAGTTTAATTTTAACTCTGTTAAAAATAGAAGCATACGATAGGAACCTCAACTAAAAAATTTACAGCAAGAGTATTCACACTGTGATTTCACTGGCGCCCCTTTCCACTCCATTTTGCAGCTTGGTGTCAGTGTACGGTCATGTTCTCATTCCTGTTCCGTGCACCCCTCTGCCTACGTGCTTCCACAACCACTGACCTCTGCCGCACCTTCGCAGGGATTGATGGCCTTGTGTGTTTGCTCAACATGTAGAGCGTGTGGTTTTTTCACACGAAGAAAAACAAATTGGGCTTCCACTCAACTCTCTGAAACTGTGCAAGGGAGAAGACAGAAGAGCTTGCTGCTGGTCTTTTTCAGCCTTGTTGTCTGCATCTTACTTGCAATGCTGTTTACAAATACTCTGAAGTTCATTGGATTCTGCTTCACATAATGGCCATTAAAACAAAGTTATAGCAGATAAGAGGTCAAGTTTTATTGACCCAAATGCTTAGAAACTTACCTGCGCTGGGTTGGCTGTTGAGCGCAAGTCATCCGTCGCCTCAGAAATGGCAAACTTTCAGGTAATAGAGAATTTTATTGCTAAACAGTGTGAGGAAGGCAATCAAATATGAAATCCTAAGTTGTCAAGATCTTTAATTTGCTACACCTTTTCCTGTCCATCAAGAAAAGCCCCTGGGCCAAGCCCAGTCAGTAATTAGGGATGACTGCAGCAGAAGCACAAAACCACCAGGAACACTCCTCTCCTGAGTGCTCCACCACACGCCGGTCAGGCTGCACAGCCCCAATTTTGACTGGAATGAAGCAAACTGACAAATGCTCAGGTGCTGCCAGGAGGCAAAGATGCAAAAGGCGGCAGAGTTGAGCAAGCAACACAGTTGTGCATGATCCCAGTGAGCACGGACTGAGTCCTCCCCCCGGCACTGTCCTAGTACCAGACCTTTCAGATCTCCTGTAGGATATACAGGCATTTCACAATTGTCTGCAGCATCTGTTGGCCGGTTGTACGTTCAGATGCAGAGAACAGCAAAGGTCAGGGTCCCTCTTTATCTGTGTGTGAAGTCCCATGCATGACCATGCAAATGACCCCATTCACCTACTGGCTTTTTCCCCAAAAAAAGACTGGTGATGGCTGTGCCAGACCCCACATTACCCCAGCACACGCACAGACAGCCAATTATTTCATGCCACATCCATTGCCTTGTCATTGCAGCCTTTGGAGACAGGCCTAGAGCTGGGTTCAGTACTTAGACCTGCATGAGTTGCACCACCTACCATGAGCTAATCCTAACAAGAGCACTTGAAGGCCAACAAGTTCAATGTAGGGAATTCACCTGCCACGCACAGGCATTTTGTGTAAGCACAAAGCTAAAGTTCTCCTGACACATGGTCACATCAGCCACAGCTTTAATTATCTAAAGCATTTACTCCCACTGAGAGTCACTCCCTCTCCTGTGAGGACAAGATGGCACCAGGTCTGAGCTCTGGCCAAACTGACACAGCAGCACTGAGCTGGACACAGTTTAGTTGCCTTGGATTTGACTCCTCCATGTTGGTTTTTTTGGTCTAAATCCAAGCAAGTTATTTTTAAAGTAGACTGCAATAAAACACAGCTGCTGTGGAATTGCCTTTGTCAGAAATGTAAGTTTGCAGGTATTTAGTCCATGGTACGTAATTGTATGCGGGCAGTCTGCCGAAGCGCCAGAGAAAGTTACTTGGTTGAGAAATGCAGTCTTTGCACAAAAGTTCCATCAGGGCTTTTAGCCCAGAGACTTCAGTCTTAATTTAATCCAGCTGCCACACAAGAACCATTATAATCAATGAACAAAAAAGACGATTTGCACAGTCAGCAACAAAACGCCACTTTAAGTACCTACATATTTGAGAATCCAAGTAATGCTCCTATTCATAAATAAGAGGCTTCCAACTGAGCACGCAACAAATGAAGGACATTGATGCTGGGTCACAAGGTGTTCAGAAAAGCTGGGGGCCCCTAAAAATACAGTACATTCAGTCAGAGCTGGGCTGTCACCACCAACAACAAAGTCACTGAAATAGTCCTGCATTCTGCAGCTGCCTGCGGTCAGACAGCTGGCACCACCGTCACTTCATCTGAATACCTATATATGCCAGCCTGACACCACCTTAACAAGGGGCAATTTTTACCCTCCTTCTGGCCCAAAGTATCGCATAGCAGTGCCACCCACTTGGACAGTTATCATCGGACACTGTCACATTCATTTTTCAAGTTTGCTACAAGCTTTTTCTTCCTAGTCCCCACTAAATCAGAGCAACACAAATGTAAATTTTTAGAGGCAAGTGCTCCCTGCTGATCTGCAGTGTTTTACCTTTGGTTTGCTCATTAACATAGGCAGCCCGAGTGTCACATACCCTCCATTTCTGCTGGTAATGCTTGAAAGTTGCAAAGATGAACCTACTGTAATTATCTAAATCAGATATGGACACAGCAGTGACATTATTGTGCCAGAGATATGAGTTAACAGAAAAGAAAGAAGAGAATCCCAGTATTCTACTCATAACTGCAGATGCAGTTTAAATGTTACAAATGTAACAGGAGCCATCATAAAAACTGCAGGCGTAACATAGCAATTTCAGTAAATACAGCACAGTAAATTGCTTATTAAATGAAGCTGCCCTCGAACAGGAGCTGTGGCTACAAATTCAAATGACACAATGACATAATTTAACTGCACCAAATCACAGTGCTCCCATCCTTTTCTTCCCAACCCTGAGATTTTAGAGCTGCTTAGAAGAGGTAAAATAACATTCCTGAAGCATGAAACCTTCTGTGAGGCAGAGTGCACAAAAGGGTGGTGCATGCGCACGCGCTCCGCTCGACGGTAACTCCTCTTGGTAAATACAACTTAACCTCTCAAACTCAAATCTGTGCTTGGACTCAACGGGATGCAGTAAGTTCGTTTGCAAATGTTTTTCTTTGAAGGAGCAAACAGAGTACTTGAGCATTGTGCCCGGGCCAAAGAGCAACACGAATGGTGCTGGTTCTGGCTTCCTGTCTATCCAGTCCTGTTCCCATTCTGAAGCACAGCCCCTGCCCTTGTTCGAGGTGCACCCCAATCAAACTGCCTTTTCTCCCATTCTAGGAAATTCACCATCTTACCAAAAGAGCAAATCGCATCGGAAAGGCAAATGCACTAAGCAGGCATGGCAGCACGACATCACTGAATTCATCAGAC
Organism: Columba livia; assembly: GCF_036013475.1. NCBI lineage: Eukaryota > Metazoa > Chordata > Aves > Columbiformes > Columbidae > Columba > Columba livia. The sequence continues at coordinate 47,175,782 of NC_088605.1, forward strand.
TTTTAACGAAGTGACAAACCGCAATGGAAGAGGAAATAAATCAAAGAACCGCCTGCTCTGAGGGCTGTATCTGGGTATGCTGCCAGGAGGCACAGCCCGTGCTCGCTACTGGGAATTTTCTCATCTCCATGGAATACGGCTGAGAACAGCAGCTTTCATTTCTGTTCTTCCAAACCAAGGTCAGAAGTTACCAGGATAACAATGGGAGTGTGTCTTTCACATCCGAAACTGCAACAACTTGATCTCATTTGAAATCCCAAATTTTTCTAGAGCACACATGGAAAAGATGAAATTCAAGAAAAACGCCTGGAATACAATAATAAAAAGGCAGTAAGTAGGGCCAACAACAGGTGAATTGCCACTGACTGTACATGTCCAAAGATCAGCACTTGCAAAGGGTGATGTTGGTCTGAATGAAAGTTGCCGAGTGCGTTAGCCCCATTAATACAGACTGAGATTAACACACAGGGCACCCAAAAATGGTCAAAGTTAAAAAAGAATGACTATGGCTGTTTTAAGACAAGACACTTCATAGGTAAGTTGTGAAAAAAAAAAAAAAACAAAGCCAGCAGAGAGAAATTGCCTTCGAGACTCCTTGCTGCAGCAGAACAGCTTAGAAACACACTCAAAGGGTACAGCCCTGGAACTGTGGCCATTCACAGTCTGAAACATCTAGCAGGAGGCTGGAAATTAACTTTGGTATCACTGAGACACCACCTGCAGGTTTTGGAATGGATCTGTCAACCCCAGGACACTTCAAATCGTGACCAATGCAGAGACAGAGCGCAGAAGAGGGGCCGCTCTACTCACACACACATATGAATGTGGGGAAATCCAGACCACAGAGCTCTGCTCCGCTCTTGGGAAGAGCAGCGTAACGCCATGTCCTCCGGAGACCTACTGCTGGGCCACGGGCATGTGGTGGGATTTGGAAAAAGTTGTATCGCTGGTAGGAGACGGGGTAATATGTTATCTAACCAGAGGAAAGAAGATTATTAAACAAGCATTTGGCTGAAGAACTTACGCACACAGAGGTAATTAATCTCAAAAATCAACATTTTCAAGCTAAATCACAGGTTCTCCATTTCAATGACAGGACAATGAAATTCCAATGAAATTTTTTTTGGGGGGGTGCTGGACACGATGCTGCTCTCACAACTAAGGCAGAACTGCAAGTCTGATCCCACTCTGTAACCAAGTGATGTAAAACAGCCATTGGCACAGTCCTGTGCCAGGGCCACCGCACTTGGCCACCTCCTCCTTCTGAGGAGCTGACAGACAGATTTCCCGTTTACAAGGGGACACTGAGCACACACAGTTCTGACCTTCCAGCAAGAAGTCTGCCACAAAACGCCACATTTCAAAGCCTGAATTTATCCTACGGGATGTAGAGCACAAGCTCTACTACATCTTATGACATAAATCCTCCCCTTTCTCAAATTTACAGATGCTTTTTTGAGCAGTCCACATTTTAAAATCCCCATGTAGCTTAAAAGACCTGCTGAGATGAAACTGGCATGACTTTGTTGAAAACACCAGTTAAAATTAACAATCTCAGAAGAAATCCCTTCTACCCAGCAAACATTCTTATTTTAGAATAAAAACAAGGGGACTGTTCACATAGTAACCTTACTGCCTTGAGCACTGCTCTGCAGAATTGTTTATTTAAAAAAAAAAAAAAAGCAACAAAATATTTTTCATTCCTTTTTAAGAAGTGCTTCAGAAAAAAAAGGATTGGATCCCTTCTTCAATTTAGCACTTGTTTCTGCAACACTACAAGTTAGCTGATCGCACTCATTTGGTACTTTTTCTTTTGCTCCCATGAAGTTCCTCCCAGAAGAGGCGAAGAGGTGCAGAGCAGAAAAAGCACTGACCCTGCACTCACGATGCTGAAACACTTTCCACACACAACACTACTGAGCACCTTCAGGCCAGGCCAGTGCCGTACAGGATGACAGACAGCACTGCTGGTTGTAGTGGGAGCAGGAACGGGGCAGTGGGAAAAGAACCCACCATGTCCTAGGACAAGTTAAGAAAAGAAAAAAAAAAAATATATATATATCTTAATTTGCTCATCACCCATTTACAACAACAATGCAGGGGAAAAAGAGCTCTCTTAAACCTGGATAACTAAGATTTAAGAAAAAACCCACAGCCTTGGCTTCAGCTTCCAAGAAAGCTTGTGAGGTGAAACAGGGCCATATGGGGGTCAGTAGGTGATTTATAGGTTGGCGATGCAATGGTGCCTAAAAAAATAAACAATTTGGACGTGAAAGCAGACCAGAGAGTCAGCTAGGAAGCAACATGACCCCCAGCCACCGTGGAAGCGAAGACTGTACAGCAAACAAGTGAAGATGGACGCAGAGAAGTTGCTGAGGTGACTTTGTTAGAGGTACACCGCGGGTTGGTTGGTTGGTTGGTTTTGCTTGCCATAGCCTACAGCAACCTGACACAATGAATGTGTCTCACAGCTTGTAGATTAAAGGTGCAACTTTTCAGAAGCATCTAAAGGATTTAGGAGCTTGAATTGCACTGTGAATTTGACCTGTAATTAGACTCTTCTGGAATGTCTTTGTTTTTTATGGTTTTAAAGCGTTCTTTTCCCTTGCCATCTCCTAGAAAGTGTGTTTCAAAATCAGGATGTGATTAACTAGAGCATCCTAAATTATGGAATTACAATGAGCAGGAGAACTAATATATGCAAGTGTTGTTTCTGATTTCTGTTTCTCCAGATTTCCTGGAGTCAACTTGGAGTCTCCTCCTTGAAGACTCCTGGAGTCTCCTTCCCGGACAAAGGGGCTTGAGGCTTTCTTGAACTAAGCCCTTGTTTATGTAGCCAACTACAGCGCACTGGAAGCACAATTATGCTACTAAGTTAAGATGAAATGCAGTGGTGATGCACCAATTCATCATGTTTGGGTTCTTCTAATGAAGCCCATTACTCACAGAAGAGAATTTTCTCCAGCAGTTAGTCACCAGCAGACAGCTCTCCCTGTTACTCCTTTCTTTTCTACAGCTGGTAAATAGTCTGGTCCTCCCCATCCCAAAAGTGCAATATTAGGAAAAGTCAACACCTAAATTAAAAGTAAACAAACAGCATTTAACTTTCCCTTAACCAAAACAATTAACAATAAAACTGAACAGTTTTCAGGAACAAGCCAACCTTTTTCATTAAAAAAAAGTAAGACATAAAACAGCCTGCGGTCCTTTTAATACTACTGAAAGATATCAAATATCTTTTTTTGGCTTATTAAAATAAGCATAAACACAAACTACCTACTAATTACAGCTTGCATAGAAACATTTTGTTTTGTACTTTGTGCAAATTTTACTAAGGCATGCTTGAGAACTTAGGTAGCAATGCAGCAGTTACCAAAGAATGCTGAGAAACTGCAAGGAAAATTCCAGGCAGTCTGCAATCCACATCCACTTACACACTTCATTTGACTTCAAAGACCAACAGCTGAGAGCTGCAGAACTGTCTGCAACATAAGGCAATATGGTATTTGTAGGGTCCAGCACCTGCTTTCAGCTAGTCAGGGGTTTAATACGTGTAAGATCACTTGAATTCAAAAAACCCTGAGCCGCTAGTTAAAAAGAGGGCTTTGGATGTGGGTCGGTAAGAGCTCCATTTCAGGGAAAAGGTAGGGACAGTTAAGAGAAGAAAGACATGAAGAAGCACAACCCTTCACAGAAAGGGCTTTTGTGCAGATTTTGCATATATATTTCTACCCTGAGCTGTCTGCACGGGACAATGTTTTTCCAAACAAACTGTCTTCTAACAACGTATCTGGAAGAGTATTTCCGGAACACAAAAAGTTAACGCATTTACATCTCTTAGCCAGCCTACAAGTGTCTGTTGCAGAAATTTGACAAAAATTGGTGACACTAGAGAAGAGGAGGAGATGTAAAGATGTAAAGAGGAGGAGATGACGCATAGGAGGCTGCAGTAAGAACACTATCAAAAATCTCTCAAATAAGTTATGTAGCACAGAGGGAAATTATAAGGCCTAATATAAGGTAACACGGAATAACATTGTGCCTCCTCCTTCTTCCCCCTCCAAATCAAGTATTTTCAGGAAATATTGAAGTACAACCTTCTTTTGTAAGCAGCTTTGCTTTAAAAATCTGTTTAAACTCCAAAAGCTTTTTAAAAACATGTTTAAAAAACTCACTAATAATAATCCTCAAAATCCCCCAGTATTTTGTAACATAAAATGGAATGTTCCTGGGCAAGAGCTGCCAGCTCCTTCAGGAACTCTGGGAAAAGGGCAGCTGCAAGTACGGCATTCCTCACGCGTGCAGGGAGGCTGGGATGAGCCAGGCCTTTCTTTCCTTTCTGTCCTAGGAAAGGCTGGAGTACTGCCGGGTACGCTTCAGAGAGGTTCCTTCCTTTCCCTGTGTTGCTGCTGTGCTGGACATTACCTAAAGCCAGGAAGAGAGGCAAGAAAACACAAAATTAAAAAGACACAGTATATTAAGCACATACAGTATTTGTAGAGTACCCAAAGCCAGTTTGTAAGGATTGTTTCAGAGCTGCAGTTCGCAGTACCCAGACTGTGCAGGGAAATACTCCACTAAGCCAACATTTTAAACTTCAACGTTGCCCGATTCTATTGCATTTTTTATTAGCTATTTTTCCCCAGGTTATATATTATTCAGTTCCATCTCTGACAAGAGAAATATGTGGGCAGAAGAGGAGTCGGGGAAAGTGTAATACAGATTTACCTTATGAAACAGCAGATAATATCTACCCATCTAGAGCCAGCCTGGTTGTCTCAATTTAAACGATACTGTGCTCTAGCGCTCCCCCACATCAAAACAGCGTTTGGACTTTTCTTCTCTCTCTCTTTCTGTATTCTCTTCCCATGAAACATCGTGTAAATGGGTTTGAGGCTGACCCCTCACGTCGCCAAACTTTGAAGCAAGCTAGAAACTAAGGGAAAAAACGTCTGAAAGTTTGATTTTTCTACATCTGTAGGCCCCACTAACTACACCTACCTTTAACTTGCTGTAAAGCAACTAAACATTAAAAAAACAACAGGCGAAAACAACTGTGTGCTGTGCTATCCGATCTCTGCTGCCAGAGTTCAGAGGCTCAGGGCTCAAGCATCAGAACGCATGGAATTACAGTGACAGCAGCACTTAAATTTCAATCAATTGCTCCTTGTTTCAGAACTGCACTTTAATTAGATGATAATTTATTTAGTGAAACTAAAAAGGTGAGAAAATTTAACACTGATGGAAATAAATACTTTACAAAGAGAAATTAACCTGCAGAACTCACTGCCACAAGATGTCACTGAGGCCAGAAGTGGAGACAGATAAAATCCTGTCTAACTTACGGGGGAATGTTCTCATGAGCTGTATTAAGCAAGTATTTTTTAAAATAAATAAATAAATAAATAAATAAATAAAGGACGGTCATATTGACTCACACACTGCAGAGCCAAACGCTACATTGCTGCATTAAGAAGAGGTTTCCCTTAAAGTTGGTGCAGTTCAGGTTAAACCAGCTCAGTCTGAGTTCACAGCACCCTTTCTCCAAAACCTCTCCCAGTAGCTCAGGGGGAACCTGTGGATGACGCAGCAGACAGATCCTTTTGGTTCCTTCCCCATGGTTCTCCTAAGGCGCTGTGCAATAACTGTATACTTCAAAACACTCAAAATAAATTTTCATCTTAAACATCTAACAGAGTTGTGCTTTTCTTGAGTTTCAAAACACCTTTCCAGCTCCAGACTTATCAATCATTCATACTGTTATTCTACAAATTGTATCTACTAGAGGTAGAGTACAGGAATTTAAGTTCTGTGGAAAAATTCTGACTGTGGGAGGAAAAACAAATGATGAATTACAATGAAAAGATAAAGTTTTGAGCTTCCCTTGAAGGACTTCTTGGGGTGGGGGGGTTGTATGTGGGTTTTTAAATTATTATTTTTATTTATTTATTTTATAAAGTAAAAATGTCTCATAATTAACATCTTAAGTTTTTAAAATAGCTTAGTTAATATAACCAGAATGCTAGTATACTGTCAAAGCTTTTTTTCATTTTTTTTAAACTTTTCCCTTCAAAAAGCATAAAAATTTATACATTTCCCTAAAACATTTTGATTTAGATTTAACTGCTTGTTGGAGAGAAATATTGAAAAAAAAAAAAAAAAAAAAGGCATAGAAAGCTGCTCTAGGGACAAGAAATGTGATTTTTTTCTTTCACCAGCACTGTCCACTTCTTTCTGAGGTTGGGTTGCAAACTGAATCATACCATTGAGAAACTGAGCGCGCTGGAGATATTGTTCCCAACGCACCGAGAGAAGGGCAGCATTTCACAGGAGATCTACATCATGCCAGCTCTACATATCTAACCAGAACCCAATCTACTGCATTAAGGAGCCCACACGTTACTGCAAGCAGAAAGTAACAAATGGTCCATTTCTGCTCCAACACCTTCCGACACTATCGCTGTCAAGAGAAAGGAAAAGCTCTCTAGTATTGCAGTTTTACATGTGTTCTCCCCACAATCTGGATTCCATTTTACACATGTGAATTCCGGAGGAGGCCAGTAATGCTCAGACCCGTAGAGAAAACTTTGGGGTTACTCACCCCTTCCATTTGGGGAAAAAGCCCTCAGAGAACAGCTAATTTGCATGATGCTCAAAGGTGGCATTCAAGCTACTGCAAAGAAATCCTACAGGAGATCCTAATTTTTTATTTTATTTTCATTTACCGTTATTGTAGCAGCTCCTACCTTGGACTTCTTAATCAACATGATAAACTACTGTGGGTTGATGGACTACTGAGCCTGTTGGGAACCCAGACATTTGTTTACTGCTCAGGCATTTGTCAAGAGGTGCCTTCTTTACAGGAGTTGCCACAACACAGAAGAAAACGTACCAGCAGGGTGACTAAGCAGCCTTGTTTCACATTCCTAAATAATGACCAGCATGAGTCATCTGGCAAATTCTGAAGCCCACATAAGAAAACTGACATAAAATAGGAAGTATAAATAAATGCCATTGGGAACGCATTATATAAAAGCTCTTATTGCCAGCACCTGAAAAAAAGGACACTAAATGTTGCCTCCTAATCTCATCTCCCACATGCTAGGTTCAATAGCATCTAACTGGTGAGGCTTTCTAATCTACAGCACCAGAATGTAGAGCATAACATGGTACTGGCATTTGCAATGCAGAGCTCCTTTACAGCAGGCACCTTCCACAGACTAATTCTTCAAGAAGCAGCCTTAGCAAGATCATAATTTTACAGACTAGATGTACTGCAAACCTTAGAAAAACACGCTGACTACAAAACAGGTAAGTTATTATTCAGAGCCTTGAAAAAGAAAAATACAATTAAAACGGCACATAAAAAGTCCTGCTTTCCATCCCTCTGGAAATCCAAGAAACATATCAACTTCGTCACAGAGGTATGTGCAGAGTGGGTGATTACTAACAACTTGCAATGATGAGTAAGCACACACCTGTAAATGCAGCCTCTTTCAAACCCTGTTGCTGTGTCAGCTCTTAATCACTGCAGTCACTGCTCTCATCAAACTCCACACATCCCCATCGCCTGGGAAATTGGCTTTTAAGGGAAACCTGCACCCAGCATGGCCCACTCAGCAGCAAGCTGAGAACAAGCGCAACCCCAGGGCAGGGCCCCAACTCTTTCAGTTGCCTGGCTGCATCTGGAAAGTTCTCAGCTAGAATTTAAGATTGTTAATTTTGCTTATTTTTACCAGCTTCCCCCACAGCAGTGAAAATACTGGGAACTGTCAAGACAGGAGTAGCGTGCACTGTGCTTAAGCAGCAGCAGATGTTACAAAAGTCCCCTGGAAATCTGGCTTGTTGGGATGATACCCGTTTAACTCCCACTGCTCCTGAAGTATCCTGGATTTTACACTCACCCACCTACCCATTTTTTGTTGTTGTTTTGATTTGTTTTTCATTCAAGAAACCACATTTAAAGTTTTCTGGTTAATATTTATCTCCTGCAGTAGTAGCCCAAACCATGATATGAAGCCTTATTCAACTGTTGCAGAAACCAATTCATTCTGGGCTTCTGTCCCCCCCTAACATTTATCAAAAAAGAACCAATGAGTAGCTGAAGGTCAGGCTAAAAATAAAATCAAATCATGCACATATGCCATCTCACCTCATGCCTTGAAAGCAAGTTTGTTTACGGCCAGACTGACAGTGAGCCAAGAGCTGATTTTGTTTCTCCTTTAAACAGACACTTTCTGTAGCAAATAAAAGCTTCTAAAGAATATCCAAACAGATCGAAATATCCTGGCCTACTGAGCCTCATCATTTTAAAGTCAGAAGGTACACCTGGTTAACGATATTCACAATGCACCACATCTACTTTTAATCATGCTGTAGAAAAAGAGAGAGGTAACTGGTGAGTCGTTCCACCCAGCACTCCTCTGAGTGTGGTTAACATTTACCTTTGGTTAGCAATTCTTCTGCAGCATCAGACATGTCCATACGAAAAAGCAAGTACTGCTGGGCCTCCAGAAGAAGACCAGGAAAGTCTTTTTCAATGGAAGCAAAATGTTCTATTTTATTTTTCACAGATGCCAGCACCTGCCAAAACAACAGTAACAATTACTTCTCCTCTCTTGCTCCCAGTGCAGCCACAGACCAAATGCTCAGGTTCTCTGGCTGCATCAAGATAGTTATGACAAAAAGTTACGGTCATCCAAAATTTCCAGTTCTTTGCACAAATGTAATTAAAACATCAAAACGACATGAGAGGTGGGAAAGCAACAGGTGAAACTGAAAAGAGCTAATGGAAGGTTTAACAAGACACCAAAAATACTGTTCCAATAGGCATGACTGACACTTGTGGGCAAATACCTGATAAAGTGACCGCACACTGGGCTGAAACACCATGTTGGTGTTGAGCAGAAAGGAGCGAAGAAGAGGCTGTGGATAACTTGCCAGCTGAGTAATGATCCCAATAAGCAGCAAATTTACATGCAAGGAGTTCTCCAGCATGTTCTCCAGCTTTGACAACACTACACTGATGAACGGTCCTGCAAGAAAAGAAGGAACCAATGCTTTTGTTTTCACAGAAGAAAAATACTAAGATCTAGGAAACAGGCATTTAAAAGGAATTTTGATCATCATAACCAACCAAATCAGACCTTCCACAGGCTCATTAAAGCCAGCAGGGAGAAAAACCAAACTATCTGTGAACAGACAAAACTGACTTAACAGAGGTGTTAAAAACTTTAATGAGTAGAAGCACTTTAGCTAGCTGGCCTATGAGTTTACGTTAACGGCATATTTACCATGCTGTATTTAATTTTACCCCTACAAATTAGGATTTAGCCTAGTATGTTATAGTCTACTGTACTATTCCTCTCGAAGTTAATTGCAACGGTACCACCAGTTTTAACGCAGAGAGAATCTGCCCTTTTTACTTGTTGTGTCTGACTTCTATGTAAGGACTGGGCAAAGTAAATTATAGCTAGATTTATTGTACTATCAAAAAACTGTAGTGTTCTAAAGAAAATATGAAAACGTCACTCTAAACAAAAATGTGTGATAGTTCACATTGTAAGAAAAAGTATTTTCAGTGCTGCAAACAGTCACACAAAGCAGAGAAGACATTAAAATACATTTATAAGCAAAATTATTGGTAGACATAAGCTTTATAATATAAATGTTATCAATAAATAATAGCTTTAGTTTGTGTATTCATGCAGGATAAGCACTAAAATACAGAAGCGTTTACCATGAAAGTACATAAACTTTTAGTGCTCAAGCCTAAGAAACCTTTGCAAGGTTGAGCATTATTTAACCAAATACCACATAACATGAGGCCGTATAGTCGGTGAGATGCTTGAAGCAGGCGGTACAAGTGACCTAATCACAAGTCAAGTCACAGAAACATCCCTTGTCACACATACACTCCCCACCGCACTATTCTGGCTGCATAAAAGCTGGGGAAACCATGTGGAAGAACCCCTGCTAGCCTTCATTATCCCACCCAGGTCCCCGGCACAAGATGCATGCCACAGGCATTTCTTAGGTCAAGCAGGTGGCCATAATCTGAGCCCATTCAGCTCCCCTCAGCTAGCAAAGAGCCACCGTTCCACCTACCGAGTGTAGTTTAGCCCAGTTTAATACGCCTGCTGTACACTATGGCAGAAGCCAAAGCAATTCTGGGCCAGCATAACAGGAAAGATCAAATCAGAAGTGCCCATTTTTGCCCCTTCACCTAACAGAGCTTCACTAAAGCTTGAGGTTTATCATGTTTCATACCAACTGTGAGTACAAAGCAAGCACTACCCTCAAAACTCACAGCTAATGCTGGCACAGCTCCACTCACAAGAGGAAAAGTAGGAGGGCCAGTGGTGAGGAGGCTTTATGTGCCTGCTATAATACCTTTCAACCACCATGTCAGCCATCCGGTTGGCATCTCATCCTGCAGGCATCTCCCCAGCCTGGGTACCCAACAAAGCAGCACCCAAACCTTTTGTTGAGATGCAGTTTCTACTGTCCCAACATAACCTGCTGCTTCCCCTCTCATGTTCAGAGACATTTTCACAGAGCTCCTGTGGGCCACAGTGCAGTGGGAGCTCTACTGTATCAAGAGGGATTGCAGGAGAAGGAGTTGTTTCCCTCCTCTAGGTCAGACTTCAAAGCTGAGCAGGTAAAGCTGAAACTAGATACTTGCAACAAGTGCTGCCTGCCACTTTCAAGAGAGGTTAGCAAGATATATTAAAAATTTCTCAGTGGTAGAGTGATTTCCTCCCCCCCACTAATAAAGTATTGGATTGAGAATCAGAGGAACTAAGCAGATTTTGCAAATCTTGTAAGAAACAGGGTAAACAGATGAGGAGTAAAAAAAATTATTCTTTTCCTGACTGTGCATCTCCACATGGCCACAAAGTCAAGCACTGAGCTGGGGACAGGAAGGAGAAGAATATAAATTCCTGTTCCTGAATACCATATTCTTTCTTGCTCAGGGAAAAATAGAGATGATGGTGTTTAATGCTTTTAAATTGGACATAGACACCAATAGGATATTTTCTTTGTAGATATGTAGGCTTGAAGAAAGCATCTTTGCACTGCTGACACTTACTGGGTGTGGGAACATCTGCCTGGTTAGTCAGGTCTGCAGAGAGAAGCACCATCCTATGACAGCAACCCAAAATAGTGAAAGCAACCAAAAAATCCTTATCACACCCATCTACAAACATAATATGGCATTCTAAATTAAATATATTATTATATTTGAAAGTCACCGCAATCTCAACATTTCTGAGGTACCATTCTGAGCATCTCCTTACTTGCAATCACCAATATCTCCATTAAAGCGAGGTAAACAGTTTAAAACATGTGGGTGGGAAGCAAACAGCAAGGCTGTCTTTTTTTTTTCTCCTTTATCTTGCTCCCTTGGGTGTTTTTTTTTTGGGGGGGGGGGGGGGGGGGCTGGTTTTGGTGCATTTTTTTGGGAAGGGAAAAATGGAGGGAGAGACTAGATGAAGAATGAGAGACAGCAACATTTCTGGGCTCCATTTGACAGCAGATAATGGGAAACAGAAAGGTTTGAATGTGATTAGCTTCTGGTACAAGGAAATTGCCACCACAGCAAAAACAGCAAATTGACTGAAAACCAGGCTGAATTTTTCAATTAAGAAACAGTGCCAGGCATGTGCCCACAGCTGACCAGAAATGGCTGCATTTCAACGGACGCAAATGAATGTTTTCCCCTTCCTTTCAAATGAATGAGAAGTCATCTTACAGAGGTTTTGTTTTGCATGAGGAAACCTAGATACATTATTATTTTTTATTATTTACTGTGGTATCTAGGAAACCTAATTAAGGATCAGGAGCCTGCAGTGCAAAGAGCTGTACAAACACAGATCAAAAGCCCAACCTAACCTCCGGTAGCCCTGTCATTCCTGAATGGCTTGGACAGGCTGCAGAGACCAAGCTTAAATTGCTGCCTGGCACAAGACAGAAAAGCAAACCAACGGCGAGGGCAGACCTGACACTGGAGGAACAAGATAGCAGGGCAGGGCATGGGGACAGGCACCTACAGATGTGGCACCAGTGCTGCCATCTCGTGCTACAACATGAAATAGCAGAGAGGAAAAAAATGGCAACATGATACCACATCCATAGCATCAAAGGTGAAAGTCACCAGAAAAAGAAATTGTTTACCTGGGCTCTGTGTATTAGAACAGTTACTCCAATCCCTTTCACTTGCAAAAGCTTTCTCTAGAATGATGGAGCTCTGACATACAAATAACTCAAGATTTTAAACCATTACAGAAAAGAGGTAGCCAAAAAATCCCTGAGCAACCACCATTTGCTGTAACCACGCTCTGCTCTACTGTCACGCTGGATTTCTTTTACTCTCCTTGGGCCAGTCTCAGCTATTCGGGCCATGCCCTCTCCACTGCCAGCACTGTTCCTTGCTCTGTGTTTGTGCTTTGCACCACACAGTGTGATTTCATTTGTCCACTTTTAATCATCATGCTTTCCCATATTTGTTATGTAATTAACGGGATATTCCACCTGTAAATGGAGCACTCTGGTTCCCCGCAGCATGCTTGGGAGACATATCATCCTTTGGTCCGAAGGGAGAGGACAAGCTCTCCACAGAAGGGGTGTCTGCTGAGAAATTCTCAAAGTCCTCCTCCTCTTCTGCAGGAGAGACAGGGTCAGGAGTATCCAAGTTCTGCTCCTCCAAGCTTGCACTGTTTGGATCCAGTTCCTTAATAATTTTGTCATACTGTGCAATGAAATCTTCACCATCTGTGCTCAGCAGTCTTGCACTTACGTTACTATCTGCCTCCTGAGGAGAATGCTTCAACTCTAAGTCTGGCGGTGGATCAATCTCAATAATTTTCTGGTTTACTTGTTCTTTCATTACACCTTGAGTCGAGCTTGAATTTCTCATACTGGGCTCATCCAAGTTCATTTCCAGCTGGCTCTTTGCAAGAGGCCCATTGACTACAGTCTGGCTTTGGACCTCATGTTTTCGGGCTACATTTAAAGTTTTCTCCTTGGAGTTACCATCATCTTGAGCATCCTTCTGGGCGCATAACCTGTACACCATAACATCATCCTGAAAGTCTGATTCCTCTACGTAAGATCCTTTGATGAGCATGATGGCATTTTTTTTCATTTCTTGAATGTGTTTTGGTGGCTCTGCAGGTGGCTGCATCTCTGTGCTTCCCAGATCATCATACAGTTGTGGTGAGCTCACATCAGAACCAGGAGAAATCCCTGTATCATAACTATCATCCCATTCTAGCTCCAACTGCATCTTCTCACCGAATGGAGTTACTTGAGAGGAGCTACACGTGCTAGGTGTCCTTTGCTGGAGCCAAAACATGGGATGCTCTACATCTGTACTGTTCTCCTCAGCAAGCGTTTGGATAAAGGTGTCAGGATCAGGGTTTACTCCATCATACAAGGCAGACCAAACCTTACAATCTTTCAGACACTGGAGGATGGCTTCTTGAGCTTCTGCCAGGTACTGCAAGTAGCTGATGTCCACAGTTCTTCCATATTCCACAATGCAAGTAGATTCAGAAGAGCGCCTACCAGAATCTGAAAGTAAAGAAGATTACTCCTACCATGACATAATAAAGCAACGTCAAAGTTCTCTAGTAAGGCAGCCACTAAGATATGACAGGTAGAGTCTTTAGTATCAACCATTCAATAAAGCAGGAAGTTCAAAGCCTAAAGATCAAGACATTTGCTCACAAACATACCTTACTTGTTCCTATTGCCGTGACAGAACTGTAACTCAAGATTTCTGAGAGATCAGCCTGCATTCAAACCTTAAAACAATACTGACCACTCTAAAGCAGCAAAAGCTGCAGTCATTTATCTAGACATTACTTTCATGAATGCATATTCGAGTTAGATAGCTGTTAAAATGAAGTTTCAGTAGACCTGGACACATGGAAGGAATTTAATAAGCTTTCCTATCCTGGCTTGCCCAATTTATTGTTGCCCACCACATTTCCTCCCCATCCCATCCTTCCCCACCAGTGTCCACAAGGTGCTGCGAACCCAAACTCAGTTAATGATCTAGTCTTCCCTTGAGCACCAATTACCTTTAGTTTGTGCTGCTTTTGTCCATAGAATATAATCTTTTTCTTGGCTTTCAAGGGTCAAGGTGATGCCAGTGGAGCAGCAGACTGGTGTCAGGGCAAGCAGTTTTGCAGCAGATGCAGAATAACAGTCTCTCTCTTTCACAGCCCGCCGCTGGCTCAACATCATGTGTTTACATGGGATCAGGTATCTGAAAGAGCAGTGTCCGGCATCACTTCATTGTCCTTTCATGTTAGAGGAAGCAACACCACTCAAAATTCCTTCCCATCTTCCTGCCCTCTCCAAATGAAAAGAAACAGTAATAATAATCTTGACAGAGATCCATATTTTAAACCTCTCAAGAGCATGAAATGCTGAGTCTTTGTATTATGAAGCTACAGTTTGATGAGGTACTGTCACGATGAGGTAGATCAGTTGCATCAGAACAGGAAAGTGAACAATCCTTCTCAGGTCAGAGCAAACTTGCTCTAAGAAGGGATGAAGGATGTGTGGAATGGACAGATGCCAAAGGCCAGCAGGGTGGTTTGGTCCAGCTATGAGTTCTGTCTGAGAGCCCTTAATTTATTTGTTTTCCTGGGAAATCTAGAGAGAGCCAGTTTACATGTGCCAGGCAAGCAGCCAGCAAAAAGCAGGGAAGGGACACCAAGGTGTTGTTCTGCACTAGAGAAAGACTGAGCTCACAGCATAAGCAATGTGGAGTACAAGGAACAGGGGAACCACAGTCCCATCTTGAACTTCTTCAGAGCACTTTTGTTCAACTTTTTAATAGCACTTTATTAAGAGCCTTGGTGCTAACTGGACTGATGCTTTACCATTCAAAATGAAAATTAATTCTAAAGGAATCCCTCAACAAACAAAAAGAAGATTAAATACAGCACTCTACTGCTGCTAGAGTGACAACATATGTGAGTTCACAGAGGTCCTAACAGCATTCCCAGGTACAACACCCAGAGCACCTTAATGCCTGTGGGTGGAGGGACAACGTCTGAAACATTCATGTCATCTACGGTGCTAAAAGCCCCATTTCCAGTATTTCCAAATAAATCATCAATTCTCATCGAATGCACACACAAAAATTTTAAGTGAGTATTCTAAAGCAACACACAGAACCATCAATTAAAAGCAAATATAATCAATGCATCTAATACATTATATAACAGTCCACCTGAAACAGGTCTGGAACCTGAAGTGTTCCTGAAGAGAGAGAAATCAAAGAAAACAATAAGAAGGTGGAAGCTGCAAACAAGTATATGGCTCTGTATCACAGTGTATAATACACTAGAGAAAGGATGCAGGAGAGAAAAATTATACATTTATAAGAGGGAATAAGCAGTTTGGAGGTGATAAATATATTCTTAGCTTCTCTTCTCGCACTTTTACAGAAATAAATCACAAGAAAAATCTCTTGCTCCTGAAGATCACAGGATGTAAATCACACTTCAGGTCTGGTAGACTTTTGTCAGGATCATAAATATTCTTATCTCTGTAGTTGCTGGGATTTCTGCTTTCTTGGAGAACTCTTGTCCAGCTTTGTATGCAGAGGCAGAGACTGTGTGTCCCAGAATTAGGATAAAGAGTGGGAAAAATAGTTTGGGCTTTACCTTAAAACTAGCTGTAACATCACATCTTCACAATGCAAGCCAATGAGCGTTCTGAACAAGGCCAAGGAGACCACACAGAGCTGGAAAATGATAAACATTGTCAGCTTTTCATCTGGAAATTGTACCTTTCCAATCTTCCCTGCATACCACATTACAAAATGACTCTGCCAGAACATCATGCTTTGTAAGATACTGTTAGTACAATATTTCATTTTGTCAGCACCCCATGGGATTTTTTTAAAGATGTCTAGAGCTATACAAGTTACATTTTAACAAAATACAATCCAGAATTTTCCTTCAAATAAACTATTAAAACAAGCAGCAATTTACCAGTCTTCAATATAAATTAAATTAATAAATTTGGATAAATTCAGCATTAAGTGAAACCTGTAGCTTCCAAGACAGCGTGTTAGTTTTTACCTCGGACATAGAATTTGAACCAACTGAAGGTCTTTTCTGAAAAAGTTCAGCAGAGATAAAAATCATACTCATTCTGTGACAGGCATCCTACTTTCACACTGGCTTTAGGACAGACTAGAAACATGGACTCCTACAGGCTTTTGTGGTCAATAATTAGACATACACCACTTTCAAAGCTGTCATACAGTCCATTTCTACCTTCCAGATGCTTGCTAGACCACACTGGTAGAAGCATCAGCTGTAAGCTTTCGCTGTTTTTTGTGAACCACAGCACCAGCATTTCCCTGCCTCTTAATGCATATTTCCTTGGGCACATTCTCCTGCACTGCTCTTTTCTAGAAACAGCTAGACTTAGACTCCAGGACCAGGCTGGGTCTTGGGAGAATTATTTAGCAACATAATTAATATAGGAAATTAACTGCACTTTTCAGTAGCTAACAAAAGAAACAGATTAGGACAAAATAAGGAAAAAGCTACAGATATTTTTTTCAGTCACTGAACATCCTTTGTAATTCATTCAGGATTAAATCCAGCATTCTTCCTGGGCATGGCTTCTCCTCCACACCATGGAATTTCCTCCTCCTCTCTGCAGTCACTTCCCTTACTCCCACTGTTAAAACGCCCTATCCTAGTTCTGCAGCAGCACATTGCTATGTTCCAGCCCCTACCGTCTCAAGAATGTCAAATTAAAGACTCTTTGTTGCACCATTTCCAGTTCTCTCTCAGACAAGTGGCTCAGCTCCCGTACAGTATGAGTGACTGCCTATGGTGACCAAGACCAGATGAATGTATGTATTTCTTGAAAAAAATATATGTACATATGTGTATTTTTCCCCTACTTGGTCACTGTATCTGTGGAACAGCAAAGTTGAAGTGAACCTTACTTGATAGCCTCTGAAAAGCAAAAGTTTCATTGATCGCTGTTCCTCGTTTGGTCATTGAACTAACACCCTGAGAAGAACAAGAGAAAGGGAAGAAGCAGAGATAAGAGAACCAGGGAACATGAGCTGGCTTGCAGTGAAGCCAAGCGGAGGTCAGACTTGTTGCCCTGCCACCACTGTCCCCTGCTTGTACTAGGAGCCAACAGGAAGGTGCTAGTTAGTCCAAGACCTACAGAAATAGATGGAGAAAGTAAAAGGGCAAAAGAAGAAGAAATAACCACAACTAGAGTTCTTAACAGAAATAGAAGTTTAAGAGCTTCATAACAAACTTTTTCAAGAAGCCAGATCCTTGCATGTAAGGTATATTTTAGCTGAAGGAAATCCTAATTTTCTCAGTGAAATTTACTGAGAGCCAAATCTAACTTTTTTCATACTGTGAAGTTAAAAAAAAATATGCTACTGCCTTAGATTTGGTGGATGTGGTCTACATTGACTTCAGTAAGGCATTTGACACAGTTTCCCATAGCATCCTTACAGCTAAACTGAGGGAGTGCGGTCTGGACAACCGAGTAGTGAGGTGGACTAAGAACTGGCTGAAGGAAAGAAGCCAGAGAGTCATGGTCAATAGGGCAGAGTCTAGTTGGAGCCTGTATCTAGTGGAGTCCCTCGAGGGTCAGTACTGGGGCCAGTATTATTCAATATATTCATCAATGATTTGGACAAGGGAATAGAGTGTACTATCAGCAAGTTTGCTGATGACACCAAGCTGGAAGGAGTGGCTGACATGCCAGAAGGCTGTGCTGCCATCCAGCGGGATCTGGACAGGCTGGAGAGTTGGGTGGGGAATAACCTAATGAAATTTAACAAGGGAAAGTGTAGAGTCTTACATATGGGTAGGAACAATCACAGGTTCCAGTAGAAATTGGGGAATGACCTATTAGAGAGCAGCATAGGGGAAAGGGACCTGGGGGTCCTGGTGGACAGCAGGATGACCATGAGCCAGCACTGTGCCCTTGTGGCCAGGAAGGCCAATGGCATCCTTCGGTGTATAAGAAGGGGGGTGGTTAGTAGGTAGACAGAGGTCCTCCTTCCCCTCTACTCTGTCCTGGTGAGACCACGTCTGGAATATTGTGTTCAGTTCTGGGCCCCTCAGTTCAAGGACAGGGAACTGCTGGAGAGAGTCCAGCACAGAGCCACGAAGATGATTAAGGGAGTGGAGCATCTTCCTTATGAGGAAAGGCTGAGGGAGCTGGGTCTCTTTAGCTTGGAGAAGACTGAGGGGTGACCTCGTTAATGTTTACAAATACATAAAGGGTGAGTGTCACGAGGATGGAGCCAGGCTCTTTTCGGTGACAACCAACGGTAGGACAAGGGGTAATGGGTTCAAACTGGAACACAAGAGGTTCCACTTAAATTTGAGAAGAAACTTCTTCTCAGTGAGGGTGACAGAGCACTGGAACAGGCTGCCCAGGGGGTTGTGGAGTCTCCTACTCTGGAGACATTCAAAACCTACTTGCACACATCCTGTGTAGCCTCATCTAAGTGTTCCTGCTCCAGCAGGGGGATTGGACTAGATGATCTTTTGAGGTCCCTTCCAATCCCTAACATTCTGTGATTCTGTGTGATTTTCCTGTATTTAGGAAATTTCAGTTTATAGGGAAACATTTCTCATTTGTCTTTGAAACCATACCACAAATCAGGAACCACCTGAACAAGTAAAGCTAGTCTACTTTTGTAGTTTGTAAAGAGAAAAGGTTTAATATATGCTCAGGAGACAAAAAGGATAGTATTTTTACAATTCCTTTTGGCCATTTGTCTGTACGTAAGTTTAAACCTGTGAATTACTAAAGTATTTTCATCAATAATACCATATGCAGCTTTTGTGCTACGGAAACACGCAAGGCTGCAGTTTTGGCTTTTCTGCTTGGCCAAGTTATACTGCAGAAAACTCATTTAGCATCACAGAACCATTTTGGCTGAAATCCTGAGTTGCTCAGGGCTGCAGAATTCTTTACAATTCTCACCTCGTTTGCCTATGGAACAGTGATTAATGATTAGGAGAGACAACAGCATTTACATTTTTGTTGACGGAAGCTGTTTCAGTTTTCAGAGTTAATCCATCTTAGAGATGCAGTAACAGCAACATATATATCTGTATTTGTATGCGCTCACATTTCAAAATAAATTTCAGATTAAGCTACTGTCCCTAATACACAAATTTAATGCACATGCTGGTATTCTGGCTTCTCTTGTACCATCACTTAAAACAATATTCTTTATTTTATCCATGAAGCTGTACATGACACAAGAATCAGCCAAGACTGCCCACCAAGCAAGGATCAGAAGGGTAGTCCAGTGCAACAAGCAGTCATTTTCTCTGCCAGAAGATCCAACTCTCAGCAAAGGTGTGTGTAAGCAAAGGTAACTCTGCCACCTCTGGCAGGCAGCTCTCCAGCTCCTGTGGTGCATTGAGCCCAGGCTGAGAAGGGGCTCACTGCAAAGTTGAGATAAAACTTAACACACAGGGGAGCAAAGGCAAAGAAAATGAAGCCACAATCCAATCATCTGAGCAAGAAAGTGCCTTCTTTTAATCAAAGCAGCAAGCAGGCAACAATACAAACTTGATTCCTGAGAAAATATATTGGTGATTGTCACAGGAAAAATCACTAAAAGAGAACTGGTCTTGTTTTTAACAAAACCAGGTCAGTGATACTGCAATTCACAACTTGGATCAAGTTGGAGATATCATGACAGGGCTCCCATCATCTCCCGCAAGGACCTGTTGCTTGGCAAAACTCCAAAGATCAAAAATACTCCTCACCACAAGTATATTTATAAGTCCCAGGGTGAGTTATCTACAGGAGCACTAATTCAGCAGCATCCAAAATAAAAATGCTTCTAAATTTACCTTTGATCTTCTAACAGAATTCCAGAAGCCCTCATCTCCCCCTATCCCATTTCCCATATGTGTGAAACCACCTCACACATTTATCAACTCAGTATAGTGGTAGTTAAAAGTTATCATACACACACAAAAATGAAGGGGTGGAAAAATCATAGATTTGGGTGGGGGGAGAAAAGTTAAGCAGATACCCACCGAATATATGTGATCTCCCATTTAAATATTTAACCTACATTCATGCTGAACACCAGAACTCCCTTCCTGCTTGTCTTACCTGGAATGGTGTGTTGATTCGGCTCGTAAGTGTATCCAGGATATGCACATTCTCATGTCGGTGCAGCAAAATAAAACGGAGGAAAATCTTGAGGAGCGCTGGCTCTGAAACACTACGCAAAAAGAGATCCAAGTATGCAGTAGTTGTCATCACTTCTTCCACAGTCACCTACAAACAAAAGTAATGTTAAAGTAGGCATACTGCACATACAAAATATCCATCCGTCCATCCATCCATCCCTCCCTCCCTCTGCAACTGTACACCTGGAGAACACTCTAACCTCTCCATACGTAACACTGCCACAAAAACACTGAAGTCTTTGCTTTTAAGTTTGCAAGGAGCATGCTTCTTAATGACTCACCAGCATTTTGAACCCATTTCTTATCTGTCTTGCTTCCCCAGGAAACAAAAAAAACAAAACAACAACAACAACAAGCCGAACAACACTCCTTCAAACTGACACCCTAAACCTCACAAATACTGAAATACAGAGCCAAATCATGCTAGAAGCTCCCCACCACCTTTCTGCCCATGTCTGCTTTTCTGCATCACACTTCCATCATCCTTCAGAAACATTTTTGGATGTTGTGAATACCTGCCTCTACCACTTTATTAAAAATAAATGACAGAGCACAATTAAAAGCACAGTACAAACTAGGTTTCATTTTAGAGCTTTAAAGAAAAAAATCCCAAGAGCTACCCAGAATTTTGCCAGAATTTTCTTTCTTTTTATTTTCCCACAGCACAACTCCTTATCTCACTCAATTTTTAAAAATAGTACACGTGTGTGTGTATATATATATTTATATATACATACACATACACACATACAACCCAAACCGCAAAATCTTCACTACTGTGTGTATATCAAAATACAATTCAAATATCCATGTGACGTTTTCATACCATAACCCACACTGCTCTGCTTATGGCAATCCTTTGGAGCTTATCTATTCACAGTATGCACTGGCAAAGCACAGAAAATTCCAAAGGCCACCTCTGCACTACGCACTGCTGTTGCAAAGTCAGCTTTTTAAAAATAGTTACCCAGGAACCTAATAAGCTTAAGTGCACAAAGATAAACCTTTAATACAAGAATCTGCCTATATAAAAGGAAGTATTAAACATCTTTTGTTTAGCAAACTTAGCTGGATAAATGAAAAGACTGATTTTATTAAAAAAAAAAGAATCAAAGCTGTCACTTAAGAGCTAAGAGGATTTAGAAAATACTCAGAAGGGCAGCATTTACGTAACATGCTGTAAATATTAAAATCCCTGTTCCATTATGCTGCATGTTAGCCACGTACACACCAATGCCATGCTGCAAACGTTCTCTTTAAAGCATTTAGGATCACAAGCTGCTTCTGGCTGGTTACACAGAACATAGGAATGCTGGATGCAGCCTGCAGGCCTTATGGAGAGGGGGCACCGATAAGGAGAGCATAGAGAAGCTCTGAAGTTCAGGTCACCGACTCACTCTCTTTCTGAGGCTTTATTTTAATACTCAGCTACACAGTCCTTAATACAAACAGTGGGTTGCTGGCTCTTTTTGGCATGAGTAACAAAGCACCAGTGAAGTAGTGACAGTCAAATTTTTCACCAGGATGGGAAAGAAGTTCACCTTCTTGGTTTATGGCAGTGAGGTTGGTTAAAATCAAGCATTAAAATGTAACAGTGAAAGGAAAGGAATAAGGCACACAGGATCTGTGAACTTTGTAAGGCTAACTGAACAATGGCTATACATATTTTCTATATCTCTAGTTGTGTGTTCAGTGCTATCAAAACCAGAAATAAGAATTCAGTTCTTTCACAAAATAATGTCTATTAACATTTACTCCAACACAGAATACAGTTTATGAATTCATTCCTTCTCCTTCCCCCAACACCCACCCATCAAGTGAAAAGAAATAACGTACTAGGTTAAGCACCCCTAAGTTACACATTGCCAGAATCAGCACTATGGCTACAGCTCTAACACAAATTCTGTATTATTGTAAATACGATAAAGCAAACATGCTTATGCACATACATACACTTTTGCATAGCACTACCACCACATTTCAATCAGGCTTAGAATCACAGAATCATTTTGGTTGGAAGAGGCCCTCAGGATCATCAAGTCAAACCATAATCTAACCTAACTCCGGCAGTAAACCATGTCCATAAGAACCTTGTCTAAACACCTTTTAAACACCTCCAGGGAGGGTGACTCCACCACCTCCCTGGGCATCCTGTTCCAATGCCTGATAACCCCTTCCATTAAGAATTTTTTCCTAATATCCAAACTAAACCTTCCCTGGAGCAACTTGAGGCCATCTCCTCTTGTCCTATCACTTGTTACTTGGGAGAAGAGACCAACACCCTCCATGCTACAGCCTCCTTTCAAGTAGTTGTAGACAATGTCTCCACTCAGCCTACTTTTCTCCAGGCTGAACAGCCCCAGTTCCCTCAGCTGCTCGTCATCAGACCTGTGCCCCAGGCCCCTCACCAGCTTCATCACCCTCCTCTGCACTCTAGTGTTTCAATATCTTGCGATGTCTGTTTCAATGTTCCTGTGATGAGAGGTGCAAAACTGAACACAGTATTCAAGGTGAGGCCTCACCAGTGCCGAGTACAGTGGCACAATCACTGCCCTAGTCCTGCTGGCTACACTATTCCTGATACAAGCCAGGATGCTGTTGGCCTTTCTGGCCACCTGGGCACACTGCTGGCTCATGATCAGCTAACTGTCAATCAACACCCCCAGATGCTTTTCCTCCAGGCAGCTTTCCAGCCACTCTTCCCCAAGCCTGTAGCGCTGCCTGGGGTTGTTGTCACCCAAGCGCAGGACCCAGCACTTGGCCTTGTTGAACCTCATGCAACTGGCTTCAGCCCAACGATCCAGCTGGTCCAGATCCCTCTGTATGGCCATCTTACCCTCCAGTGGATCAACACTCCCACCCAATTTGGTGTCATATGCAAACTTACTAAGGGTGCACTCAATCCACTCATCCAGATCATTGATAAAGAGTCTAAACAGAACTGACCCCAATACTGAGCCCTGTGGAACACAACTCGTGACTGGCGCCAACAGGATTTGGCTCTGTTCACCACTAACTCTTTGGGCCCAGCCCTCCAACCAGTTCTTTATCCATCACAGAGCACACCCATCAAGGCCATGAGCTGCCAGCTTCTCCAGGAGAATGCTGTGGGATACGGTGTCAAAGGCCTTACTGAAAGTCTAAGTACACAACATACGCAGCATCTACTGGTTGGGTCACACTGTTGTAGAAGGAGATCAGTTTGGTCAAACAGGACCTGCCCTTCATAAACCCACATTGACTGAGCCTCATCATTTGGTTCTCTTGAATGTGCCATGTGATGTTACTCAAGATCATCAGCTCCATGACCTGCCCTGGCACAGAGCTCAGACTGACAGGTCTGTAGTTCCCTGGATCATCCTTCTGGCCCTTCTAGTAGATGGGCATCACATTTACCAACTTCCAGTCAACTGGGACCTCTCCAGTTAGCCAAGACTGCTAGTAGGTAATGGGAAGTGGCTCAGTGATGACCTCTGCCAGCTCCTTCAGCACCCTTGGGTGGATCCAATCCGGCCCCATAGATTTGTGGGTGTTCAAGTGGCGTAGCAGGTCACTAACCATTTCCCCTTAGATTACTAGGGACACATAGGGTTGTGAAACAAAGGAAATATTTTCTGGTTGGAACCGAGGTGCCCCTCCCAGTGCTCCCCACCCCCCCCCCTTTTTTTTTTTTGCAACAGTCAAGAAGCGTGGGGACTTGTGGGGTAAAAAAGTACAGCTTTCTGATGAAAGCTGTTGATTGTTGCTCTGAGAACTGGCTTTTTTTTTTTTCTTTTTTTTTTTTTTTTTAATAGCAGCAAACTGCAAAAAGCAAAGCTCAAGAAATCCATCATGTGACATAATGATGACAGCACACAGTTCATTGAAGAGTGTAAACCTTCTGCCAAGGAAAGGCCAGACAGAAGTCATACATCGTTATGTCTCTGTGCCACTTCTCCTTTATCCTTTATGGGGAATAGGAAGCACATTCTTGGCCTGAGGGTTTCACAGATGTTCCCTGACAGCAGAGAAATGGGCCTATGTATATGTGTAAAATACTGCAGCTGAAAATGAAAGCAAGAAAAGCCAGCAGATTCACAAGGGCAGTGACCTCTTTCTGAAGTGGGTGCTCTTTGGAAAACTCATCCCATATTTGCCTCAGTAAAAGAAACCCACATGCTTTTCAGAGTGTGTATCGTGAATGAAACAAAGCACAGAAGAAAGCCAGCTAGAGAATATTTTAGAAAATAAATGTTCAATTCTGAGAGCAAGTTCAGTGCTCCTAATAGCTACAGGACTACACAAAAAAAGGACTTGCATTTACCATAGCCAGCACTTTACTGATACCACTAAACTGAGCTAGAAGCAGCAACTAATGATTAATGAAGCCCAAACAGTTCACAAAGGAGTTACTTATAACCTTGGTAAATCTTAATTGTTTGAATTGAGGTTTTTCTGTGCAGGGTGCCACATTACACTTGATTTTTAGCTCTTCTTGGGAAAGAACTTGCTGAATCTACTTAACTATTTTCTGATGTAAGGATACTAAGCTTTGTCAAGATTTAAATGGATTTGTAAAAGTTTTGTTTTTTCAACGAAAACACACCACCTTATCCACAACACACCTTCCAACTTTTGCAATAAATGAAGCTAGGATCTATTTCACAGCTTGTTGTGCAACACTCGAAACAAGCAAGTTAACGCTGTACAAGCTATTTTAACGCTATTGTGTTCTATAAGTTCCAGTGCTCTCTCAGTGCGCCTTTGTGCACAACTCGTCCACACGAACCAGCACAGAGTCCATCCTTCCGCTTCCACACATGAGGAAATCCAACAGAAATAGTCTTTTTGGCATTTGAACTGAAAGCCACGTATGCAGCTTAGAAAAAAGATCAATTAACCTGGCAAGCAGACATCTGTGCTTTTACAATTATATCTTATTTTGCCACCTTGCATTGTGGGTTTGCTTCTCCCTTTTGCCATTTTCTAACTTCTGCAGATTTGAGGCACCTAGAGAAGTATTCAAAAAGGCTAATTTTAGCTCCATGAGGCTCATTTTCCTTTTACTCAGTGGGATACATTAGTCTGCTCTGAATGAGCCTCTAGAGAACCCACTTTTTTTGCAATTAACTAGAGAAGGGCATTGGAGAAATCTGTTACGCTAGGCAAAACTCGGCCTTGGCAAAAAACCTTTTAACTCGGTAAGCCTTTTCTAAAGATCGTGTTATACATAATACATTGAGTGTTGAAAGTGAGACTCATTCAATTTGTGCAGTTATTACTGAAGATCTCAAAGCTGTGATATTAAGCTTCATTCAGACTACCTGCTGGTTGTGTCTTCTTAAACTAATGCCTCGTGAGACAGATTTTGGAAAAGTAAGGAAATCCTTTCTTATAAATTCAAATCGGTACTTAGGTAAACAACAAAAAAACCCAAATGTTCCCAGAGAACAAAACATTACTACCCATGTCAAGCATATCCACTACAGTCAAATCCTGAGGCAGCCTACAAAATTTTATATCCTTGTAAACTTTGATTACAGTATAATTTGTCCGAATAAGCTTTTAGCTAGCCTTCAGAATTTAACATATTTGACAGGATGATAAAAAAAACAACTCAAAACTTCCACAAATCCATAAATCTGATATTTAACTTGAAAATTTTTCACCTCTGATCAAATATCAAGAAAATTACCATAACAAAGGGAGATGAAGAAAACTAAAACATGGTAGTTTTCTAGGAAACCCCTTTGTTAAGTAAATTTCATGTTGTGTTTTTGATAAAGATATTTCAGCAGTGTCAAGATCCCCCACTAATAATAAAATCAAAATAATTTTTTAAAAAAATAAATAAAAATAAAAACCCACCAGCAGCATCCCTTGCATTATTTCCCTTCTACTAATGCTAAAGGCCAAGGATATCTCCGCTCCTGAGATAAAAATGGGGGACTAAAAATGAAAAATGAAAAAAATCCATATCCATTGCATTAATCAGACCAGTATTCTATGGTTTCTATTTTCATTATCAACAGTTGTAACAATTAAAAGTTGTTAGAAATTTTTTTCACTATACATATAAATTTCAAGTGTCTGTCTAAACGAACATTTACAAACTTCATCCACATGTTTTTCTATGTAATGATCAGTTGTTACGGATCCTTTTAAAAATGTAATCTGCTGCAAAAGGGACTACCAGAGAGTCTTCATAGCGAGACAGATATTTGATTAGAGATTACTGAAAACAGAAAGCCACTTTTAGCTCTATACTACCCTCCTCTAATTATGTAATAATTTTTAGCAAATCTTTTCTTGCCTCCTCTGATGACTGATTAGATGGTGAGGCGGATCACTATAAAGATATCCAGCTTTTACAAAGTCACTGTGCCAAGTAATAGCAAAGAGACAGAAATTACTGTCATTGCAAGTTCAGTTTAATATATTACACTCACTGTGTTAGACCAATTGCACTGATTCTTTATTACTGGCTATTTTCCCTGGGGATCCACACAATATATTTTCTAATTTACAGCTTCATGCCCTCTTACAGGAATACGGCTATTATGATTCTCCCTTTCCTTCACATTTCCCTTTCTTAGAAGGATTTCATATTGCCTATGAAGAGACCATAAATGTTATTAGAGCTTTTCCTCCAGATCCACAAGCAGTTTAAACCTGAAAAAGCCCACTTCACTGATAAAAACCATACCCACTCTCTCCTCTTTTCTCTTCATTTTCAGCTTCTTGCCCCCTGCATTTACTGGCAGAAGGGTTCATGCTTCAATTCACCGCACAGTGAATTGGTTCGGGGAATTGATTCAGATTAAAACTATCCAGGAAATAAAGGTGAGTTTTAACCTCAATCAATCTCCCATAGGAACAGTTGTCCTGGAAAAAGAGAGGGAGGAGGGAGGACACAGGGGATCAGGGACAGAGGAATTTGCACACTGAGGGAACCAGAAAACCAGAACTGCTTCAGCTTCCCTCAGCTTATGTTTCTGAACTGTTTCAGTTTATACCAGGTTAAAATTCAGCTCAACTGAAGTGTCTGACACAAAAAGCAAAAGGCACCTTAACTTTATTGGCTGCATTGTGAATATATGGTAAAGTTTTGTAGCTATTGCTGGGCTTCCCCAAAGCATAAGACTATCCCAAGTTTCCCAGTAACACTCGGTTTAAAACTTTTTCCGGCAGCTGTCCAAACGCTTTTCAGTAAGCTGAAAGACGGTATTACTTCCAAATGGGAACTGACAGTCTTGTAGGGTATTTATAAAGATGCTGCCTCTAATCTATGGGGTATAATTTACAGGTCATTTCCCCCTAGCTGAGC
This sequence comes from Columba livia, assembly GCF_036013475.1. Taxonomy (NCBI): domain Eukaryota; kingdom Metazoa; phylum Chordata; class Aves; order Columbiformes; family Columbidae; genus Columba; species Columba livia. Next base: position 47,203,331 of record NC_088605.1, read on the forward strand.
TGTCTAATCAAGCAAGTATTACTGAATTATCACAGTAGCAAACCGTGTTAGTGGGTTTTGTTTAGATGGGTTAGTGCGCAATATAACTGAGGTCCATCGGACAGAGCTTATTTGACAGGACCACACCAGTGCTTCTGCAGAGCAGTTCTGCTTGCTTGGCCAACAGCAATATTTTACACTAAAAAGCTGGTACAATTTTGCATTATTCAGATTAAAACAAGCCTTCCAAGTAGAAAAATAATTATATCACAGTTAGCAATTAAATACCATGCCGTATAGCAGTAAATGCTAAGACATTAAAATTTTGCTTTTATCATATAATTTACCAAATTTTTAGCACTATCTGCAATAAATTGAAACAATATAAATTACATAAACACTCAAGACACTCTGAATAGCCATCTTTCTCACCCAAATTCTCTGAATGCCAAATTAAAATTAAATCATATGCACTTAGAGGAAAGAGATGTATATAACCAATGTGAGTTGTATCAATGATAGCATAATATTTATATATATAACAGTGTGGCTCCTAATTATCTACACATGGTTTTGACTGCAAAATATATACATAATAAAGACCTTCTGAAAACGAATTAACTGATCAGATTGCTGCAAAAGTGCTGCAACTACCTAAAAGAATAAGGTAAATAAGCACTTTCTACTATCAAATATATCAAGACTAAAAAAGGCAATATGGCCTCTAGCAGAACCAGTGAAACTTAGACTTTGGTATGGTTATTCTAGATGTGCTCTGGGATTTCAACTAGGTTTTAACTGAAGAGAAAATTAGCCTGATTTGATTACTTGGACCCTTGTACAATATGGCCCCAGAAACCCTTAATTTTTTTGATAGAGCTCCAAAAAATTAGTTTTGAAAGCGAAGCAGGAAAGAGTCAATGAGATATGTCACAGACATTTAACAGCATGGCTCTGTGCCTGAGCAAAATTATACCTTCTAACAAGTATTTTTTTTCTAAGTATCACAATGTAGGGAAGAATGTACAGAATTCCATAATTTCAAGTTGTAATTGACATGCCATCAAAAAATGACAGTCTTAAATTAAGAACAGATTCTGCCAGATAGTCTTAATCTTCTCAAATCCCAGACACCAGAAAGAGTAAAATACAGTTTGGGCAAAAAAAATGAAATAACGGATTGTTACTACAAAAAGAAAACAACCTCATGAACCTTTTCTTCAGCTCTGTGACTTTATGGACAAATTATTTTATTCCTTCTACTTTTAATTGATAAGGAAATAAGGAATTTGTGTCCTTGCACAAACCCTCCTGAATAATGTCATTGAATCACTTTTTTCAACGCCTCAAGAAACTCAGCAGTCAGAAGTAAGGGAGGTAACTCTTTGGTAAAAAGCAACATGAACACACTTGTCAGTCACTCATTATAGGTGCAGGTGGGATAACCCACACAAAGCGACAACTGACCAGGACAGCCCATGTGTAAATCAGGCTACAAGAACATACTATATTTAGGAAAATAACTGGAAAAAACCTAACTAGCAAATTCTTTAACTCCATACTACCTTCCCCAGATAAAACCATAACAATCGCACCAAGGAAAGTATGTTGGTCTCCCCACCACCTGACACCTCTCTCCTCAACATTCTAGTACTTTTTCATTCAAAGAACTGTGCATCTAGTAAGTATGTACAGGGAGACAATCTGCAAAAAGTTAAAAAAAAAGGGCAGAGCTTACTACATAGTTACAGACATTTCAAGATCACACGTGTACATTATCTCAAGGCTCTGGATCACATACAGAAATTCTGAACTACTTTTACTGAAATTCTACTTTCTGAAACTCTGATGCTACTTTTACCAAAAGTTTTGTTTGATAGTCCGATGTTTTACATTGAGAAGAAAGGAGACAGAAGGTCTGCAAGGATTAACCAGGAGCTCCTAATGAAACTGAAATATAAAAAGGAAGAGATGGAAGCAGGAACAGGTGACCCAGGAGGAACATGGGAAAACTGAGTAAGTGTGCAGGGAAAGGATTAGAAAAGCTGGAGTTAAGAAAAGGTGAAGTCAAGAGGGCTTCAACTGCAGAAAGAAGACTATGAAAAATGCGTGCCCACTGCTGAAGGGGGAAGGGGACTTGGTGACAAAATACGTGGAAAAAGACACAGCACTCAATGCCTTCCTCACCTTAGTCTTTACTGGCAAGATTTGCCTTCAGTAATCCCAGGTTCCTAAGACAAAAGTAGAAGCCTGGAGCAAGGAAGACTTACCCTTAGAAGAGGGGGATCAGGTTACAGAATATTTAAACAAACTGGACATACATGAGTCTATGGGCCTGCACCCCCCACTGCTGAGGTCATTCTTGGTTTTTGGAAGGTTGTGGCTACCAGAGGAGGCTCCTGAGGACCTAAAATAAGCAAATGTCGCTCCAGTTCTCAAGAAGGACGATTTGGGGAACTACAGATTGGGAAGGGAATGGAGTAAAACCTCCTAGAGGCCATTTCCAAACATATTAAGGAAAAGGTAGTGACCCAGAGTAGATTTATGGAGGGGAAATCATGCCTGACCAAACCAATAGCCTTCTATAATAAGATGGCTGGCTCAATGGATGAATGGAGAGCAGCCAATATTCTGCATTTTGCAAGGCTTTCAAAACTGTCTCTTGAACAACGTCCTCATAAGCAAAATTATGAAGAATGCACTGGATAAGTGGACAGTGATGTGAATCAAAAACTGCTTGAATGGCTGGACTCAAAGGACTGTCATCAGCAATGTAAAGTCCAGTTAGAGGCCAGTGATATGTGGTCTACGCTGGGGCCAACATTGTTTAATGACCTAGGTGATGAGATGGAGGGCACCCTCATACAAATTTGTAGATGCTATAAAACTGGGAGGAGTAGTTGATAGACTGGATGCTGTGCTGCCATTCAGAGGGATCATGGCAGTCTGAAGAAAGATGCAAATGGGAACCTCATGAAATTCAAGAACACAAATGCAAAGCCCTGTGCCTGGGGAAGAATAACCCCAGGTACATGTATACACTGGAGACTGACTAGAAAACAATTTTTTCTTCAAAACATTACTTCTTGAAGAAAAACTATAATATAGTACAGAGAGAACAGGTCTGAAGTAGTATGCCTACCCAATAGTCATTCAATATCAGAGCCAGAAGCTTATCTCCCTTCTGATTTTTGCATTAAGGTAGAACTACGGGTGTCAGATTGGATATCAGATGTTAAGGCTTGAATGCCACATGAGGCCTGGACTCCTTCCATGTCTATCACCAAGAGTTATCACAAGCAGCTGTTCCATACCAGTTAAATTCAATAAATAAGAATTATGGAACACCTTAGGAAGATGGACCAATAATTTTATCTTCTTATCTCCCCCTCCCTTTAACCTTCCACATATCTGTCTTCTTAATCAGGTATTTATGCCATGCTCCATTATTCATTGTATTTGAACTCATAACACAGAACGAGTCAGAACAATTCAAACTGAATGACTGGATAGAAACCAAAAATTTCAGCTACAAATAGAATTTGGGATACCAAACCAACTTCATTGAGTTTAAAAGGAAAATCAAGATCCATTTGGTACGGTATTCAATGAAAGAACTTATGTTTTAAAACCCATCATGGTACATTGGGCCTCTCTCTCACTTTGGTCTTTCACAAGCTTTTCTTAACCTAAAGGTAAGCCCCCAAATGGACGCTACAGTTTTGAAAACCTACTTCTTAACTTAACCATTAATGTTTTCAGTGGCAACTAGAAAGTACTTCAATGTATGAAAAAGCTGTTACAGCCTAATTATCCGTTACAGTGCACAGTCATCTGTCCCAAAAGCAGAGATGTAAAATATTTGTTTTCTGTTAAATTAATGTGGGGCACAGCACAGAAAGACTGAAGATGTCAAATGTGCCTCTACTGTTTCCTTTTGCTCTGGAGGTTTGGTCTCACATACGTGAGAGCGTTGTATCAGATCCACTAGGTGGTGCAATCCATCTTCTCCATTAAATGTGTTTGAAGTTTCCATACATAAGTACATTTTTAAAGATCAAAAAGTCAAACTTAATGCTAATCAATGAAAAGTTTATTACTGTGAGCATATGGCACCAAACAATGTTGAAGTTCTAGGCTTGAAACTCACGTGTGTTAGTACTGAACATCTCCATTTCCAAGAGAAATACGATTTCACCCAATTTCAGACTACATAAATGAGGTCCAACAAAATTTCCATCACATGAAAAAAAAGTAATCAGAACAGCATGCTTCGAATAATTTGAGTAACATCAACAGGGAAATAATCAACCCAACGGGGGTAGCAGATTTAACCAACCAAGAATGACACACAGCAGAATGGGAGTACTTTGGAGGTAAAAACAGTACCCACACTAAAACCAGAATGCCACAGCTACGTTCTGATATCTCCCTTGTTATCCATAACCTTGACCTAAAGCTTTTCAATTCTAATTCCCAGGCTTGGTAAGGGATTAAGTCAAGATACAGAAACAGAAAAAACAATTTGCAGGTAAGGAGGTGATCTTAATGACAAACTACAACCTCGATCTGGATCGCAGCCAAATTTTCTTGCCAAGTTCCCAAAGGTTTGAGGTCTGTCAAATCATTGAGGAAGATCCTATACTGCTTATTACTTTATTAGTAAGTGACTGCTTACCATGAAGACTTGTGTGCACTGCCAAGACAAGTCCTAGACTAGAAAGCAGAGTAAAGAAATTCAACAATACCAGTGGCATATTTTGCAAAAGACAACCCCTAAAATTCAAAGAAAAACGGATTTTTTTTTTTTTTTTTCTTCAAAGCAACATAAATAACACCCTAATACATTGGAAAATTGATACCAAACTCCATTTCTTCTCCATTTTATGAAAATAGCTCTACAACTGTGATAAGGAAGTACAAAACAATACCAACTTTGCTAAAATCAGTGCAATATTTTTTGACTTGTAAGCATTTTCCTTTAGGAAAATATTTGGATTAAAAAAAAAAATCCTCATGGAAACACGTTTGCCATAATGAAATGTTGCCTAAAAGGTCACTGCTTTTTTGATGTTAAGTCACCCTAGCGCAACAAAAATATCTTGGTTCTTCATTTCACTTAAGAATTTAAAACGTTTTCAGAAATACCTTTATCTTTTTTAATAGCCTGTACAGTCTAAATAGAAAGTATGGAATGAAAAGATGGAAAGTTTGCCTAGAAACTTATTGAATCATATGGAAGTCACTATTGACAGCACATTTAATAGTAGCCTTCCACAGAGATCATCCATAATGCTTTCACCCCTTATTAATTTGTCATTCGTGCATACACCACTGACCTTATGGAGTGCAGGAGCCATTACTGGCACCAAAAATCCATTGTAAATGTAATTCACAAGCTGGTGACGTATCAAGGGATGGGCCACCTAGAGAGAGAAAGACACAGAACAGTTCCAGTGAGATTTAAAACAAGACAGGCCACAGACTACTACTACTCACTACCAAAACCCTTTCCCATTTAACGCAACATGTTCATTTCTCCAGCGTTTGCTATGATTCAGGTTCTTAAAGATTTTTTTCTTCTTCAAAGAAACACACAAGCTACATTTACTGACAGCAAACTGGCAAAATTTAGAGAACAGGGCTTTTCAATCTCCCTGCATGCTGACAAAGATGAATCGATGGACAGCAGAGCGTGTATACCCTGCATCAAAGGAAGATTTGAGATGCTAAATTTAGCTCCTGCAACCTCGTCAGGGTCACTTGAAGGTGGATTTGCCATTGTTAACTTGTACTCTTACAAGAAGTAAAAACAGAACATCTGCTCTCCTATGTTCAAGAGTAGGCAAACCAAAGCGCTCTCTAGCTGAAGAGTAAGAACATACTTCACAGGCCCTTCTCCCAGCCACTGTAAAAAAAACAGAAGTGAAAACAAAACCTACAGTACTCATTCAATAGTTTGGGAGCTTTAAAAAATGAACTCTGGTTAGAAGCCAAAAATCTGTTTTTATAATGAAGCGTTCATTTTTTTTTTTTTCCACAAAGAAAACATTATCAATTCATGCATTTAAAAGAAATTTGATAAAAGAAAAAAAAAATCCATTCAGAAGCATTTCAAAATAATATATTCTGCTTGAAGTTCACATTGAGACTGGAATGTCACAGCCTACATGTGGTCACAAATACATTCTCCCACTCACAATTTTTCCCAGACTTCCTTTAATTTGTAACCCTTTATTTTAGAAAGGGGAAGAAAAAAAGGTTTTCCCTTACTGTGCTGTGATCCAAGTCAAAAATAGTAAATGGCAAGACGTCTTGGTTACAGTGTCCCTTTATAATCTATGACCAAAGTTTTTGGGTCAACAAAGAAGCAGCCACACCACAAAAACCATCCCATGCACAGAGAAAAAATTCCTACAGTAACTGAGCCTTCAGTTCAGCTGAAGACAGACCATAAAGACACAATCAAGCAGTCATCAGAACCTGCTCTTTCTGCATGTCAGCTGAAGATCCTTCACAACTGTATTTATTTGAAAGATGGTTTTGAAATAATATGTTCTTCTTTAACTTGTCTGCAATAACCTTTATATCTTTTTTTTTTTTTTTTTTTTTTTTAAATGGTGCCAAATACGACCCCTTCTGCAAACACAGATCTGTAGAAAAATTCTGGTTAGACACCAAAATGAATATTATCTCATCTTCATTTTTAAACATGCATGTTAATAATCTTGTACACTGCACTTAAAGAATGACGGTTACTACTATTTTTGCTTGTTCAATGCTTTAATAGTCAATCAGTTGCCTTACTGTATTTCACACACATCTCACTAAAACATATCTTCTAGTTAGCAGTAAGTGTGACTAAATTTTCAATCCTATTCAGCACATTTCTTGAAATAACATTAAAATCCATAGTTTCTGTAGAATTTATATCATGTTTAATAAAATACTGGACAAAGGTTCAATAGGGTTTTCTATCCCTATGAACAATATATTAAGAATACAAAAAGACAAAAATCTCATTTTATGTCTATATCAGAGAAAAAAATACTAAGGAATCAAAGCCAGGAAAATCTAATCAAGAAATAATCAGTAAGAAGAGAGAATTGATTCAAAACAAGGCAGTCTAAAATTAGTTCATATTTCCTGGAAGATACCTAAATTCTGCTTGAAAAGCTTTTTTTTTTTTTTACGCAGTATGCACGAACAGGTAAACTAGACTATTTTATTTTGTACACTCTATGAGAGATTAGACAGAGACAGAAATGGTTTTCAGTGCTTAAATATATAAAGGCCACATTTTCCATGTGTAAAGGCATTCAATTTTCTTTTAGTATCAACAGTGGTGTTAAAATGCAATCAACTTTAAAAAAACAAACAAACAAACAAACAACAAACAAACAAAACAGAAAATCCTTCCAATTACATAATGAAATATCAAGGTTCCACACAATTCTACTGCTTTCATTTGAAACATTCGTCCCCTGAAAACCAAAAACGTGTTAATTCACCCTTATAACAAGGACAAACAGCACAAAACATTCATTTTATGAGCAACTTCTTCTAGTGTAACTTTGAAAGTCCATGCCGTTAAAAGTAAATAAACTCTGTACTTTACAAACTTCTGCAGAATATATAAAAACCTACTACTTCAAAAGGGCAGGCCAACTCTGCTCCATTACCTGTATCACAGCATTGCAAAATTCAAGGGAATTCATGAATTGTACAAGGGCTGGTGACAAGAGCCAGTCATCTTTCAGCAGGCAGTGCCACTCCTCTCCTCGTTCTTCCAGCTTTGTAGGCAAAGATGAATAGAGGCCACTGAGTCCTGTTGCTAGCACCTGTATTGAAAAAACAGAAAAGAAATGTTGACTTTCCAACTGTCCATCTGCCTGAATGGCAACACCACAAATTGTTTCTCTTACTAGTTTAGTAACAAAAGAGAGAAGAGAGTGTTGAGATTAATTTAATTTCCTTTTGAGTCTTGTGGCAGAGAGACATGAATATTTTAAAGAGCCTTCCATATAATATCCTTCATTCAAGGGCTGGTATTTAGGAGCAAGTGATGGGAAAAAGCAGGTTCCCTTTTTTTTAATTTTTAAAATCTGAAGTTCTATTTTCTTTTGAAATTCTTGTAAAATCATTTACACTTTCCTTCAGTCCCTTCCAGAAGCAGCTAGCACTATCATATATCTGCAGCTTGTCTTTCAATGGGAATTCGGATGTTACTGCTTACACATGCCTACATGAACTGATTTCACTCAGAAATATGAAACATTAGAAATGGAGGGGGAAGTGCCCCTATTAAAAAAAAAAAAAAAAAAAAGTTCAGCCACATGCAGACCACAGATAAATGTTGATTTTCATTCCTAGGCACTTGAACTCAGCTGAATCCACTTAAAAAAATATTCTGTTTGTAGTTTCTCATTTTCCTTTCTTATTTATTTGGAAGGAGGAAGGGAAGAAATATAATGGCCTGAAATAACTTACCTTAGAGGCACTGTTTCCAGCAACATTAAGGCTTACGGATGATTTATATAGAATACATCACTGAAGCACAAGATTTTATTTTTAGTTACAATTTTAAAAACGTATTTCCAAAAAGGTTTTTTAAATTTTACTGAACATATCTGGAATACCAGTAGTTTCAGACCAAGTTTTTAATTATTATTGAAGCTGGAAACTTCTAAATATTGTTTACAACTCTTATCCTTCTGACAAGATTCTATACAACTTCAGGATAATTTTTAAGATGATCGTCATTTTAAGAGGATCATTAAAGACTCAGCTTGATGGAAATTTTTTTCGTTTTCATTTAACAGACTCTTGTAAGAATTGTTCCTCTTTCTACAAAGGGCTACATAGCATCTAGAGAGCTAGACAGTCAAAGCTCAGATGAAACACAACTGGTTTATCTATTAGAAAACAAACAGTTGACAATGTTCAGGTCAAAGATCAGGGGTGCACTGAAGGGGATTCAAGTTTTTATCATACGCAGGCATAACCGATTATAATTGCTAACTCATCCAGTCAGACAAAGACTGTCTTTCTGAATGCCTTCCATTCCTAAATCACATAATTATGAAGATGGATTTTTTTTCTGGCATACATAATTAACACAAACATTAAAGTGGGGAAATACTGTGGAAAATTCACTGCTTTAGCACACTATGCTACATTTTTCTACACATACAGATATATAAAGAAAGATGCTGGAGATATGTTAAAAAAAATTAAGAAGCTAAAGCCATGGAGCAAACCTTTATTTGTACAATCACATTCTTCTATAACCAGAATATTTGTTGCTTTTTTCTCTCTCACACACTAGAAGAGCTTCAAGCAAAATGTTAAGAAGATCTTACTAGGCCTACAGAAATACATATAAGTAACACACATACATGAACAAACCCAGGTTTCAAATTATTCTAGGAAGGAAAAAATTCTGAAGAAAGAATTTGAGTTTCTTTGGTGTTACAACCTGTAAATTAATGTACACTTGATTTTCCATTGTCTGCTTAAAATTTACTTGCTATTCATAAATGTGTTCTTACCCTGATCAGTAAGGAATGTGATTTTCAGAGCTGTGTAATATCCACATTTCTCCTTCATATGGAAATTTAGTCCTTAAGCACAAGAAACCGACCCTGAGCAAAACATACTACTCTCTGGCTAAATGTGAGTTCACTGCTCCTTTTACAAATGTCTGGAAGCAGAAAATTCTTTAGTTTGTCTGACTTACTGAAGTAAGAAGTGACAGATTTAGCTGCTAAAATCTGTAAAGTCTAAAAAGCTCTTATTTTTCTATGATGTACAACACAAATGGCTCTATGTGAAATTATGTTTCTAAAACACTGAGACAGAGTAGCCTCTGGAAGCAATTTCATCTCTTTAGGTAGAAAACATTTGAAAATTTTCATAGAAGTATATGGTATAAACAAGATTATCATTTGAAATTACTAATAGAGCTCTTCACATTCTATAAACAGGCACATAAAATAATGTACATATATAGACTACATAGTGGAGTTTTCATCAGTAAAATGATAAACACCAATGAAAAATAAATGAAAGGGAAAGAAATTAATGAATTCACATCCTGGAAGGGCAAAATTGGTCTTTTTTTTTTTTTTTTTTTTTACCCAGGGCAATGTCCTTTTAAACTCCTCCAAACTTTTGTCAAGTCAACCCTACATGCCCATCTACTTTTGCAAGTACCTCCAATTTCTTTCTCACCATAGAATCCTGAGTCTCTCTGCAAACCAGTCTCCTTGATTTATTTACTTTCTCTTGACTCACAGAAGACACTGACTATGTGATTTGTAATCCTAGATACCTTATACAATTAAAATATGTTGTTAATATATAATCAGTTGCTATCTGGCCAATTCCTTCCCTTTAATAATTCCCCTTCCTCCCTCTTTGTGCAGGCTCAGCTTCTCAAGGGCATTACAGAGCTATTCTGCCTCCTGCTTTAATACTTGCTTTCCTAAGCTGTGAAGTATTTAGAAAGTTTTATGGAGAGACTTTGAGACATTATCCTGCTCAAAATTACTTAAAAACATTGTTTTCTTACTATAATGCAGAACAGACAATATCTTCAATCAGATTCAGAAAACTTTCAGGTCAAAACATCATAAAAAGATATGGCAGAAAATTCTCTGCAAAAATCAGAAAACTTTGCCAAATAATTTGTCTAAATATTCTGTGTTAAAAATATTTGTTAGGTATGTATCTTACTGCAGCCTGTTCCCTTCTTTATAGTTTATTCATGTATGGTTTGAATACCGTGGACAATCTTGTTTTAAAAAGCTGGTAACTAAATTTAGCTCAAAAACTAGAATCAGAAAAGCCTCCAGATTCACTCTGGCACAGATCTAACACTGATTTAGGCATATAAAGCAGCTGAGATTTACGGCCATGCCCCATCCCAGGGCATGTCTATACTATGCAGTAAGGCACGGTAAAGAAAACCCAAATACTAACAAACAAGTCAGCCCCAGAACCAGAGAGGGCCTCACCACAGTGCCCCCAAATGCTGCTCCTGTTAGCCCAGGACAGCACCAGATGTTGTCAAGAGCAGCTGAGGCAACATCTGCACTAATTTGAGTGATACACAGCAACATCACTGACATCTACAGTCTTCCACCAGAACAAAACCTCTTCCCTTCAGCACATCACACTGAAATTAAAAAAATACTTTGGGCTACTGAGCTATGACATTGCATTAGTGTTATTACAGACTTAGGTCAGTCTCATTACTGTTCAGAAAAGTCTGATTTTAGCACCGTTTGTCAAGAAGCCTTCCTAATTAGAAGGATTGTCAATCATGGCTCCCTGCTGTTTGAAGGTTAATATAGCTGGCTTTTATTGTCACTGTAAAAAGGCTGCCTTTTTTCTTTAATTAATTGGAAGATGTAATTATGTAAGTTATAGCATGGATCCAATAACGGTATGTCTCAGGGACAGCTTGAGAATAAAGTTCATATTATTTAGCAGTGTCTATTAAACAAGGTCAAATATAGCCTCTCAACACAAAAAATTCGATGCAATATTTACAGCTTACAAACAAATCATTTAGAGATTTTGGTTTGGAACTCCAGCCTGTAAACCCGGCTCTGCCCTCCTGCTCAAAGGACGTAGCAATTTCAGAATAAATGGCAACCTACACCTGGAGTACCTGTCATGCACTAATGCTTAAGGCAGGGATTCTAGTGCTCTCTGCTCTAAAGCTCTCTGTTTTAGCAGCTATGTAAGGCTTCCCTGCACCTCATTTTTCTGGCATTTATTAAACTAAAATGCAAGCTATGCAGAAGGTAGAAGAATCAGTCCAAGAGCTGGCACACAAGAGCAACTTTTCTACAGAATTATATTTGGTTTTGAACACATCCATTGACGATCTCAAACTGATTTTTCTGCTAAGGCATGAAGAAGCAGGTATTGTCATGGCCATTCCGCTTTAGCTTTAAAACTGCAGTAAGGCAGTTTTGTTTGTTAAATTAGATTGTTTACTTGTTTAACAGCACAGGTTTTCTATCCATGTACTACGACTGATTTGACAGATCTAACAGCACAACACTACTACCAAGTTTTGTAACAGACTGCAACACAGCAAGATGGTGGTTTGCCTGAAAGGGCCATAGAAACAGCCGATTCTGTGACAAACAGCAAGTCTCCCTTATATAATGCAAATACGTTACATTCCTGTAATACTTACATTGTTTTCACACTTATATTTTCGAACTGCTGAACTGTTGCTATAGTGTGGCAAGCACGGGCTGCCTAAGCTAGCACTGCCACCAGAAACAGCAGCCTCCGAACACCTTGTTCCTATTTCTCACTCCCAGAGTCACCCCCAGAATCTCCCAGAGGCCTCACAGTGAGGCAGAACTGGTTTCCCCCCCACCACGTTCTCCTGTAACTTCTATCAGTTTCCCAGTTTAATCTACTGTGACTGCAAAAACACTTCTGCTGGCCCAAAAGCACAAGACACTGCTATGGAAACAAGGAGCAAGGCTGCATTTGGCAGTAGAGCTGGCTTAAACAGCAGTACAATTTGTGAAATAGCTGTTCACAGAAACAAATGTGTTACAACACATCTTTATCAAAAATGACAGAAAAGCCTGAGAAGAACACAAGGGAGACAGTTTAGCATTGAAGATCAAGCAAACCAACAGAAACTTACTGGGCAAAAATAGGTGTTCTCTGCTATGTGGTTTGCAACAAGGGTGTTTTCTGCAGAAAGAGACATTATGAAAAGTAGCGCATCACGGGCCTGTTGGCCTACTGTTCCTTCTCGATGGATGAAGGGAATCAGCAGGGAAAATATGAGGAAATTGGCAGCTCCTTGGTCCTCACTGGTGTGGAAAAACAGTTCTAAAATGGAGGGATCTTTGGCTATTATAGAGCAGAGCTGGTTCAAGAGGATGACCAACTCCGTTTCCACTGTTGGAGTGGCTGTTCCTGAGCAGGAGCTCAGCAACATCATCAAAGGCTTCAGGATGGGCTTGTGGTGCAGCAAAGGCTGATGAGACTGGGTTACTAGCATTTCATACATTTTCAGTTGCTCAATTTTTGTCTCATCGGTGAACCCTCTCCGTAGGCTCCAAAGAAAAAGCTTCTCCATTATGTTTTCGGAGACCACGAACTCCAGAATAGGCCCCATTGAGGCATCCTTTGCTCGCTCCTCAATTAATAAGAAAAGCATGTGCTCCACATAATTCTGAACAGTGCTGGCCTCATCGGGTGAAATTGCTCCATACTTTGCCTGAGTGTTTTTCAAAGGATCATGCTTCTCTAAGATTTTCAGAACCTAAAGACAAACAAAGGCATATCAGTTATTCGAATGCATTTTTTTTTAAATATGCACTTAGTCTTATAAGGGGGAAAAAAAAAAAAATCAAAATTCTTAACACAGAACGCCCAAGCTCTTTTTATGCTTGTAGTTTTAGTCTGTCAAGCTTTCTAAATTTAGAAGTTTCACATTTGGCACATATGAGGCCAAACCATAATGTTTTTGTTTGCTTTTATAAGCACCTAAGTTTGCCACTTGTCCCATTGCTGAAGACTTGGGGTTCTCTGAAGTACAGATAAACTAAGTTCCCTTAGGCCTTCAGAAACTGAGTTTCAATGATCTTTGAAATAAGTTTATTTGGCACAGAGGACTGAAATCAAAGGGCCTGTTCTTCAGCCAGAGTAACTGTGCTCAAGAGTATCAATACCATGAGATGACAGAAGCCCACAGAGCTGATCTTTGCTTGCCACATCTTATATGATACCAAATAGCCACTGATGCCCAGATTCTCTTGCAATATTCAATATCGATTTAGGATTTAGTAACAATTGTCATTGCAGCACTTATACCCCTGGATGAAATTCTGTTCTGCATACAATCAGTGAACCTCCTTGTCTGTCAACAACCCCTGTCTGGTGCTCTTGTGGAGGGTAATTGCCACAAAACCAGGAAGGAACAGCAGCTTCCCTAACATGACAGCATCACTAGAGTTAAGAGATGAAAGGTGTCTCTTGAACGATGGCTCCTCTGACACTGGAAGTAGCGCTGCTTCTCAGGATAGCAGAAAAGCAGCAAAAGCAGCAGCACAGAAACCATTTTTACATAAACCTTTATTTTTACATATTACTGCAGCAAATAAGATGTTATATTATGGTGCTCAAAGCAAAACATCTTTACCCAAAAGCAATTATAATCCTGATAACATGCAAACAATTTTTAGAATATGCTGAAGTGCATGATCTACATCTACTCATAGTAACACTGCATACACCGTTGCACCATGCATCTAACATACTTTACAAAAGTTAGGCAAGCCTCTCTCAGCACAAGGAAAGGAAGCACAGAAGTTTGCAACAAGGCCCAAGTCACAGTGAATCATCACGAAATTCATTAACATGATCTAGGCCTTCCACAAGAAATTACCATGTCCTACTACTTCCCTTTTAGATACAAATCTGGAGTTCAAAGTGTGATTAGTAAAGCCCAACCACACCTTAAAAGGTCAATTACCTCTGTCTCTTAAAAAGTTTCAATGTCATTTACTACATTCTGCATGAAAGACCTTCCTGAGCAATTCAGGATTTTCCCAAAAGAAAGAATGAAGCAAATTCCAATTAACATAGCCTACTTCAAAACAATAAAACTAATTAACATTACCTGTGCCCAGTGTGTTCTAAACACTATCATGCATGTTTCTGGGTCAACACCCTGCAGGCTCGGAACCTGCCGATTTTTGCTGATACCAGTTCCAGAGGACATTATAAATTTTCCAAAGGTCGAGCAAACTAGGCCATGCTGGATTTCTTTTGAAAATCCTGTAGTTGGCTACAGATGTTCAAGCATCATGTTGTGAGCATTGGTATCCACAGAAATCTGTTTAAAAATAAAACCAAACAAAATAAGCCACACACATACCTATGAACATCAAACTAGTGTATAACAAAAAAAGAACTTACTTAAAGAGAATACTAAAACCTTTTTTCTTTTAATTCAGTTTAAGGATAGGATTTTTTTTTGCTTGAATTTTGAGATCACTGACTGAATTAAGGTGCTGCTGAAATAAATAAGCATAAGAGAAGCTCATGCTGTAAATATTTTATACATATGTCACTATATTTGTAGCTTTTTATTATGGCATTTTTTGCCATCTGACCATGTCTCTTTTCAGCATTGCTTAGTAACTAATGTTGCATAGGCTATACGGGTAAAAAAAAGTACAGGTTACTTCTATATTTTTGAAACCATATTCCCATTAATAGATATAATTACAAATACTTACAGCTTTCAGTCAGAAAGCATATAATAAACAGTTGAAAACATCTGTAGAACACCATATGCAAGTAGAAGGTTGCACCTGTATCAACAGCAAAGTAACCAAAACCAAACAATATGAAAGATAAAACCTTCATGTATCCAAAGTGAAATAAATTGAGATGTCATATTGAAGGACTATGAGAATAAGACCAAACACTGAAAGATTATTTTCATTCATTATTCAATATCTTCGATATCTGAGTACCAAAGTAGTTGCACACCTGCAGGGGAAAGTTAAAATGAAACAAAGACATATCTTCAAGATACTTGAGTGGCTTAAGAGAACATATTATTTCCTCAAGCACCAATATCTAAGTCAGATAGTCCCCCTTCTTTATTTTTGGGCTTTACATTTTTATTCTCCTTTCTGCAAACCAACTAGGCTTTTAATTTAAAAATACTGGGCACAGGTAATGTTAATTCGGTTTCGGACCATACAAAAAAACAAACCAAACAACCACCCAAAAAAAATCAAACAGAAAAATCCTCAAACGCATAAAAAGCCCCCAAAACAACAACAAAGAACCCCAACAAAAAAAAACCCAAAATCAAAACAACAACCACCACAACACCAAAATACCAACATATAAAGAGTTTAGGAAGACAAAAAATGCACTACAAGTTCTGACATCTCTTGTAAATCATGGTAGATTTTTATTTTAATTCGAGATTGCATTTTGAAGTGCTCTCCTTTTCTTCAGTCTTCATTAGGACCTCAGGGCCCCTGGACATCCACTGGCTTAGTGAAATACATAAAGAAGTTATTGTATCATAAGTTGCCACAGTCCGTATAGCGATTATTTGCCAGTACAGTATGTATTTGTCTCTGTATACTATAAAAGATAAAAATCTTTACAATGGACATCTCTGCTCCCTGCACATGTGCTCTGCTTGTAGTCTTGGAGCTGTTAACATAGCAAAGCACAGAGTCTGTCTCAAAAGTAGCAGTGACTTTTGCCACTTTCAAAATGTCCAAAAAACACATGGCACAACTTCAAGATTCCTGAAGCAAGCAAAAAGCAAAAGATGGTTATGCATTCCTTTGTCTCTATATGTGTATATTCACATGCTTAAGATTCAATAAGATTCAACTGCGGGTCTCCCCGCTTCATCCCAACCCATGCTCCTTACAGCACATAAGATGCATTTTCTAAACACTCTCATGGGAAACAATTAACACAATCTAGTTCATTCTTTTTGCAGATAATATTTCCATGTGTGGACAAACCAGCATAAATCCTGGACAGTTTATCTGTTTGGGCAACGGTACTTCCAGAACAAAGCTGGCACTCCATACCAGTTACTTCCCAGATAATAAACCACATGGAACCAGACGCACTGGAGAATATTTGTGCAAGACCAGTGAGAATTAGCTCACGAGAATCAGTCAATGGAAACAGAATCCCTTATAAAGAGAGCCCTTATAAAGTAATCCCTTATAAAATATTGCCAAAGTATCTCTACCGCTTGGCCACAACTCCACTTGCACTTCTCACCTGCCTATCCCTTCCATGCTCACACTCACTTTACACTTTCAAGCACTCTCTTTCCCAGCATTTTGGTTCATATGCTCATTTATTTGAAGACACGTACCAGTATCTGCTACTTCATAAAGAGGTCTGTAAAAATGAGTAGAACTACTTCTACATTACTGATGTTCCTGCACAGGGAAAAAAAAAAAAAAAAAAAAAAGGAAAAAAACAGAAAAAAAGAGAGGAAAAAAAAAAAATCAGACATCAAAGTAGCAAGCGGATTTGAGAAACCAACTCCAGAGGCCTAGGATCTGTTTGTGTTGTGTTTGTGGGTTTTTGTTTGTGCTTCTTTTTCTCCCTACCTTTATTGCTACTGATTTAAGTAGGTACCAGTATATGTTCAATGCACAGTGCCTGGTGACTTTTGCTTGAAGATCTAAGTGCTCAACATTTCTACCAAAAAAATAGAAAAGAGACGCATGCTTAGAGAATAGAAAAAGCCTGCTCTAAGTAGTTTGCCTAATACCATACTTAATAATCCAAAGGAATATTTCATCGACCTATTTTTCAGACCAGCTGTCCACTCCCTGCCAGTTCCCACTTTGTCAGCCCTCTCCTTCAAACAGAATTCTTACTATTTCTATAGAAGTTCATCAGACTCCTCCAGGCAAAAGTGTCCTTCACTGCAACGCCCTGATTCACTCTTTGAGCAAATCTGTCCTGTGTATTACATGAGGCAAGCAGCTTTAGAAAAACTAATGTGATTGTGTAATTAAAGATGGTATCACAAGGTGCAGCAAGAGAACTTAATTAGCAAAGCAGAGGCAAGCTCAATTCTGGGATTTAAAAGTTGCTCAACTTTACAACTTAGAGTTATTTCAGTGTAGACTTTGCATGTTAAGAATTTAAATAAAAGAAATCGGCATTACACATCACAATATCACATGACGAATTCTGTCAGCAGTACAGCAGTATGATACCATGAGTAAAATCAGAAACTTCAGATCAGCCTCCACTATTTAAGCTAGTAAACAACAATAAGGGAGATTATAGCTTTCTTCAAAAATGCTGATTAAAAAAAAAAAAAAAAAATCATTGACGTAGGACTCTTGAGATGCATGCAAAGCTCTAGGACATACCACACACAGGCAATCCAACACTATCTAACCTGTTACCCTGTCTTCTCTAATCTGTTATAATTCTCTGTCCTCCCTAGCCGCTGCTATTTTCTTTTTTCCTCATGCATCTTTCCTATCCCAGCCTCAGACTCTACTCCACAAACTCCAAGACAGTACTCATTCCCTCCCCATCAGATCCTCCTTTAAATAACTACTTCTATCTTGTAGCTCTCTAAATACTCTTTTGGGTGGTCGAGGTTCTGTACTGGTGCTGTGGTCATTACAGACTCCTGAAATACTGCCATACTTCTCTACAGTTATGAGAAGACCTAAAGTGAACCAAAGTGGTACATGTCACCACACATTCAAAATACAGCCAGACGCCCAGAGATCCAGTGACAGAGCCACTGTTAGGTTTGTGTGTGCAATAGGAAAGCTCACTTTCCATAAAACTGCTGCTTTCTTATTGACGTTTGTGTAAGAATTTATGACTAGCACTATGTTCTTGAACACTCAAGCCCCGCCTCTGCTAACAGCTTACTGTCGAAGCAGAGGACTGCTACAGTCTGCACCTGCAGCGTGGACATCTTTTCCTACACAAGCATTTCCAACATCTAGTTATTGTATATAAAGAATGGATATGGCCCCTGTGAAAGAGGCCTCCAAGACAAGCGGGTGTGTTCCCTCTTCTCCTGCAGGAAGTCCCCCAAGGTCTTACATATCCAAGGTGGCACTTAGGGACATGCTTTAGTGGTGGACTTGGCAGTGCTGGCTTTATGGTTGGATTCTATGATCTTAAAGGTCTTTTCCAACCTAAATGATTTTAGGATTCTATGATATTTAAGAGAGCTTCCTGCTATTTAAATCCTAATTTGGTCACACTCCAGTTAAAACACTTGAGGTTTCTCAGATACACGGAACATTCACAACTGGCAGCATTTTGATTTGAATCAGATCTTCTTCAAAATTAGATGACACTGTATCGGAACAGCAAGGGCTTTCAATATTGCCAACTCTAGAAATGTCTACCAGCCATAGGGAACTTTTAGAAGGGTTCCCCTGAGCTGCCTGGTCCATTTACTCTGTTATTACATGCACAAACACTAGCCCAGTGCTTGAAAAAGATCTTTAGGAGTACATGATTGACAAACACTGTAAAATATCAAATTAATCTCCAGCATTTATGTATTCTAAGTAAAAATTGCACCTACCAGCACGTACATACAAGCACAAAATTAAATCCATTTACATTTTTAGTTAACAAATAATCATTAAAAACATCTATTGTTCCTCAGTGACAAACAATAACATCTCGGTAAAATTCAATCTGTTTGATTCTGTGCATTCTGAATGTTCACTCCTACTGCACAAAGTCATCATAGACAGACTGTACAACGCATCACACAAATAATAAAAATACCAAATAGCAATTATTAGCTGAAAACAACTTGCCTGCAGCAAACATTAAGTTGACAAAGGCTAAGTTTACTTGCATCTAGCCCAGCTATCAGATCAGAAATCTAAGAGCAGTGAGAGAACACAGACATTATCCTCAGAGCAGCAAATACTACGGCTTTTTAATCATCTCTAATTTAAAAGTAACAAGACAGCAACAAACAGACTGCAATATGCAATCTTATTTCTAAGATCAAATCAATCCTGTTAAGGAAGCAAATGTTTCCATTTTGGAAAGCATCTTGGGATACTGGGATTTCCTTAATAATACAAACCACTAATTGATTGTGTAGGCTTCAAAGACATTAAACTCTAATAGTGTTTCAAAAAGCAAAGAAAGCTTTTGACAACTTAAGTGGTCACAGAGTAGATCCTAAAAACAGCATACCTGTTTAAAAAAAGGAAAGTAATTGATTTGGAAGAGATATTATCTTTCAAGATACATATCAATCTAAAGTTAGTATGCTCTAGTTATAGCAGTAGCAGAAATAAAATATTCATTATAACCACAGTAAGCAGATTTTGGTACTAGATTAGAAGGTTTACTTGATTAATTTGCAAGGCCAGATGTGCCACAGTAACTGCAACATCACATTTATTCCCTGTGAAGTAAAACTAATGCAAATTAAACAGGACAAATAACCTGACCATACTGAGTGCAAAGCTGAGAAAATAATTTATAGAACACTGATTCAGGGAGGAAAGAGTAGAAGTGAACTTTAGGGGCACTAAGAATGGAAGTAATGGTTTATTTTAACCAGTTCATGGTTAAAATTTTACAATAATTTAGCCTTTCCGCTCTGTTAAAACCCAATCAAGGTTTTACACTACCCTTTCATAGTCCTGACAGGTGTAATTACACTCCCTTCTGCAGTCCATTCAAAATTCCCCTTCCAAAAACCACTGCTCAGTTTAATACTTTGACCCTGCCACACAACAACAAAACCTTCTTAGCAGGTAAATCTTTCTGCAATACAACCATATCTTATCTATCAGTCATTTAACCCTATTATAAGGCCAAGTCCACTTACATATGCTTTCCACAGCTATTTCACATGCCTATACTGACAACACTTTTGTGTCTAATCCCTTCTCTCCTACACGAGGTACCTGTGCCTACTGCCAAGGGTTTATACACTCAACAGTCCCCATATGGAACAAGAAGCAGCCACATACACATCACACACATGAGGAACTGAGGTTCAAAATGACAAGACACTATTTCCCCTAAGATCTTCCTATATTCTTTGTGTAACCAAACACAAGCTTCTGAAGTCAGGCAACTAATTTGCACCTACATAAACTATTATGGGCATGGCTAGTTGTTGTTTTGTTTGTTTTTCCTACAAATCTGGTCAACTGTTGCATATACAAACATACTAACAAGCACCTGCCTTCTCCCTATATAGCAGCAAAGTTTATACAGTCACACCCACAGGTCTATTACCCTGTCTGTGCAGTCCATGGTAAGTGAATGAGGATGGGAGGAAGAAAACAGAAAACTTTAGTACAATTCAATCTACTGCCAGTTGGGTTTTGTTTTGTTTTAAAGCAGCAGTCCACAACTGCATTGAGTAGCTTTAGATCAATGATGAGACAGAGCCAGTCACTGGACTCGTGAAGGATATATGTTTTCAGTTTTCCTTCAGAAGTCTGTAAAGCACCAACCCTTTTCCCACAGCTGATTACAGGGCTGGACTCCCCAGTCAACAGAAGTACTTATTTTACTGCAAAGTACACTGGAAGAGCAGCCTAGCAGAGAATCCCCTGTGAAGTCCACTCCCACTAGAGTGTCTCTTTTCAAATGCTTCACTTTTGAATTAAAAAAAAGTATTATAGCACAGAAGTTTGCAGGACCGGGGCTTCCCAGGCAATGCACAACATACACACATAAGATACACTGGCTAATATGGTATGGTAGACACAGAAGATGCTGCAAGGCTCTGCAGTTTTATTATTGAAGTTGTCTCCTGTTGAAAGGCTAAGATGCTGTGTTCTCCAACAGGTCTTGAACACAAATGTACCTCTGTTATCAGATGCTTTTGCTCCACCAGCCAAAGCTTTCTACCCTGTCAGTCCAGGTACACAGGAGACAATGGAGATAACAGATAAGAAGCCTTGATGGCAGTGAAAGAAACAACATATATCAAAACATTTTTATGGATCAGTGTGACATAAAAGGGCTTGAAATTAGACAACTTCAAAGAAGAAGGAGGAAATTATCTGGTCTTATGCATACCTATGTAATCACATCTCTGCAGTCTCTGATAAGTGGATGCGGGAGGGTAGGAGAAAAAATAGTGGTAAATTTTAGAATGCATCAGCTTACTTCCAGTTTATAAAGACCCTTGTTCAGTGTCTGTTTATTTTGGCTGAAAAGAAAGTCTTCTGCATAGATTTTCAGCTCTTATTTAGAAACTATGATCAGGGAGAGGATTTAAATTTTATTAACAAGAGTATTTCAAATGAAGACATCAATCCTTTCAAAGGAAACGATTCACACCGCTTGTGGTTAAGTTTAGCTACAAAAGCAAAGCCTACGCAGGACAGTCACATCCCCACCCTTAATGATCCTGTGCATTCGCCACCAGAATGCCGAAGGATTACAAATAGCTCACTGGAGAGCAGCAGATCTGTGGTAGATGACTGAGAAAATGTCAGTGGTTAAAAGCCACTGCATCAGAGGATCCTCTTTTTGGTTAAGTACTACTCACGCTCAGAAGCTCTACTAGCAAGAAAGCCGCAGCAGATTACTGGAGGAACAGTTTAAACTACATGAGCAATTATCCTCCTTCTTCATTTGTTACTTTATGTTTCAATGCTGCAGTCCACCAATTGTTCTGTCCATCTACCTCAAGCAAACATTTCACATTTAGTGAGCTTTCTTCAGTCTATCTTTTCTACCCTGTATCTGCAAAGACACTATGTCTTCTGTGTGTGGGTGGGACAAGATATGTTTTACACTGATAAATCTCTGCTTAAAAGCCTAACAGAGAACAAGTCACCACAAATTGTAAAGCAATGTAGTTAATCAAAGTATCAATCTGTTCTCATCAAGCACAATTTAAAACAACCTGCTAACATGAAAGTAAGAACGTCTTGTGACTTCTCCCCACAGAGACTGCCTAATAAGATCCATCTCATGAGAGAAACTACACGCAATATGTTTTGTAATAAGACAAAAATCTTAATGTCCCATGTACTGTCAGTCTGCTGCAGTTAAACACAATTCATCTTTTCTCAAATCCCTGGGGATCTACACTACTCACATATTCATTGTAGAGTCACACCTGGGCCCCTCAGTTCAAGAAGGACAGGGAACTGCTGGAGAGAGTCCAGTGCAGAGCCACAAAGATGATTAAGGGAGTAGAGCATCTTCCTTATGAGGAAAGGAACTGGGTCTCTTTAGCTTGGAGCAGACTGAGGGGTGACCTTTTAATGTTTATAAATATATGAAGGGTGAGTGTCACAAGGATGGAGCCAGGCTCTTCTCAGTGACAACCAATGATAAGACAAGGGGCAATAGGTACAAACTGGAACATAGGAGGTTCCACTTAAATATGAGAAGAAACTTCTTCACAGTGAGGGTGACACTGCACTGGAACAGGCTGCCCAGGGAGGTTGTGGAATCTTCTTCTCTGGAGACATTCAAAACCCACCTGGACACCTTCCTGCATAACCTCATCTAAGCGTTCCTACTCCAGCAGGGGGATTGGACTAGATGATCTTTTGAGGTCCCTTCCAATCCCTAACATTCTGTGATTCTGTGATCAGCGCAAAAAACTAATTGGGGTACCACTGACCTCTTAATGTGATCTATGTAATCCTATGGTGTTATATGTTAGGGGATCCAGGTTACAACAATAAATAAATACACGGTTGTCCAGATACATGAACGGGCAATTCCCCCACAGCAAGTACAGCAACAGTGTGACAGGCAAGAGGCCCACGTGACAGCCCCAGTTCGGCAGTGCTGCAGTGGCATATATGTGCACGCTGGAAGGGCAAGCCGTGGCATCAGCCACCCTGGCAGCCTGTGGGCTTCTGCTGTGTGGGTCAGCCAAAATGAAAGAACAGAGAGTCCAGTTCCGTGGCATGGTCTGACATGCATTGATGGTTTAGGCTAAAATTATACACAGTGGGTCTAGGAAGGTCTGCAGTTAACCAGCAAAGACGATTCATCAAAGGGTATATTTACCAAAGCTAGAGAAACAGCAGTGAATGCTCAAGAAAGCAGTAATTAAACAAAGCAGAATACTTGACAGACCTTGACCTCCTCAAGGAGGACTCTATTTACCTGATACACCACAGGGCATGTTCATCTACCATAAGCATTTGCTCACAGGCAATTTCACTGGAAGTCAGGAGCATACAATCTCTGAAGTTACTCTCGCAAAGTCCCAGAAGGAATGAACTACATGTTCATATCCCTAGGTCATAAACCTGAACCTAGAGAGGGGAAAAATAAGGTTGCAATTCTAATGGTAGGACTAATTACTTTTGGAGAGAGATAAAGAGTATAATAAACCTGTTTCTCTGTTGTATTTTATCTCCTCACATTTGGTCTACTACAGAAAGGCAACAATTCAGTAACAATTAGTGGTTCAAAACACAGATTATGTTGGTTAAAATCTTGAGAATGAAATAGCAGCTAGAGTTCTCAAAATCCGAGATAGACATCTCTCTATTCTTAATAGCACTCAGGCACACTATGATAGAGGTATCTTGTCTGCTGCTAGCAGACAACTGCTGCAAAAGGGATATTAAAAACATGAACTAAACTGGAAAATAAAAATAGCAGCTCAGAAAAGTTCATTTCTACCTGTGTACTGAAGAAGTCAGATGTCATTGAACTGAAATCAGTTCAAAGGCTTTAACTTTGCTCGCTCACTCCCAAATCACCACCAAAACTGCTGACCCAAGAAAAGTATGTTTCCACTAGAATGCCTGAGGCCCACAGACCAAAGCATTTAGTTTCGTACTTTGTGAGGCAGTTTTTGTACTTCGTAATGCGAGACAGGTAATACAAGCAAAACAGAACTCTGTTTAAAACCTGTTGCTGTGAATATGCTTTCATATCAAATTTCAAACAGAAAGAGATCAACCCCAAAGGGCATAGCACATGTCACTGCGTGAAAGCTACCTTCCAGTGCTTGATTATAAGGGAATTGCAGGTATCAGCTGCTGTGTCTACACTAGTAATTTTGTTTTGTCATAATTGAAGTGAATTATTGGGAAAAAATATTTGTGGCCAACCTCCCCGTCTCTACTGAGAATTTGTACCGGGTTTATTTCAAAATTTATCACCATCCATGAGTGGGAGGGAGCAACACATCAGAAAACAGACATTTAACAACATCTACTTTATGTTCTGGTTATGCTAGTGGAAGAAAGAAATCAAAACGAACCATGCAATCTGCAACATCAATTTTGATTTCTAAAATAATTCTGACATCTGTGTAACATACAAACTTGGCCCCAACTTGCTCGTAATTTAGAAATACCACATGCTTCTTGAAGTTGTGATGCTGAAGTGAATGGAACTTTTTATAAGTTTTTTTTTTGAGAAAGGTAAAACAGTATCTGAAGCTAAAAGTATAAAATAAATTCATAGGAAATTATTAAGTTGCCTATCTAGAAAACCTTCCCAACAGGAAGATGAATGAGACCAGGAAAGCAATAGAAGACTCTATCCTCTGAAGATTTAAAACTATTTTCAGAACTAGGACACAGAATAGGAAATACTACCTTCCCGAGAGAAAGGTGGTCTAGAAAAAAGTTATCAATATACCTGTAACTATCATGTGCAGATCACAGAAAACTACATATTTTATGTATACAGCAATAATATGGAAGACAATTTTTCAAGTGATTTGAATACCATGTCAAACTACTCATTATAATAAGCATAAGAAGCCCAAGAATAATGTTCTCAAGTCTACAAAGTGACATTAAAGACAACGTGTATGCTTTCAGCACTAATCCACAATAAAATGCAAATACATATTCTCAACAGTCCACATTTCGTGATAAAGAAGCCATAAACATTTTTTTTATTTCAAAGCTCTCAGATAATTCTGTAGGTTCTAAACATAGTTCCAGCCCAAGAATCAGCAGTAAAACACCATAAAGATTATCCTGATTACTTGATCAATAAACCAACAAACCAACCAACAAGCAAGCTTCCCCAGAAGTCTGTCACCAGGTTTTCACTGAGAAAAGAACTTACATTTTGCAGATGGAATTCATCTCTCTTGTCCACATGCACACGTTACTTCTCTTTATCAGTCTCTTTCAAATTAAAAGCTCCGGAAAAGGACAGAATATGCCATAAAATCAAAGTTGTTATGTATAGAATAGATACTGCATAGTTGTTAACATAATACTTACCCTAGAAGCATACTCATTTCTCTTCTCGGGGCTTCATTCACAATACAAAGTTGGGGTTTTTTTCCTGGAAAAACAATGGGTTTATAAATTTAGGTAAGTATAATACAACAAAACCCTCTCATACTTCTCAATATGTTCATTATATAACAACTAGATGACTTGAATCTGTCATTTATCATTCTGTACAAGGTTAACCGAAACCACTCATTTTAGAGACAATTAACACCCCAAGACACTTATCCACCAAGTCAACATTATTTCCTACATTCTTAAGTGATAACCTCTTAGTAACACGATGAACAAATTAATGAAGGGAATGAGCAAAAGCTTATCATTATGCAGCTTCAGGACAACTGTTTCATTGCACTGTAGAACAGCTGAAGCCCATCACAAATTACTTCTCAAACCTAGTAAACTTAATGAGCTACTAAAACCCAAAGTGTCTTTTTCATATGTCACTCTATGTACTATGTATTGCCTGATATTAGATAAGGGGATGTGTTAAAATGTTATATTTAGTGGACTGACACTTTTGAAAGTGGATTGACGTTACTGAATGTTAATGTACTTTTGTGATCTTTTTTCCTTCTTTAAAAAAAAAATAAAAATAAGAACAGAAAGAATACAACACTGTGTGAACCAACATTGTTTGCATCAGACATTTGCAATTTAGCTTGGAGAAAGCTCCAGAAGCTAGGGAACCTCTTTGTCCTAAATTATGTTCCAGGCCTGCAAAGACAAAAGCACTTGCAAAATCTTTTGTCATGTCATTTTATGACTATCAATTGCCACATTTGGAAAGAAACACTGAATAAACATTATTATTTAAGATGAAACCCACAAATCACTATAGCACACTGTTCACTGAAGAGCAAGGAGAAAAAGGCAAAACAAATACTCTTTACAAAATTATATCCTGTCCATCCAGCTCCCCATTCCCATAAGGCACAAAACCCCATGTATTTGGTTTCACAGGAAACTGCACAAACACACCACTCTCCCTCTTTCTTTCCATTTCAAGTCAGAGCAGACAAGCAGAATTTGAAGATTCGTTTTATATTAATTACTATAGCAAAGTCAAGAACATCAATAAAATTACACTTTCCCCATCTGTGATCATAGATCCACAAAAAAACAACCTCTTCTCCTCTAGTGACACCTGTATTTAAAAATATTAGTACAGATTTGCAAGTTGAGTGGACTGTGACAGATAATGGCTTTCTAGATGTACATTGAACTTTTTCCTTTTAATGCACAGGGTAGTAAACAGCAAAATACAAAGTGGATTGTTGGCATTTTTATTATGTTTAGAGCATAAAAAGCCAAATCAAAGTAGAATTCCCCATGTTATTCGATTTCTATTTCCATTTCTATGTAGTTTCATTGCATTTTACACAGGTGGTAGGTGTTTTTCCCTCTTAGCTTCTCCAGCATTCCTAGGAATAAAATTGTGTCATATAAACAGTGTTAAGTTGTCCATTATGCAGAGCAGAAATTAATTCTTCATCTCTGACCTAATAACACAAGTCCACTCTACTCTAAAAATATGTTTACGCTCTTACACTGCCTAGTCTCCTGTCACTGGAAACTGAAAGTCATTGCAGCATCTTCCATTCTAGTGACTACATTTGCCTGAATAGTTAAGACACAGGAATGCACTGGCAAAAAAAGAAACATTTAACCTATACAACACTTGTCTCAGACATATTGCCAGTATACAAAACAGAAACTGCTAAATAATCAAGGGAATAATTGGGAAAAAAAAAAAAAAAAAAAAAAAGAAGATCCAGGTAATCTGACACTTTCATAACAATTCTGTATCTATCTTCTTTTTCTTTTTTTTCTTTTTTTTTTTTTTCCAGGCTTGCCTTTGCACCTTTTGGAAAACATTGATAGAAATACAGGTGTCTTTTTAGTCAAGGGAGGAATAATGAAGATAAACTAGCAACTTTTATGCACTGGAGAGTAGAAGAAAGTAAATAATATCCCTTTCTGAATTGCAAATGAAGACTATATATCTCTCAAAGGGAGTGCTCTGAAAAACAGGTTCTCTCGCAAAATTTGTGATTTTCCAATATCTACTAAAAGGTGGGGTAAATATCAAAAGCTAGTAAAAATAAAATCTAATTATGATTAAAACTTTTTAACGCTTAGAATGATCAACACTGAAAGCCTAGTAAAGAAGACAGTTGGACATCAGCCCTAGCAGGAATGCTTCTTGGTGCAGATAACTGAAACTCAAACCACAACCTCTCCCATCTAATTTTGTAACACCTAACGAGGCTTCTACAGGCGTGGGAAAGCAGGGGTTCCACCCATCAACAGGCTGTTCTTATTCCTGCCTGCACACCTCCAAAACTGGGGAGTGTCCGTGTATGGCTCTGGGAACGCTGCTGCTTCTCACCTCTGCTGCCGTCCTTCATCTGAGGTTGTCAGAGCTGCAGAAGCTACAGTACACTGATACTCCATTTATTTAAGTATATGGGGTGTACTTTTATCTCCCATGC
Source organism: Columba livia (assembly GCF_036013475.1). Lineage (NCBI taxonomy): Eukaryota > Metazoa > Chordata > Aves > Columbiformes > Columbidae > Columba > Columba livia. The sequence goes on from NC_088605.1 coordinate 47,231,577, forward strand.
CTGACAGACAGCACCTCTCCTCTCCCATGTCCTCTCATGACAAATTTTTCAATTTTTCAAATTCCCTTCACAATCTTCTCGAAAAGTTGCAATAAATGTTCTAGCCAAAATTGAAAACTGAGCCTTATGCAAAGTCAGATATGACACACTCATCCTTACAGAGCTCCAAAGGAGAAGCACAAACTGAAGGCAGGAACAGTTTGAAGTCTCTGTGCACACGTCTTGAATGTTAGTTGTAACCACAGCGTGTCTGAAGTAAGGCAGCCAACTTTCTTCCTGTGGACACAGTTCTTGACACTGAATTACCAATTCATGATTTACTTTTTTTTAGTCTCTCATTTAAAAGGGGAAATAGGCTATGCTAATTAGAAAGCATAAGTCAAATCAGTTTTTTGGTTTTGATGTATCAGTTCTGAAAGTACTTTAGTACCAACAAAACTATTACATTGTTTGCCAGTTATCCCTCTGCTGAAACAAAACTTAGAGTATTTCTGCTGTCGCCACATATATTGCCATCTCTGCACTCTGTTTTACGTTTTTCCATATTTTACTCTGTTTTATCTTCAAGTCTACATCTCCCCAGATGCCATTTTACTTGCATCATAATTCATGCCACGGCCACTCGACTACTTCAGTACTTCAACACTGTTTCAGAACATGTAGTCTCTCCACTAGTCAACATTCAGATACCCCTGCTGTTCTCAGGCATACTTGTGCTATGAAGGACATTAACCTCCAGTGCTGAGATTCGCAGAATGTCTCAGGAGACCCTTCATTGACTTTATGGAAGAATTTGCATACAATCAAATGTCTGTGCTGCAAAACTAACCAAAAATAAATGGTGTTATTACTAAGTCAGCACTAAACTAAACACATATGACTAATGACAAATGAATGAAGAAAATGTAGAAAAACTCTCTTCGGGAGTGCCAAGTACCAAAAGCGTGTCCACCTGCAATTACACATACCAAAGCAATCCACCTAATTGGAAAAGAACCAGTCTACGAAGTTGGCAACACGTGAAAATTCACACCCACTAGATTCAACATGTACAGATGGGGTTGTGGCAATGCCTCTCCAGCCTCTAACTCTGCAGGACTGGGAGTCAAGATGATGTGGTTTTCCCTGATGAGAAAAAATGAGTTTTGCCTGTGACAGTATATGTATCTACCAACTCAACTATCAATAAGATCAATGTAAAAAATAAAACACAGTGCTGTGGTGGATGACTAGTTAACCTACCACCAGAAGCAGTAAATGGGCTCTTGTGGGCCCACAAGGGCTGTAGCTGCTGCTATTAAAACACAGTGGTACAGCAGCTGTCCTATCTCACGTGCCTCAGACCACTACAAAGAGTTTTAAGTGTCAATTTAACATGGGACCATAAGAAAGGAGATTCATCTTGCACCTCTAGCAACCATTTGAACAACATATTCTCTCATTATAGACCATTTCAGAGATATCTGAAGTAATATTTTAACGATGCTCTAAAAAGATGCAATCATTAAAAAACTCAACCTGAGAAAATCAGTGTAAATCATTTCAAAATAAAGACCAAGTGGAAGCAACCTTAACCAAATAAGCTGCCTCAGATGCCAGAAGCACTATTCACTCACAATCACCGAATCTTACAAACATTTGTTGGGAAACCTTCAAAGCTTGAGAGTTTCTACATGGATTGAACAAGTTTATTTGGACTTAGACAAGATTGTATGAGTAATTTGGTAGGGAAAAAGTATTAACTGGACTTGCCAAAAGACTGGACTTGCTCAAATCTGTTAAATTCCCTCTTACTTGCTCTGAATAGTATGCTGGGGACATAATCATCATCATGAGCTGCTGTGGTAACTGCCTACACAGAGGAGTTCAAGCCAGGAGATTTAACCTTCTCCTCCAATTCTCTTCCCTTTTATGTGAGCCTAAGGCAAATGACTCAGCTCAGTTTCTGCTGTTAAGATGAGAGCAACAGACTTTTGGAGAGTGCTGATGATTATTAAAGCAGCAAGTCATCATTATTCAGTTGACAGTCTGGCTGTTTTAACTGTCCAGAAAACTCTCTGAGTCCCTACACACCACACTCGGACAACACACTTAAACTTACGGTCCCGATCAGAAACTCCTACTTGGCAAAACATTTCTAAACCCAAGGTCTACAAGTAATGAATTCTCATCTTACCTTCATTTCTATATTTTGGCAGTAGACAGAAAAAAAAAAAACAACAACCTCTAAATGAAGAAAAAAATACATTAAGTGTTTCACAACACCAGTGGGAGGGTTACATGCAATGTATGGCTGTTTATTAGAGTGCTATTTTGCTTAGCAGATCAGAGGATATAATCAGCAGATGATGCAGCCATGATTTGCAAAGCACAGCCTTATTAAAGACTAATGAGATAAACGAGTTAAAATTTACATTTTGCTCCACAGATAAGGTTCATTGGCACACTTATCTCCAACAACATGGTTTGAATATTAAGCCCAGTTATTAATGTCTAGTAAAGCTAATTATAATGCTGAGTGGCATTAAACTATAACCAGGCAGCCTGTTAGAATCACATCCTTTAGTATTACTGTAGCTCTGAAGTTAAGTGTTCTGCATCTGGAAATAAACACCTGTTGAGCTCATGCTGTGAGAAACCACAAGCCTTCTGCGCCTTTTTCCAGACCCTTCTGAAAGCTCAAAACCATGTTCTAACAATGCAACAGGCAGGCAAACATTTCTCATTACTATGATTTGAACAGTGTCTGTTTGTCTTATTGCAGTAACAGTAAGGATTAAGTGACAAGTGTTTTTGTATCTACAAAATATTACATTACAGTTGGCATATACTCTCTAATCTCAAACAGAAAAAGTGCTGAGGTACTAATAAAATTAACAGTAAAAGCCTGGAAACCATATTTGTTTGGTTTTACTCACCTTTTTTACCATCTTCTGTTAAAACCACACCTATTCCCATAAAACACCCATCATTTATCGTAAAGGATACTTAAAATACAATTTACGCCTTATACTATCCTACATGTTTTTATGCCACATCTATCTAATGTGAGCACTTAAATGGAGCACTTAAGGGTAAGAGGACAAGTGTCATAACATTCTTTCCATTTTAATCTCCACAACCTATCTGTCCTGTGACAGCAATGGAAAGAAGGCAAGGTGGGATTATTAAGTGTCAGCTACCTGTGGATCAACAGTAACCAGTGTCAGGACTCATGTGTGCCAGTCCAAGAAGAATTTCTGGTAAGCACAAGCTGAAGGTACACAGTTCCTCTGGGAGCATCCCATCCCAACATGAGAGCAGCAGCACCTCTCCCTGTGTGAGGAGAGCCATGGAACGTACAGGACTCCACAGCAGCCATCATTACCTTTTCAAAGTAAAATACACTAATAGAATGACAACAAAAAGCATAAAACCACTTCAGGTAAAACAACTCCATTTCTTATTTGTAAGGTAATACTCAAAACCGAACATTCACTACACCCATAAAAAAAGGCACTGCAGAACTAACAGAACTTTCTCTTCTGTGGGGAAAAGTGAAAAGGTACTTACAGTGTGACAGTAAAATAAACCAGCTGAGCAATTCATGTGTGAAGCATTTAATGCAACTGATTTTTGGAATGTGCTTTCGTTCTTTTCAATTTATCACCCGATTTAAACATTCAGCTTGTAATACAATCCATTCTCCTTTCTTCAGCCTAGCTTTAAAATACAGGCATGCCATATTTCAGCAGCAAAAGCCAAGAAAGGCAATGGAGCTCAGAAACAGAAGATCAGGTGTATGGCTTGATGGGAAGCATTCCACCAGTTATAGGCATACAAGGCTATATGCTGGCATGCACAAATCTGTGCTGTAGGCACACACACACACAAGAGCTGTCTACTTCAGCGGTAGGTTCTAGTGCCACAAAACCACAAAGCCAGATGAGCTCCACCAGACCCCTTCAGCCACTGGTAGAGCGAGTTATGTCAAAAGAACTCCCCACACTCTTCACATGGTTCCTATGCCAAGCACCAGGTCCTGAAAGCAAACCTGGAAAGGAGAGGTGAGTTCTCAAAGGATCCCTCCCAACGATGTGCCTTGAAAATGGATACTTGTGACTTTGGAAAATCAGAACCACCAAGCTTCCTTCCCTAAGGGAAAATCCTGCCAGCCTGATCCCATGGGAGCTCCTCTCTCTACACAGGTTATTCCACAGAGGACAAAGCAGCTCTGCAATCTTTTTCCTTCAATACACTGCAGTAGATGTGGTTTTTCCCAAGCCATTTTATGAGTATGGCTTGTTTACTAAAAGAATAATCAGAGAGGCTGCTCCAATTACTCTTTCAACTACACTAATACTGGGTAGGTATTCTGAATCTAAATGCTTCAATACTTCCCTGCATCTATAAACAAGAGATGCATCTAAAGCATATTATATTTTTACGAGAGACAGCAGCAGCACAGTATCCCCACAGGCAGCCTTGTCAGGAAAAGTGGTAAATAATTAATTTTCCCAAGTTAACTTGAATTCCAGACTAGCATTTGTGAGCAACAGTGGCATGGAAAGGCAACTAACAACTCTAGTTTGTATTCCTGTCTAGTAAGGAACTCCACCTTACATGCAAGCACTGACAGCTGAAGCCTTACCATCTCAGAGACAGGAAAAATAAAGAACATTTATTCAAGTCCAGCAAAGAGTCTTCTGTGAAATACAAAGAACTCAGAAGTCTGTGCTTGGCTGCTTCTGTATTTTTTATTATTTCCTTTTTTGATGGTTAATGGGCCAAACACAGATAGGTGCTAAGCATGGATGTCAGACTGCAGCACACAGAACGCTCCATTATCATCTACCCTACAAATTATTAAAGATATCGTTCACTGCTTACTATGCTTTTTTCTCCTGCACTACAGATGTTTGGCAGGAAGGTGGGGGACAATTCTAAACGTGGGAGTCAGGAGCACATTCTAGCAAAATCTTCTTTTCAACATTGATCTTATGTTTAGCACTTTAACAAGCAGAGGTTTAAAACAGTATATAAAGAGTTATGAATAGTACTGGTGTACATTCAGTATTTGTGGTTTGAAGTGACTGAAGTTTTATATAGACTATCAACTGATGAACTGTGATGCCATATCACCCTTAGAAAAGGTGAATGATCTAATTCTTTTACCACTTCCATTTGTTGCCTCGTAAGTGCTGGCAGATCGTAACAGACAAAGAATAATTCATACAATCAGAACTAAACTGGCCTTTGAGACAAGACTTTCTAGAAGGTGGTTTCCTTCCTTGGAAATGGTCCACAAAAATGGACTAGAAAACCATCTACACAAACATTTAAGAAACAAGTTTCATCACCATATTGCTTAGTCATTAATTTTCTGACAAATGAGGGGTTTCGTGAGTAATTCTTTACTTGGTGGGATTTAAAAAGGAGATGGAAGAGCCTCTCAGGCTTACTTTAATTTTCAAGCCATGGCTAGATCTAATTCTCCACACATTTTTCTTCCAAGTCTGATTTTATTTCTCGTGGTTCAAGAACTGTCTTGACTCTGTGACTAAGAACAAAGTTGATGGTCCTCAAGATCCTATTTCCTTTCATTTCAGTCATCTGAATTTTTAGAGGATCAGAATACAGTTATTAATTTCTTTATAATAGAGCTGCATTAGAACCATGATAAAGAAATGGGAGAAATGTTCTCCTCTGTTCATTACAATCAATAGATTATGTAGCTCAGTCAGAAAGCAGAAGGAATTATGAAAAAAAGAAAGCAATCTTTAAACTATTAATATTTCCAGAACAACTTTTCTTTCAGACATGCAGATTCCCACCTTCCAAACACAGCTAATAATGTCAGAAGCCCTGAGATTCATGTGGTCAGAGTGACTAATATTTACATTAAGCAAATGTATTGCCATAGTAACATAGACACCACAGAGCTGCCTACCTGCCACAGCTCACTAAATTATTTAGCATGCCAATGCTACAGTGACACTGTGTAAATGATCACATTCATTAGGAGCAGAGAATGTGCTGAAAAACTGAATGCTAGACAGCTATATTTATTGCCATGAATAAAAAAATGGCACCAGTACTGAAAAGAAAGTATAGAAGCATAGAGGAAGGATACAGCCTGTAGCAGAACAACACACCTTGAAAAGTTTCATTTAAAAAATATATCCACATCACCATCCCTGTGCAAAGCAGCACAAAATGTAATCCCACTTATGGAATGTAAGGCTGACCCGTTGTGGCCAGAACAGAGATAAATTACTTCCCGCATTACATTTTTGGGATAATCATTAAATTTGTTTAACATACATCTTAGATTCCCAAAATAATACTCTACATTGCAGGATTATAAGAGCTGTTGCATGTGAAAGATTCAGAAGTAACTATGATACACTCTCAGAAATCTGTAGCTCTTCAACAGTCAAGACATTCACAATTCGGAGAGAGGTGCAATATTCTGGGTGACGCTCTGCCACATCCTCCAAGTGGGAAATGACGGCAGGGATCTGAGTGGTTTGTGTAAGTCTCTATCCTCAATCTGAGTTAAAGCAGCTTGGAAAACTCAAGCACTTCCTGCACTATGGATAATTTCCCTTCATGTATAACAGCACCATCAATACCAGGTCAAGAAACAGAGGAGAAAGCTCAGGTCAACTCCTGTGACCAGATGGATTTCTTCCTAATTTTGGCAGCTGTAGCCCCTTCTTTTGTTGGACACAAATCATGTGTTTTCACATCTTGCTTTGAACTCAAAACAACCCAGAGGAAACCTAAGAGTCACAGCACAAAGATCTAGGCACAAAACTATCCCAGCCCAGCTCTAACCAACTCCTGTTCTCTCTGATCTTTTTAATTCTTCACAGGCTCAACTGACAGAAATTCAATGCAAGAGAAAGCTTTAAATTTCTTCTAATAATTTTTAATGGAAAATTAGTCTGGCATACACTCTTCTTCAATCTCATGCTTGTATTACGATTAACCTGCATGGAAATGCCACAAAGGCTTACTTAAAGACATTTTTATAGTACTAGGAATAATAAAATCTAACCTTAAAATAACAGATTGCCATAACAGAGACTCATGTAGAATTTTATCTCAAGAGATTGGCTTTATAAAATATGGCAGTGTTTGGACCATGCTGCTCTCCAGAGAGATTACTGCTTAAATAACAAGGGTCTGCTTTTCTTAAACAAGTTATTTTAATTACAAATTATTCAAGAACTGACTTGATCCTTTGCAGGAGAACATGGGGAAAGTATGGAGAACAGCACCATGGTTTGAAAGCAATTTTAGAAAGTGGCCTTATGGGACCTTTGATAAAATCCAGATTACTTTCCACTCTCTACTAAGTATTTTAGATCTTTGGAATATATTCCATACTGTAAGACAATGTGACATGCATACTTTATTGATTTTAACTCATTCAAACCATGAGTGACATTGCATATCTCACTGTCACATGGAAGAAATCCTCCCTAAATGCTCTATCTGTATAGCCTTTATCTTTCCCTCCATTCAACAGGTGAATCTTATTTCAGAGATAAAACAGTCAAGGACACACCGAAGTAATACTGAGACTTCCTCTTTATCAGATAGAGGACTCAGAACAAAAACCTCAAACCAAAAACCCCACCCCAATAAAACCCCACATTTTTTTCATTCCATCATTTTAGAAGATGACACTAATAAAAATAATTATTTTGAAACATCCCTTGTTCTGCTTGTCTTCTCAAAGACACTCTGGAATCTGCTACAGGAACCACTTCAAAGCATATACTTTTTTTTTCAGTAGACAAACTATAAACAATTCATGCAGTTATTCAGCGACTTCTTGTATCCAAGAAGTAGACAGAACTATAGTTAGTAGCATAGCATATTGGGCCAATATGTGCTTACAGTTTTACTGACCACTTGACATCTGAGAACATAATATTTGACACTTTGAACTAACTAAAGCATATTCCAGTGCCAACTAGAACATCAGTACTGTTACTAGTCATTTTAGCCAAGCTTTTTGCTATCCTAGGTTTATTGCAGAAGCTTAATTTGCAAAATTGCCATAATCAGACAAGAGGTATCAAGTGGGTTGAATGATTTAAAGTAAGAGAAATTAACAAAATAAACAAAAACAGAACAAAAAGCCACAGCCAAGGAGCTGACAGTTCTCTACTATGGAAACAACGCAGGAACTGGATATCTTTATCACTACATTCTGTCCATTCCTCTGAAGCAGTACTATAGAAATGTAACAAGATCCAAACAGAATTCTGAAAGCTATATACAGTACAGCCACAGACAGACAAAAGCATCCATTAAAAAAGCCATACTTAGTCATGACTATAGACAGATTCCCGATATTCAGACTAGAGAGTACTGCTTCAAATACTGGTACTGGAGAGTGTGGTGAAGAACACTAAAAAGTTGACTGTTCACAAAAGTCAGTTCATCTTCCAAAATTATTTAAGTAGAGAATGTCTTACACTGAGTCTTCACTCAGTATCCCACTTGAGATCATGAGTTTAACAGAATGTCTGCTAGTTTTAGGGAAACATCTCGAAGTGTGAAAGATGAACACTGCCAATACGATTGTCGAAATATAAACTGATCAGATGAAAAGCAACTGACCAGCGGACTAACTAGCAGCAAGGCACAGAATTATGCAAAGCCCCCAAATTCCAAGCAAAGGTATTAATTACATTTACATGTTACAAATCACCTTGCTCATAAAGTGCAAGCTGGAAACAGGAGGTCACCTTCAAGTATTCAGCATCTTAAAGCACATTTGCAATGGAGCCAGTGGGGATATCTGCTCAGTTCATCGAAGTAATTTAAAATGCACTAATACTTGAATGTTTCTGTGACAATCGAGCACCCAGCTAAAGTGGCTGAGATCAGCCCTTGACAATTCTAGACAAGAAACACTAAGCAATTAAGAGAGGTACCTAAGCACTAACCTTAAATTCCACTTCGGTTGAGTTTTCTCCTGCAGTTTCCATCTTTCAAGCTTATAACTGAACACACCAGAAAAGTCACTCCTGCTACATAAACCACAATTAATTCTAACCCAAAACCTATATCTTGTTTTCAAGCCAGCAGTAAGTAGATGAACCCAAAAAGTAACAACAGACCACAGGAATACTGGCTTCATTGTATTATATTTGGCTCAGCAGGACTTCTACTGGATCCAAACCAACTCCTGCAGAACAGGAACAAGTAACGGCGAGGAGAAACACTTCGCTCCAACAGGAGTGTTTTATCCATCAGATGCAGTACCATTACCGAACCAACTCCATGTTTTTGTATGGTGTTATATTATGCTATAAAAAAAATCTTCTCAAAGCGTAATACTAAGCAAGTTTGACATAATACCAGCTTACACACCGCAGAACGAGAAGTAACAACGATCACAGATGAAACTGAGCTTACTTCAGGCAGAACGGACACTGAGCCTCCCAGTGCTTCCAGTTCCAGGAACACGTGTCCAGGGTGGCTCTGTACAGCAACTATTTACTAGTTTTGTTTCTATGTCAGGCAAAACTGGTTGCACCATTACCAAACTAACTTTGGAAATATTAAAGATGGATTTTTCTAAAGTGCTGTTCTATGCCATGCCAAATCCAACATTTCTAAACTATTTTTGGATCTACAGCATAGTTAGTCCACAGTCCAGATAATCTTGTGAGTTGACATTAGACATATGTGGTCAATATGAATTAAAAAAAATTGACACAGTATAAATTATGACATTATATAACCAAACATAAGGCACACTGCACAATAAGCACGGTTTCTTTTAGGCTTTACCAGGGATCAAATAAAACTGCTGCTTGAACTCCCTTCACCAATACACACAGTAGCATGTTCAGAAGAAAAGCAAAGTATGAAATTTCAGTATTGCTTACCTTTAAAAGATGATTTTACAGCAAAATGCTTTTATTGTATAAAAACATTATTCCAATCTGAATTGTTTTTCATTCTGCATATACAACAAAATCTGATCCACTACAAGAGTTTTTGCATCCAGACTGTAAATAGACCAACCATGCACATCCACTGGTAAATTATCTGGATAGCTAAAAGCTCTTATGTGTACCCTTTTCTAATTTCTGGATGACCAAATGTGTTCTGTGACAGGAAGGCAAGTTTAAGTCTGCACAGCATTATTGGGTAGTCCTCCACTACAGCTGTAAATGCATGCATGTTCACATGTGTGCCAACTGCAGCACATCTGGACAGCTTAGAAAGCACTCTGAGAATAAGAACAAAAACGGTGAAAATCCACTATTTCTCCAGCCTAGTTAAGTTTAAAAGTAATACTAAAGCAGGTATAGGAACTGAATGGCAGTTCTACTGCAGTTTCACATATTAAGGTTAACAGCAGCAAGCAGGCTACCTGACGAGGACATCATTGGCATTAAAGGCAACAGCAGCACATCTAATTTCCAGCGCTATACCATCTCAAGGGTGTTTTAACACTGAATTACCAATGACTGTACAAAGAAAATATCTTACATCAATGTTTTTATTTTTAATATATTCAAGAATCCTGTGGTGCATTATGTTCGTCACACTGATGTAGAACCTCCATGCTTGCAAAAGTGAACATGTTGAAATGCCTTGCTGGACCAAGGCCAACTCAGCACTTTGCAGGACTAAGCCCCAAAAGGGTAATTAGTCTGGAAAGAAGAATCAAACCCAAGCCTTCCATATGGTATAAAAGAGCAATAACTGACACAAGGTTGGCCTATATTTGGTCCAATTGTAATTCATTTGGTTTTATCCGCCGGCATCTTGGCATGCCAAAACAGGCTCAAAAAGGTCCTTGAACATGAGAAGCTCCACAAACTTTTTGCTTAGTGGTTCAGAATCCAAAAGGTTAAGACAGAGTCAGTGGGCAGAGAAGAGCCCAAAACTCATCTCTCTCATCATCATTTCCACATCTTAGTCCTTCAATCACTTAATTTTAAGGAAAGTACCAAAATCCTAGTTCTGAAGAGCATTTTGCCAAAGAACCAAATCACTTCAGACAAAACAGTTAAGAGCTGATACAGAAGTGTTGGGGTTTTTGGGGGTGTTGAGTACCTGGCTAAAGGCAACTTGTAACAACATCCCAAGTGTTCCAATGACTCATCAAAATCCACAGGAAACAACCAGAGCAAAGAATCTGTAGCTATAGCTGGGGAGTGGAAGCTGCTGTTATTTTTACCAACCCAGAAAACCCCCTCCCACGTTCTGCTCTTTCTCAGCCAGGATGGGAACAGAGCCCTTTGTCAGGCTTAGCTTAGCCAGCAGCCTCCTCACACTGGCAGCTGCTTTTATATATCGCCCAGAGACTGAAGAGGTAGAGCAAAGCACAGCATTATTGGCTCAAGTCCAGGACTTTAGAAGGAATAAAGTATTTTCCTACCTTGCATACCAACAACTCAAACAACTCCCTGGTGCAATGAACTGTGACCTTTTCCCCTTCGATCCTGGCCCCTCAATGAGAAAGTATCTTTTGACATGTTCTCTAACTGGCAGAAACTTCCAGTCCGGACTCACCAAACAGGATTAATGAATACTGTGCACATAGCTGAGATCCTCTGAGTCATTATTTACTTTTATCTATGCATTTTTCCCACTCTTTCAAAACTACCTATAACAATGTTCAGGGCAGTTTTCTTGTAATTCCTGTATGTCTGGAACAATGTTTTTAATTGCTCAATTATTTGACGTGCGTTGATCTCCTGCAGACAACCTGCCATATTGCTGAAGGTCATGTATGAGTGATAAAAATAAAATGGGTAAAATCAGGATGTGTATCTGCACACTAGGCAGAAGTAATCAAAGTTTTTTGCAGCCTCCTCCCTCCCTGGAAATGCCCCCCGCCCCAACAAGAAACAAACAAAAAACCCATACCACGACCCAAGTCACAGTTGGCACCAGTGGCACTGGGATGGGACAATACCAGAGAGCTCAGTAAAATAAGGGCAGCAGCTATCTAAAATTTTTCAGTTAGAACAAGAGAGGCCCCCTCACCACAGATATCCACATACCACCAATGAAAAGTCTTACATGAATTCAATAAATGCAGAGTTCATACAAATTTTGGTACAACAGAAATCAACCAACACTAGAAGGGAACAGTACAACCTCTCTGTTTTAACAAAGGCAAGCAGAAAGAGTGGACAAATCCTGAAGAGACTGCTTAAATAACATAACCTTTACAGAGACCCTACCTCCTAATTCTGCTTGTTAAAAACACCCCAAAATCTGTGCTGTTCACCACAAATTCCCTTCCACTTCATCTATTTAACCTGCAGTAAGAATAGAACAAGCATTCCAAGCAGGGAGGCAGAGGCACATAAGGCTCCTCTTCACTCCAAAATTAGATTATTAAGAAGACTATTTTAAACAGAGTTTTATCAAGTTTACCACACCATTTTCTCATAGTCAGTACTTACATAGTGCAAAACTCCTACCAGCTTTCTTCTTTGCTAACTCTAGTCATTCAAGCTTTCTTGGTCCCAGTAAAACTATTTTCTAATGAACGTAAATATCCAGAGAAGATGCATGATCCAGGGCAGGTCTGAAACAGGACTAGCTTTTTGCTGCCATTTCATATTTCAAAGTAACATTGACTTTACCACTTACAGTTATTAAAAAATGTTCTAAGCTTTCAGCCTCCCATCTTCTGATCACACTTACATAGAATTTCAATTTCTCTCTCCCTCACAGCATCAGAAAAGTAAAAATTATAATTATTGTTTTGTATCAGTATGTTCAATTTGGATGTCTGCTGTGCTCTCATTGACACTTTTCTCACAGGTGTTCCAAGCAGCGTAGAATTAAGAGAGTGGTGTAATTTCTACCATTTTTTGCTTTTAGTTGTCATCACTACCCAATTCAAAAGAATTAGAAATACAAAGCATGATCTTCCATGGCTGACAGAGGAAAAAGAGCTACAGAAATAAATGAGACAACAAAGCAAGAATGAAGAAAAATTAGAGACAGAAAAAGGACAGATGCAGACAAGCAAGGGCCACTTAACAGACTAGAGTCTATAATTCTCCCTCCAGTTCTCATATTGTTCCTGCAGAACAGTGTTTGCTTCATCAGAACAGAGTAAACGGAGGAAGAAGGAAATCACAGAACTAAAGGAAAAAAAAAAAAAAAAAAACAAACAAGCATTTTTTTCCAGACAAGAACAGATGGGAAGAAAGACAGAAAAACAATACATGGAAAGACATATATTTTATGGTTTGCATTGATTAAAACACTACTCTGTCTCTTCTGTACTGTACAGCAGTGTTAAACCTCACACCACCCACGCACATACATACCAGTACATGCATAAGCCAACACAGGTTGCTGTTAGGAGTTGAGCTGCCGCATACTCAGTACAGAGCCATATCTCTAAATTCATGTTCAAATGCCACAAGTGCCATAACTAAGGCATACAAAGCCCTCAGTATTTACACCTCAAACATAAAAACGACAGTTTCAGATGCAGCTATCTTGCTATTAAAAAAGACCTGAACAATTACATATGCATTTAAAAAAAAAAAAAACAAAACAACCTTCTGCCATTTATTTCCTTGATACCTTATGTGCCAAAACATTAAAAAACCCCAGAATAGAAAACGAAACCAAAAACCCCAAACAGACATGGGCACACATAACTATGCATTATTAAAATGCCAAGCACAGTAGGTTGTTAATTTTTCACTTCAAGTAACTGCATAACTTGGTTGAGGAATTATTCAGTTCTAAAAACTCTGTAGCCATTTCATTTCACCTTTCATTTCTATAATCCACAAGTGACAATTGTATATGCAGTTTAATGAAAAGTAAAACGCACAAGTCCTTGAATCCCAGATACAGATGGGATGTGCTGTGAGAGATTTTTCTTACCATAACTGATAAATAACAAAAAGCCAAGATATATAAGCCAAGATATATTTTCAGTCTTTTTATCATGTCTCCATGCTATGCATCATGAAGATAAATGGTGATAGATGAATGGCAATAGAATGGTGATAGATTTAAAACAGTGACACTCAGGAGTACAAGAAGCTTTAAAGAGTACTTGAGCACAAACAGTAAGTATATGAGCAGGAAAATCATTATCTATATGCCAACAGAAAAACCTGGCACATCCCAAGGGATGGATTCCTTTTCTGTGAACACCATCATGCCATTAACTTTGCAAAATTCAGGGTTGGGGAAGGATGCTGAGTCAAACTTGTGGTACGAAAAAATGTAACCACAACAGATGTGCATTTACCTAACCACTGTCCTCCTGCTTCACACAGAAGAGGTCTTTCAAAACTTCTTACCATGTAGGCCTGTAATTTTGAAAGAACACCACATACTTTTAAAAATGTAGAACAGATGCATGTACAGGACCTCCCCAGTTTGCAATTTAGAAGACAGAGATATAAAATACACTGCCCTATACCAGTTCAGCTGATTTTCTGGAGTACTTGTTTGTAAGATAATCATGCAAATAATCAGAATATTTCCATTATATGAGAAAAAACATAGCATTCATAAAAGAGCATCAGTAACTCTGTTCAGGGATTGTTGGGTTATTTTGTTTGGTTGTTCGCACCCTCCACCCCTTCCAGTTTCAGGAAAAGTGAGAATTTCTGAACAGGGTCATTCATTATACTGATTCAGCTGCTACCTTGCCTTTCAGAAGTGCCAGGCCAGCCTTTCTTGTTTAAGAAAGCAATGCAATGAGACAATAGCTTCATCTCCCCAATTAACTATTGTTAGGCACCCAGCTCTAGGCAACTGGCTTACTCTGTGCAAGCAATTTATTACTAACCTCCTACTTGTTTATATTTCTCAAAAATGCAGCATATTGTTCTCATAAACTGTAGTTGCTTCCCACATGTTCATTCATCTTAGTTTGTCTCACTGGATTTCTTCAACTGTGTCTCATTAAAGAGTCCAATTTTTTCTTTTCAGCTGCATGCTAGTTGACTTTCAGTGAAAATAAGGTAGATTTATGCCAATGAAAGGAAAAGAGAATCCAGCTGCACAGTCTTAAGATTTAAGAGACAATAAAATTTTCTAGGCCGTGAGTTTTAATGCTCAAAGATTAGCTATTCATCTCAATCAGAGTTTTATCCTTTTAGGACAAAACAGTTGTTTAGAGAGTCCCTGATGGGTTTTTTTCCAAAAGATGGGATGAGCCAGTAGGACAGTTCATAGTTCCCAAGAGAATGAGGTCCTGTCCCTTGCCCCGCATCCCTAGCACATTTATTTTGTGCACGGAAGTGTCCTGGATCACTCCTGAGCTGACTCATTTCACCCAACTATCAGACAGAAATCCAGGAGAAAAGAAAAGGGGCTGTTTGCTGTTCAGTTCACAAAGCAAGTCAGCTTAACAGCTCTAAGGAATCAAAGCAGAAGGGAGTAAGCTCACTCCACTGCAAGCTGGATACAGAGGGACAAGCCAAGGGTGGGAAGAGAGAGAGAAAATGGGGCTGTGCAGCTTCCACCTTTGACAGAGCTCTGCTGCTCCTGGAATTAGTTTCCAACTATTTATTAATAAGGTATATATTTAGAGACAGCAAGTGAAATTCTGAAGATTCACAGCCGATTCCTTGTTCCTGAGCCAGTAACTAATGATAGGTTAGTTCTGAAATAAGGTTGCAAGAACACAAACTTATTAGCAGTAAACATTTCAAGATGTTCAAAATGTCAAGAAACACTATCCCTGGTCTCACCTTATATCAAACTGACCAAATCACAGAATTGTGGAAGTGTTTAGGCTAGAATAGACCTGCAAGATCATTGAGTCTGACCATAAACCAAACACTGCCAAGTCGACCTCTAAACCATGTCCCTAAGCATGACATCTATATGTCTTTTAAACACCTCCAGGGATGGCAACTCAACCACTTCCCTGGGCAGCCTGTTCCACTGCTTGATAACCCTTTCTGTGAAGAAATGCTTCCTAATATCCAATCTAAACCATCCCTGGTGCAACTTGAGGCTGTTTTGTTTTGGCCTATCACTTGTTACTTGGGAGAAGAGACCAACACCCTCCTCACTACAACTTCCTGTCAAATGCAAGAGAAATATTCCCTGGCCTAACAACCAATGTGCCCTGGTAAGGGACACAAACTGATAAGGAGATATATGGAAAAACAACATTAAATGCTAACAGAAGTGGAAAAAAACTCAATAGTCATACAGAATATGATCACTAGTCAAAACATTCCCAGAAATGTGTCTCTTTTTGCAAATAAGTTAATGAGAATTCCTTATTTTCTTAAAATAAACTTTTCATAACCTTTCTTCCTCTGGACCTAGAAGAATTCTGGTTTATCAAATATATGGTTTCTGGTTTTGGCTTTCCCGGTTTATTTTTCCACAACTAAATCTCCAACTCTGCATTTGGCAAATGGCCATTCCAAGCTGAACACAACCCTTGGAGGCAAGCAGATTCTTAGGCATCTCACCCACACCAGCAATGAACAGTAGGACTGTGCCTCTCCCTACCTGGCCACAAAGAAAAGTAACAGTGGATACAGCAACTTTCCCATCTATTCTATCCCATCCTCGTAGATCTTTGGTATGGAGGAATTTATTCCAGAATGCATCTACCATGACTCCAGTAAAAAGATGTTACTTCCCATATTAAAACACACTTTTCTGTGCAGCTGACAGTTTTGAAAGGGCAAAACCAGACTGATAACGTTACAGCCTTACAAAATAAAGGGAGAAGGAGGAAAGTAAGTTGTTCCTCTCAGGCATAATGTGTTTTTGAACTGCTCCTGGGATAACACCTACCATTACACTTCCTACATAACCACAGCAAAATAAAGTTTTTGTCTTGCCATTCACGGACAGCAAAAATTAAACTGAAGTTTCTAAGCTATTTTCAGAACAGAAGTTTTTCAATTAGTTTGTCTTCTGAAAGTTTTTTACCCCACAGTCAAGACCCTCATAGGGCTTAGAACCCAAATACTTCCTTGGTTATCAAATCCTTTCAACTGCTATCACAATTTAGAATCCTTCATATATTGATCAAGCTCCAGCTTTTTAATGTTCTCTTACATTCACTGAAGATACTACGGCATTTCCAAAGCAGTGAAATATCAGTCCACACATTTTTTTTTCCCAGTATCATACTGTAGCCTACTTACTCACTAGAATCACCCACAGAATCAGGTACCTGTCAGAGTGTTTTATGAGTCTGTTTTTAAATGAGAAGATAAGTAATTAGATCCTTAAAGACTGCACTGTAAGATAAATTTTAAAGTTACTGATTTCATATGTAAAAGCTTCATTACCGCAGAGTCTTTTCAAAAGATGAATTTTTTCAGTTGCAGCTGGTTGCTCAAGGGTATACCTAAAAATTTATTTCATGAGGCTAAAATGAAGACTACTCTCCAGCACATCATACAACAATAATATTCTACTGCTGGTATGTAGAAAGTGTATTCTGCATAGGTTGCTTGAGAATCTACAACATTTTACAGATCAGCAATGTAATTGAAGCACACAGGAAGAACAAACTCTCAACTCAAGCAAAGCTCATTAGGACTTCAAAACAACCAGCAAAACTAGGAATGATTAAGTATCAACATCCTGAGACAGAGTTGTAGAGTCTTGGCGTTTTTTTTAGTAATGTGGTTATATGCCTTCGCATTATAACTGTGTGGCCATTAAGAGTGAAGAACGGTTATGAAGCGAGAGAAACACTACTGAAGAAAATCAATATTAAGTGGTACTTACCAAATGATTTTCCAGTAACCCATTTTACATCTGAAGGATCCCAAACAGCTTCAGAAAGCAATCAGATTCTAATTGTATAGTGATTAAACTGACAAACACCAACTGTTCTGCATTGAAACAAAATACATTTCTTGCACTTTAAGTTCAGATGCTGGTAAAGTAAATCCCAGACTAGTACCCATCAGGTCAATGAGTTATAGTAATTCTACCTACGAGAACACTGACTTTGGGTCAAGATTTCATTATTGGTTTGGGTTAGCCTCCCTCTCCAGTAGCGTAGTTGTCAAAGATTTCCCCATTAGCAAATGATTCAACCAAAAAAGACATTCAGATAGTGTCACACACAGCTACAATGCAGCAAAGATTTTCCCTTCCTCTTGAATATAACATTCCTGCTAGAACAGAGGCCAAAAAGTCATATTTTTCATAAAACAGTTTCCATCAAAACCAGTTTAAAAGCTTCAAAACCTGGGACTGAAGTAGTCATCTACACACCCTTGAAATACATGGAAATGGCCTACAATAAACCAGCCTGTATAAGATACATTGTTGCACTTTTCTGATGGAAGAGGAAGCTCTAGATTTGAATGGACATAAAAAGAATATTACAATAAATAATTTTGCAAACTACGTGCTAGTTCCAGCAACTGATGCTCTTCAGGAATGCATCATACTTACCTGATCACTTCCACCTTCTCTTGGTTAAGATAAGCCATAGTTCATTTTAGTTAGTAGAGCCACAAAAGTAGGATGAAACAAGTATTCTGCTTAGCTTGCATTTTGTAAACTTGAGCATGCATGTGGCAATGGAATCAATTAATTTACTACCCAGTCAATTTATTCACTTTGAACCTGAAGCCTGCCAGAAAATCTCATTAATCTAATCTTAGTAATAAAAAAGTTTCTCAAAAAATTCCTTCTCAAAAATGTTATACTTACAGTGTCCAAATCTTTGTTTTAAAAAACTTACAAAAATAGGACCTGAGATGTAAATTTTACCTCATTCAACTTAACATGAAAGTAAGATCACAAACATGGCTTTAAAAAACCCAACTTTAACTGGGTGATAGATCACTTTTTCATTAATCCACTTCTGTTTCTAGCAAACCAGAGTTTAAAACATTTCTGAGGAATCCAGGGTGATAAATGACAACGTATATTCACATTCCTAAAACATACACTAAGGCAGAGACACATAGTCCTTCAGAAAATTAAAAGTAGTATATGACACATAATTTAAACACCTACAACTTTGATCCTGCATTCTCCTCTCTCTGGATTTCTCCTTTTCCCATCTCTATTCCTGCACACATGTTAACTTGTGATACAAACTATGGAACTCATTGGTACAGGCCACAGCAGGTACCAAAATGTACATCATTTTTAAAAGCAATTAATCAAATAAATGAAAGGGAAAAAACACTGAACTTACAGAAGAGAAAGACTATTGCTTTTGATTAAACAAGCCCCTGGACTGCACACAGCCCAAGATACTGCCATGCACTTGGACTAAGCACATATTCCATCCTGTGGCAGCTGTCACTGGAAAACACTGCTGTGCTGAGCAGATTTTTGACCCCCATCAGTACAGATGCTCAAGTTCTCGTTTCAGTCACAAGTGTCAGTGCAGCCGGCAGGATGGAACCCAAATCCAACCAAGAGGAAAATGTGCTGAATCACACTCGAGGCCCTCTCTGGTTTTAAACCGAAACAGGATTCCCGAGACACAGCCACCAGGAATCCCAGCTTCTGTGCTTGTGCAGCACAACTGCCATCAGGCTCCAGATCTCTTCTCTCAAGGGTCATCAACCCACCATCTCCTGTTGTAAGGACAGGTCAACTTGAAAACCCTCTTGGTCCTCATGGCTCCATATACAACAAACACTGTTATCCCCACTGCTTGTCTGATTACCAGCAAAGCTTCCCTGACAGCCACTACAGAAACGTTTCTCTGGTGTTTTTCTGCTCAATCCATCAGTTTCTCAGACTGCAGAAACAAAACCAAAATCCAAAAAATGAGTTTACATTTAGCCTTCCAATTCCATCAGATCTTGCAGGCCTATATATTAACAGCTCTTACTTCTCTTTCATTTGTTCAAAGTTTATATTTTGAAATAATAATGCACACTTTAAAACAATTTAATCAATCTACATTTGGAAAAATGAAGTCAGCTTTACCTGAAAACGTGATTTATTTTAAAAAATGTTAGTATGTAAAGAAAATGATAGACAGGAAAACATCCCAATAGCTGAGAATGTGATCCCTAGAGATTTTGTTCTGGAGTTTTATTTTGTATAAGCATGACTTTGTCCTTGTAAGTTGCCATCACAATGGTGTTTTTTCCGCCAAAACAAACATAAAACCACTATGTTGATAATACTCACTTCTATTATGAAAATCATAATATTTTTAGATTGTTTGCCTTTTTCTTTTTTTTTAAACACTATCATAAAATCTCTGCATTTCTAGCAATGAACTTACCAAACCTCCTTTACTCAGAATGTTTACAAATTCTCTTAGGTTTCATAGGGCTGCTACCAAGCACAATTTACATTAATGTAGTACTAAAGTGAAGCCCATTCTGGAAAGATACCTGCTTACTATTCTTATTGCAAGGGAACCAAAGTTGATAGAAACCAGTTGTCACTATTATCAGAAAACTAGTCTTGTTTTTCTCTTTCACCATGCCAGTGACCTCTCCTATCTACCATCACACCCTAACTTTTCTGCACTGGGCTTAACTATTCAGGACAAAATACCCACTTACCTAATTAGACTCAAGACACAAGCAATGATAAAGAAGTCATGATGGTTGGACAAAACATTCTTTATGACACACCCTGAAACTCTGCAAGGAATAGCCCACATTATGTGATATATACATAAGTTTTTCCTTGTATGTCTTGAGCTAAGAAAGAGCGTCTCATGCATTCCTAAAGCAACACATATACCTTTATACTTCTCTAAAATGCCAGGTAGATGTGTCCTTTATGAACCCATCCCTCTGCATAATAGAGGGAGCAAATTCATACACTAGTATATAGCAATGAAAGATTAGAAATAAGAACTATTTAAATTATTAATAGCATATAGTTGGCTCTTAAAGAAGGCCATACCAAGTAGCCTGCAACTGGCCTAGGGAATCCTATGAAAGAATAAAATCTAATAGCTCTTTTCTGTTAACATTTTGTGAAACTCAAGGCAGTTTAAAAATTACCTACATCAATAGAACAGGATCTTCCCCTATAGTAATCAGTTCAGATAATTGATAGCAACCAAATTTTTACTGATTGCTCCCAGGATCAAACTCAGTGCTGAGTGAAAAAGACACTTCCTCCCCTCAAGTCTGTGTCTTCACAGTTTTTCTACCTTTTTTTTTTTTTTTTTTTAGTCAGAACACAGCTGAAAGGAAGTATGATCCTATAATCCTGCATACAAACTGAATAACTTAGAACAGAGTTTTTATCCATTTTGTGTCTTTTTTTCATTCTTAAATTTCAACCGGAGTCTAGGAAAGCTTTCATTACAAAAGTTTAATTGAAAACAAAAATAAATAGAAACTTACTTTTTTCAAATGTGTTAGTATTTTCTGATAAAAAACATTATCAACTCTAGTCCCAAATGATATTGAAGCCTTAATCACAGATAAACTAGATACTCAAACTCTTAAATTAAGAAACTAGATTTTTTTTTCATGTCTATTGTTAGCTAAGCCAAAGGGAACTCAAACATACTGGAATAACTGATGTCTTGAACTAACATGGAGTAGGAACTAGTGGGCACTAGAGAAAGGCTTCTCATCACTGTCAGTTCATGTCACTTTCCACCATCCATGGCTGTATTGCCCTTCCCTTAGCATAACTGGATTTTAAGTCAGGGAGAGAAGAAACAACTACCTGAAAGCTGTACGCTGCTATAAATAAAGTTACAGAATGAGACTGCACTTTAGTTTAAAACAACAGCTGTTGCTCTTTTGTTTCCTATCAGGACAAAGAAACAGACTTGCCTTTATTGTGTAAGATATTAATATAATTAAATTCTAACTCTACAAACCATCTGACGAACAACACTCACCTACAGCAACTGATCGAGAAATAGTTTGGCAATCAAAGCTGCTTCCATACAGCCACAGAACCAGGGATAAGCTGCAGCTCAGTACATGTAGAAGCTGATACTGATTCAATTTTGGATTTAGTGCCATCTGTCTTGGGAATATGTAGTTCTTCTGGAGAAACATCCTGCTAGCTGAGCTTCTAGACAGGGCTGGACATTCAGAAATTTCCATTATTTGCATTTCATAAAACAGGTTTAGAACACTGCCAGAGCTGCCAATTATTTCCTTCAGAGAGTGACAACAATAGCACATTAAGTACTTGTCAAACATCAGTGTTATCTACAGACCGTTTCCTAAGATGCATTGATATTATACTTGGGGAATTTGTACACATTACAGAGAAACCTGATGCCTTCCAAACCATTACAAAGCAGCACCGTAAGAATGCTCTTGCTTCTAGTTTGAAAAAACAGAAGTCTCCCATTCTGAGGTCAGCATCAAGAACTGCAACTAACTGCATCGAGAAAGAAGTGTAAGAATGACTATGTAGCATTACAGGGGAGGATAAGACCAGACGTGCTACATGAAAGGCTGCTGCAAGATGGTGTTCATTTTCATAAACAAGTGTTTTAAGTTTTAAAAATAACAAACAAGGCACAAGAGTTTACCAGAGAGTTAATATCTACCAGCTATTCCATTTTTTTATAATCAGTTTCAAATAAAATCTACATATATAAAAAACAGGAACTAGTGATTATTGTAAAGTGTCATTTAATATTTGTTCCCCTTTCTAATGTTATTTGACTGGTATGAATGGCCTACCTGATGTAACCAGCACAACTCTGGAAACTAAACATACTGACAAATTTCAAACTTGTCTGTACTAATCCCAGTCTCATTTCACACCCACTCCACCTGTCTTGGGCTTCTCTTATGCACACAACTTCCTTGTCAACCTTGCAATTAACATCCACATCTCCTCCCCAAATGATGCCAACTCTTCTGTGAAACACTCAAGATAAGAAGACCACACCCCTCTTCATGCTTTTTCATCAGCTCCTTTTGCAACCTGAGAATAAGCTTCTCTTAGGAAGGCAACTCAAGTCTTCAGCCCTTTCCACCTTGTAAAACAGCTTGTCTGATAAAAAAAAGCACATGTATGATGTTGCATCAAGAACCAACTGATACTCCTGCTTGTAGATCAGGTCAGGGAAGAGATTTTTCTGAATTTTTTCTGTCAGCTGACTAGTTTCACTGTGGACAAGCTGAAGTCTAGTAGCCTCTACCCCTTATTCAGTTATCCCATAGTCCAAATGACATGGAGACATTCTCAAACAAACAAAAAGGGAGTCTCGCCAACTCAAGAAAATCCTGGTGTGCAGTCTTTTGGCTTCTCATCAGTGTGCCACTAAGAAACAGCCATATATCCATTTCACATGTAAGTAATTAATATGGTTGCTACCCAAATATTATACAACTGTCATCCTCTGTGGAATATACTGCATGGGTGAACAAGAAGAGAAGTGAAACATCACACAGGATGTGCCAGAGTCTCAATGCTACTAGAGCTTCTATTTTACGTTTTAAATAAGACTGAAGTCTCAAGCCCACTTTTCAGAGGACAGGTGTCCACACACTTTTCAGAGGACAGGTGTCCACACTGCAAGAACCTATCATGATACCCAGCATTCCAAATATCAAGCTGATGGTTCAGCAAACAGATTTTTATCATGAAATATCCATTACACGCATATACACACACGTTTACTTTACCTGCAACTAAAGCACGTCAACAGGTCAGCAAGGAAAAACTTGCTCTTGCAACTGTTCTATTTGGTAGACAATCTAGATCTAAGGTTTCTTCAGCTGACACCTTTCAACAGCATTCAGCTTTCTATGACAGATAAAGGCAGAGAAAGTAAAAAAGTAAAAATTATCATTCTCTGTTAATAGTAATTAAAAGTAACTGGGGGAAAGGGGAGGATAAATAATTCAATACAAAAGCAGAAAAGAGTGGTGCAACACTGAATGCTAAAGCTGGCTACACTGCCAAAAAGCTCATTACAAAACCCAATTTTCAGACAGGAAATGCATCATAAGAACATCTTGTTAAACAAGGTAAACACATTCAAAGGAGAAGGAGAAGGACAAATCCACACCCTTCTGTCAACACTGGATTAATTTTTATTAAATTTATATTTGACATTTAACAAGGCTGCACACATACAAAAAAATGCAAGTATGAAAAGGGTGTCTATTCATTTACACAGTGCTTAGCATTCCAAATTGATTTTACAGACATCCCACTAACCTGTCTGGCAGAAATTCCTCTAGACTACACAAATTAATTCAAAACAGGAAGGTTGTCAGTTTTTCTGTCCCATAAGCAAGGAGGAAAAATTATGAATAGTTTTCAGCATGCTGAGAGTAGTCACCCACAAACTAAAAATTATTTATATTAAGGGAAAAAATAATTTCCGTCAACATAATGTTTGGCCAAGAACCGACAGTTTAAAGCAGCTTCTTAAACAGCTTTCCCATCAAAGTAGCATGAACAAAAACATCCTAAAATTAAGAGCTTATGGAAAGCCACTATTATTTTATACATCACAAATATAACATGGTTTCAGCATAGGCTAGACTAGATGATCCAAGAGATCCCTCTGCCATTTTATGCTCATGAATTTTAGGATGGTAGTATCAGGTTCCTTCATAGATGTTACTAGAAATCTCACAATTTTAGCATCATTCCCCCCCCCTATTTAAAAAAAGAAAACAAAGAAAAGAGGTAGCCAATTTCATCAAGTGAAATGATACTAGGGTGAATCTCTCTATCCTTCAGATTATCGCTAAAACATTTCCTGCCAGTGCCTTTAATGCAATCGTACTCCAGCATGTGCCTCTAAATAAAAGAAAATATGTACCTAACACCAACATAGAACCAGATCAATCCAGAAAATGTTATGAGCTCAGGTTTGAGGTTTTTTTTGTTAAAGTAGCCTTTAATTAGTATCTGGGTTTGGTTTTTTTTTTTTTAATTCTACATGAGGAAAAACTATGTAGGTTTTTTTTGCCTTTGTCTCCAGTTCAGAAAGGTATTACTTTGCATAGCTCACTAGTGATAAAAATCCCTTAGAGAGTCACAACAACTTCTTCATGTGCTTTTCTCTGCCAACATTCCGTATGGCCTTTGTTACTACAAACACAACTTGAGGATGTGTGCAGCATTACTGAAATAGTAAAATACTATTCACAAAATGCTAGCTCACTAAACTGTGATTATTTTACATAATTTTAATATATTTATATATTTTATATATTTTTAATATCTTTTCTTATTGTTCAAAATAATTCTGATGGCTCTAAAGGAAGGAGATTTCTCCATAAATTGTAGTTAGCACTAACTCCCCTCCTGTCTGCTTTATACATCCATTATATCTGGTCATAAAAATAAGACTAAGTTTGATTTGTCAAATACAGTCTTCCTATTTTTATATCAATTATCTGCGTAAATTTATACGTGGAGCCTATAATTTGTGTTCTTGACTAAGCTGTCCTTTAGCTTAAATAATTATTTTCTCCCTTGGATTTATCTTCTGTAATTTGCAGCACAGCTTAAGAACTACTGTCATACACATAATAACAAGGTATGATCTCAATGGAGTCCTCATGATTAGGTTTACAAGTTGATCAACCCGGCGTTTTTCTTTCCTTTTAGCTACATATGAAATAGTCCATCACAGGGAACAGAAAAGAAGAAGGAAAAAGAAAACAAACAAACAAACAAACAACAACAAAAACACACACATAAAAAACCCACAACAAAATAAAAACAAAACACCAAAACAAACAAAAAAAACCCACCACAACCCTACCGGTAGTCATAACTAAAGTCTAGCACAGAAGGTAACCCAAAGCCTCTCTACAAATTGTTTCCAGCAGATGTGGGAAAGGGGTATGCAAGAAGTATCCATGGAGGGGCCTCAAGTGACCACAGTTAAAGGGGTGAGGAGGGGGAAAATGAGCCTCTCAGCATGTTTGTTTTAAAGAGTCCAATGTGCTTCAAACTGAAGAACATTTCTTATCTACAATCACGAGCCTGAAACTGAAAATTGGTCCAAGAGACTGAAACCATAGTCAAGAAGAACAGAGTCATATGAGGAACAATCCCACTTCTGATCTGGCTAGTGCATGTTTTCCATTATATGCATGATAAATTATTACATAAATTTAAGAGTGGTGCCATATTATCCTAACATATTCGGTGTTTCAGCTTCAAAGTCCTACCAGGCTGACTCAATGAATCTTTGTTACTACAACTGAGGCAGTAAAAGAAAACACAAAGGTCTGTTCTCTTGTAATCTACAAAAGCATGATTTCTCTATGATATGCAGTTAATGTGCAGGTTTTAAAGAGAAGGCTTTCAGAACATGGCAAGATTCTCTGATCACACCTTAACATCAAGCTATGGTAACTTTACAGAGCCTAGGTGCCTTGAGCTTCCCAATTCATTTAAAAACAAACAAAACCAAAAAAACCACAGACATACACCTTAGGTTAGAGGGCAAAAGAAGACTCAGTCTAGTATAATTTAAAGAAATTCCAATTTCAAATCAGCTTTTTTTTTCATTTAAAAATTGTAATTAAATTAAAGAAACACAGTTATAATTAAATCGAGACCTTCTTGTACTCCTGGCCCAAGAGAGTCATGCTAATCACACAGTATTGCCAGTGTGTACTTGTCACTAGCTCTCATTCACCTCCAGACAAAATTCAGTACTGCCAGGTAGAAAATAATGCATCCTTATCTCCAGAGAGCACTGACACTTTGATCTCTTTCTAGGCACTCAAAAACCATTACTGCCAAACACAGTCTTGCCTTATGTAATGTATTTTTGGAAGAACAAGTATTTTGCTTCTACACCAAATAGAGAGCTTTGTAAAAGCACACAAGCAACACCACACACCAGTAAGAAATAATACACATCTGCATTCTGTCACCTAAATTGGGGAGAAAGGGCGTGTGCAGAGGAAGAGAGAGATAACACAGGAAGTTTCTGCCTTTCTAATTTCTGAAAACTGAGACAAATGAGGAAGATATGAAATGGTAGAGGAACTGCTCAAAAAACATGGAACCAGATATTAAAAAAAAAAAAAAAAAAATCAAACCATATGAAGGAGGGGGTGGAGAACACAACACAAACCAAAAAAAAAAAACCTTATATCAGCTCACATTGCTTGGATAACCTGAAATGAGTGTGATGAGGATATTAAAACATTTCAGAACATAAAAATAGTCAATTAATAGTATTAATAGTAGCCTTCATTAATTAAGATGTTCTATTTTATATCTTGGTATCATTAACATCATAACAGAAGGCAGTTTTCAATGTTTCTTCAACCCACAGCAGAGCAGCCTGTCAAGCCTGCTTTGAATAGGCAGGTTACAGGACATCCTCAGGAAAGCAAAGGCCTTTTCAAGGATTTGTGAGCAGCCAAGAACTAGCCATCTTCTTTTACACTACTAATTTTGAGCTCAGGATTATACTGCATATTTGAGATGAAAGCTGTCCTTAGAGACTGTATTGCACCCCATGTACCACAACCTGTGACTGCTACCCAGGCTCGATATTACAAAAGATGCATAGCCTTGCCATTTGGGAAATGTAAATTGCTTTCCTTGTCTTTCCCCTTCGTGTGAAAGCCCAAGAAAACCCCAGAAACCATAGTCCACAGACTTATGAATCAATACAAACACTCCCAGTAGCAATACATGCCAATCAAAATCTCACAAAAACAGCAGATGGACTTTAAAATATTAAAAGAAAACTATGTTAAAAATTAGCTCTGTTCCATACATGCATTATGGTAATTAAGAGAAAGAACACATTGTAGAAGCAATACAGCCTGGGAAACTTCCCTTTATGAGTTTTAAAAAAATAAAGTCTGCTAAACTGTTAATTTTCCATACAGTTGTGCCCATTGCTTTTGATTTAGAGATCCATTGACACTACAGGACTTCCTCAAATCTGTTTTTCTTCTGCAATTCACAGCTTTGCCCAACAGCATCCAACTGAAATTAATACCTTTGTTTAATGTCACTGTTGTTATCCCTAGCATTTAGACAAGAAATCTCACACAGTAAAGAGCCATCTCTGTTTTGTGCTGTTACTGGACAATTAATGAAAGGAAAAGAGTTAGTGCACCCAAATAAACACAGGCTACAAGGGCAGCACAATAAAGGGTTGTTTACAACATACAGTGGATTACTGGAAAGAATTCACCAAATGGTCACTAACACAAGCTGATTAAGTCTGCACAGCAGAGAGCAGACAGTAGCACAGGTCTAGAAGCAGTAAAACCACAGTGGCTTGGATGCAAAGCCATACAAATATGACTAAACTGCTTTTGAAGCCAATCTAGGCATCTCCGCAGCACATTTCCTAGCACTCCCTGCTCTGGGCTTTGCTCCTGCAGAGCCAGTGTGGGCACAGACACGCCTGCAGTCCTTTCTCATGTTGTATTATCGCAAGGAGTTCTAGCTACTTTACAACAGGCACAATGATGTGAAGTCAGAAAAAGAGGCATGACGTTTTAGTATCTTCTGGATCCTCCCAGTCAGATGAAACATAAGAGTAGAGGTAGGGAGAAAAAGAATTCTCAGTACTGCACTCTCCCTGGATTTTACAGATCATGCTGCACCACAGTAACTGTCTCCTATCAGTCAAAGGATCTAAAATCATGTCAAAGTCACCTAGTCCTTCCCCATGTGCCATGGTAATACCCATCATGTTTCAGTCACCACTCACTGTCACAATGGTGCTTGCATCATCTGTTCTTAAAATTATTCACAGCTTTTCTTAAGAATATATTCCAACGCAACAGTGTTTTACCAACCTAGGGAAGAAAACAGATCATTGTGAGAAATATATATTTCACATAGTTAGACTGACCCTCACTCTCTCATTTCCCCACTACCTCTTTCTTTTTTTTGAAGTAAAAATAACAGCTCCTGGTTCATTCAGGCATTCTGCCAGATACCCAAGTAGGTATCCTTACTGTTCCTCTCCAGACTCTCTCCAATATGTTCTTATTACCTTATGGTGTTTTTATTTTTTAAATAAATTCCATCTTTAAAACTGGGCACTACCTCAACACTGGCTAGAAAGATTACTTCATTTAACTAGCACAATATACTTCTCACATATGGAAAGGTCCTAAAGGTTTACTGAAGCAAAAGCCTCAGGGGGAAGTATTTGATTCTTCTGGCCTCTGACTGCTCACGTCAACCAGGAGGCAGTTAATTACTTTCAATCCTTGCTGTGCTCAAAGTAAGTAATTGGGCTGTGTGGCTCAAGCTTTTGCTATGCAAACCCTCAGCCCTGACCTGAGAAGCAGCCCTTTCTAAAAAAACCCTTTTCTAAGGGCAGAATTCAATCATCCTGTGACAATATCTCGGTAAGGTATTTTCTAATATTATAACTGCATAAGTGTTGACTCTTACTATACTTGTCATCCATTATAGTAAATAAATCCTTCATATATCTAAAAACCAACCAAGTAAAAACATCCCAAACGCAAAACACTATCTCATGAGTCCATTCCTAGAGAAAACAATGTTTTTCAAGGAGTTTAGCACTTGCCTATAGTCAATTCCTCCAGATGTTCTTTAACAAGAGTGAAGTTTTGACATTTTCTATCATAAAGAGTCAGGCTATCATAGATCAACTGGTCCTTTTCTGATTGCAGGGCCTGTTAGCATTTTGGAGAAAGAAACTGCATTAGTCTAACATGGTTTAATCATAAAAAGAAAATCAAATGGGCTACTGCTCATTTCTTTTTCATCTTCTACTGGTTTAAGAGGGTTTAATTCCCAGGAAAAATACTGGAACAAATAATAAAAATTAAACAACTGGGTCTATAACTGCTCATTTCCAAATCCCTCCTCCAAATCTGTGAAGGCAGACACTATAATCACTCTTCTCAGTCGCACAGTATTACATGCATTCCCATGAGTTGAGTAACTGCAGCAGCTCAGGGATTACATCAGCCAGCTCTTACCCTTTCAATAGTGTTTTTTGAAGACCTCAAACTTAAACTTATCTAAATGCTCTATAACTCATTCCTTCTTCACACCAACTTAGGGTTTTAGCACTTGCCTTGAACAGCTTCTTTACCTCCTAGTCACAATCTCTCTTATTAAAGATGAGGTGAAGAAAAAAAGACCTCAGACTGCTTTGCATTATCTGTCCACAGCTCCAGTTTTCAAAGTACTGTTTTTCTATTAACATTATATTTCTACAATGATTTCTTGTAACTTTTTGAGTTGGCCATTCTGAATGTTGCATTTTATGTGCTTGTGCTATATTTTTACACTTATCCTTCGCAATCCAGCCTGGATTCCCTTTCCCTCCTTGTTGATTTTGATGTTAAAGAGCTCACTAGTATTCAAGCCAGCCTCTCACTACTTTTCATATTTTCCTCTGTGGAAAAATCATTTCAATTTCTGCCATTAACATAACCTCCTGAAGGAACAATATATATACTATTTTTTTTCCTCTTGACACACAGAACTAGTGAATAATATTCATGCTAACCACTTACCTGAAGTCTGCCTTTCTAAAAATCCATTGTTTTATTTTAGCACAAGTCCTCCTATTTGCTCACTCTCACACAAGTTACTTGACCTCTGGTAATAATGAAGCTCGGAAGAGCCTATCTTCTGGTTGCTTTCTTCATATTGAGTACCAGAAAGGCTTTACCAGGGTCCTCCAAGAACTTACTAGGAACCTGCATCCCACTGAACTCTCTAACCAACACTCCTAGGTAATTAAAAAGCTGTGATCTAGATGACAGTACCAATATTCTTTTCCTTTTTATTCACACAGACTTCTAATAGAATTGTTTAGCATGGAAAAGTTTATTTATTCTGCCATCAATTGTTTTTTCAACTCCCTTATGCCACAGCCCCAAATATTCCTGTACTTGCATAAATAATATTTTCATCTCAGAATCTTTGAGTGTACTTTGGAATGACAATGGCATATATCACATCATCTCTTGTCACTGAGCCCAATGCTGAATGCTCCTGAAACACTGCTGTTGAGTTGATGCCTCTTTTAAACCTAAACTCTTATTACTTTAAATGTTTGCCAAACTCTGTATGAATGTTACCACTAGTAATGGACTATGCCTTGCTGCCAAAACAGCAAATTTTATCCTCCACACTTGCTGCTGCTTTAAAATCAAACAGTAACTTTCCACCTATTGAATCATTGCACCTGTACCTGCTATGTTAATTATATAACACACAGCATTGAATTTAAGCTGTGCATAGTTTATCACTTCCTAAACTAATACAACATCCATGAAATGGGAGGCATTACTATCACTTTAGAATTTTAAATTGTCAAGAGGAAGACTCAGATAACATTTCATTCATCTTTAATTCATTTATCTTTTCAAAATATATCTGCACACAAAGTAATTCAAATGCTGTTGAAATTCAGTGAAGGCTAATGGGAAAAGTTAACGCAAATACAAGCCACAAATTCTGCTAACAGTTTTTTTACTTATAGGCAAAGACTCGAAGAAACAATAATACGTGGAAAAGTGTTCAGACAGCTTCTATATACACCAAAAGTCAAATAATTCAGTCATTTTAGCTGAGCTGACTTGAATGTCAGCAGAACCAAGGTCTGTGTGCCCAGAACTTTCTCTACTCCCTCAACTACAGAAATCAATCTAACAAAGAACATTATCACTTCCTTCAAACCTTACGGTTTAATGTTGGTTGGTGAATGCAATTTACCATTTCTGATTAACCCATTTTACTAATGAGAAAAATGGAATGTAAGTTGCTAGAAACAACAACACTAACAAAAGACATGAGAATAACATGCACCATCAATGCAGTGTTTGCTAAACTGCCTTAGTTGTTTCTCACTGAATATTTTTTTTCAACAATAAAGGTTCTTGTGAAAATAAAGCAGTTTTCCAAGTCCACGGAATCCACTGACATACAAGCAAAACAAACCTAGCTCTATCTAGCCTAAGGAAATTCCGAAAAACCGTCTCAATACTACAGTGTGTTCTGCTGTATCAACACCAGCAAGTCAGGAATCCCTAAGCACTGGGCTGTTGTTGACAAACATCACTGCTGTAAAAATCATGCCAGCAAAATACTGCTGAAGGCAGATGTAACCACTGACATCCAAGAAACCTCTGCGGTATCTGGCAGCCAGCTCACGATCATGTCTCCCAGTGTTGTTCACATTGCTGAGACCAGAACATTAAGAACAGAAATCATTGTGAGAGCAAACCAGTTTCTGCCCCCCATCTTTATTTTCCTCCATGACTTTTCCCCCCTCACTTTTAAGAAAATTTACTTCCACTTCACATGCTCATCCTATAAAAATGTTTCAAGGAGCTGACAAAGAACTTTCTAATTGTTTATCTGAAACCACTCCAAGCAGGTAAGCATAATTAATCTTAATGCAAGTCAGCAATTCAGAATGGAAATTACACTGTTACACCTATTGCTGACTCTGTGTTCTATGCTTCCCTGTACTGAATAGCAAAAAGGCCAATTATAAAATTTTTAAAAAGGCAATACCACCTCAGAGTGACTAGCTACTAGAATCCACTACTTCTTGGAAACTTGGAATCACAAATCCACAAATCCAAACATGACTGATATTCCCCATCCACGCCACAAACATTCCAAGGACATGTGGATGGTTCAATAACAGTATCAGAGCAAAACAAGGAGCAACGCACCCCTTTTGGAAGACATTAATGGTTCACAGAAAAATCTTTGGCTGCTTAGCACCTGTCATTGCTTCACCTCGGTATGCAGGAGAGAGAACGCACCATAATTCTAAGTCACATGCAGAGAGGAACAAGAGCCCTTGTCTCCAAAACAAATCCAGATCTCACTGTGAGAGGGAGCATGCCCCTCCTGCAAAGTCCAGCACTGCAAATCAAGGGACTTCCTCAAAAGGGGAGAGAAGCTTTTGTCCTCTGTAGCTTTTCTTACTGGAATTCTGATTTTATGACACTGTACTAAAACATATTTATAGCACTGACAAAGTGTAAAAGTGTCACAAACGTGCGAGGAGACAGCAAAGCTCTGTTTAATAAAGCACATGGGTCCAGGCTAACAAGCCATAAACATTTCAACTTGTAATGACAAAAGCAGCACCTCCCTACTCAGGCTCCCTTCTTCCCTTATATGTTCAAGATAGATATGCTTACAGAAACACTACTCTTAATGTAATAGCCAGTACAGTGGTGAAGCAGCAAGCAAAATCACCTCTCCCTCTCAGGTTTGTTGCATTAGGGCAGGAGCCTGCCACATCAAAATGAGCTAACACAATTTAGTAAAAGCCCACACTACTTTTCGGACCTGGCTGCACAACAGCAATTTTTCAGTCATTGCTCTTTGACCTGTGTGTCAAAAACCAAACAACTGAAAAATGTTTAGCTATTACAAATATATTAACTGTTAATTGTTCATAAAACTAAACAAAATAAAAAATACAAAATGCTCTTCCCTCCTGCTCAGGGGTACCTGAAGTTTTACAAAAGATGTTGTGAATGCAAGTGCAATTAACTATTCAGCAGTTCAACACTTCACTGTCAGCACAGTGCAAAAAAAATAGCTGACGGTTCAATTTAAGTTACAGTTTAAAAGTCTATTGGCATATAGGCCTTGTCAATAGCTTAAAGGCTTTATTTTTTTTACATACATTAGGAAATCCTTGTAGCTGTGAGCTCTTTTGCTGGCATCACTTCATCAGTTCCCCAGGCAAACTAAACTACTACTAGAATAGTCACAGCCTTAGGTCTACTTATACAAAAATTTTCACAAAAATAAATCCTTCCCTCCATCAATATACAATAAAAGCAACTTGTAAAAAATGAACTAGAATTAGAAGCATAAAGGTCATAAGTGTCTTTCAGCACCAGTTACTTATGCAAAGACCCTAGCACATGTTTTTATTACCACACAGCCTTTTCGCCCTGTTTTTTTTTTTAAACCACAGTGGACAAGTTCTACTAAGGCATGCAACTGTTTATTTAAACAAAACTGTATCTGTCATACTGTTCAGAGACTATGGTAGAGGTACAAGGGGAAATGACATTTGACTATGCTTCTACAGTTAAAAGCTATAAAATCAGAATATGCCTAACATTTCTAGCACTAATCTAGCTACGTGTTTCTCCACACAGAAGCAGATAACATGTCCTCTACAATGCTAATTATGATTAGACCAGAATTAACTGTCAAGGTCACTGTGCACGTAGGCAATTCACAATTTTACCTTTCTTCTTAAAAAAAAAAAAATCCAGAAGCCATTGCTTTCCCAATAACTTACCACTCATAGGGAGCCACCACAGTTTGAAAAAGAATTAATTTTAGACAAATTCTGCAACTGCTAAGAAAATGTGCTGCATTCAGTTCAGCGAGAACGTGAGTCAAAACCCCAAGTACATGTTACACAAACTAACTCATCCCTCTCATTCCTCCTTTTCAGGTGGCAGTTGATTTTGGAGGAAAATAGTGCTATGCATATATATACGGAACTAAGGTTTCGGGCCTCCTGCATGCAGATAGCTATATTCATGTCACGTTTCCAGACCTTTCTCCATTAATCAATGCTAATCTTCATTCTTAGATTGCATCTACACGTGTCTTTAGCTTCTACCATCGTCACCAGCTCTCACCTTAACTGCTCTGATTCCATGCCACATGGAATTGCCTCACCTGGACATGCCCTTCAGGATCACCTTCGACAAGAATTTTTTGGCCCTGTGGTTTAAAATGGAAAACACTCTTATCACACCATCAATGAGTAATTTACCAAAAGATACCTAAATATAATAATAGGAAGTCTTATGATCAATGCCTAAGATGAAAAGAAAGGCAAGAGGTGTTCTGAAAAGCTCTGAGTCTTCATAACACTAACCTTAGCTGTGAGTGCTTTGCTACCATCACAGCACTTCCAAATTTAACACTTTAAAATGTACTGGTGCATGTATATATTACACAGGAGTAATTATTCCAGAACCACTTATTGCTGTACACATACTTAAGTGCACTCAAAACCCTTCTTTCAATTCAGCCCAGTCAGACTTCAGATTTCATCCAGGTCTAACTGACCTGCTCCCCACGACACAGTGCAGTCCTAGCTCTACTTTCTAAATGCATTTATCCAATCAGAAAAAGCCACTGTTTCTTGGAGGCTGTTTGCACAAGTTTTTGAAAGTACAGCAATTCTTACAGAACAGCCATACCAGCAGCTACTTAAAAGCCTTATTCGGCCACCATGCTGTACTACAAAGAGGACTGAAAGAAATTCAGAATTTCCATATCACTAGTCTCCAGCTTTTGACCAGTGCAGACTTTTGTAGCCTCTTCTGGAAGCACCCTGAATCTGCCTGTGTTAACAATAGCAGAGCACTGAAAGTACATCCATAAAATACCTGAAGTATAGGTATCCACTGTTGTGCATTACCTCAAACACATCCCAGAGGAGGACACAAAAAGCACTATTCTGCCAACAGCCCTCCTTTATGCCCTTTCTTCTGGGGGCTTCCTCCGATGGGGACAGAAGATAGGATTTTTCTTGGGTTGTAGGTCAGCATTACACTAAATAACTATCTGATTAGGTTGAGAAGACACCACAAGTAAGTGAACAGTGCCAACTCAGCATGTTTGAATAGGGAAGTCTTGGAGTTTAAGTGTCTATAAACCAAAATGTCATTATAAAACTGTTACAAAAACAGATGACTGGAACAAGAGGTCACAAAAGCCCTGCTCTCAGCAGCACATAACAAACACCACACACATACCAACTACTCTAGATGTGCCGTGGAGCACAAAAAGAGAGTGAGCATCTCTCTCCAATGTTTGAGAAAAACTACAAGTCACAATAAATCAGGATGTGGAGACCTGCATTTTTTAAAAACCAAGTATGCAACTCAAATATTAAATAAATAAACAAGATTTCCAAAAGCCTAATTAAAATTTGAACAGCCCTTGCAATGAAACCTTCTGGAAGCATCAAAAAGCAGCATTTGTATACTAATAAATAAAGATAAGCAAGGGTGGAACAGCAGAATTTGTGAATAAGTTCTTTTTAAAGAAGCCTTAAACACTGATGTGCATCCAAGTAATCTTGATAACCCTTTAATGAACAGTTTAACAAAGAAACTGATGCTTCAGATGGTACTGAGAGTTTGTAAATCTGAAGACTTATGCTTCACAGGCAGCAATGCATTAGCATAATCTTCTGAAAAAAAAAAAAATAAAAAACATACATAGATTTCCAAAACTCATTTTCACCCCAGGATCAAATAAATCCACGTTAGCAGCAGTTTCTCCAACTTTGGTTCTCTTTGTTTCAGATTCTAGGATGTTTTGTATCCCATTTAGTGGGAAAAAAAGAAGAAAAAAAAGATAAAAACTCCACGACAAAAACACCTTCACAGAGGATAATCCCATTTTTACCATCACCACCATATAGATATAACAATGATACAGTAAAGTTGAGAAAAAATTAAAAGAAAAATATGTAAATAAAATTATGTTTCTTCCATGGGCTTTGGCAACACATTTTTCATCATTTTGATAGAATTCACTTATTTTTCAAAGCACGTATCATCTATCAGCATGACCCAATAAATAGATTAAAATAACTGTTAGCAGAAGTCATTGAAAACATTTGTCTTGATTGAGATGGATAACAGAAAAAGGCATCTGAGTGTTCCATCAGCTTCAACAACAACCATCCTCACACAAATAACCTCACTGGTACAATTATGCCCTTTGCAATTATTTATACTTTACAAAGTAGATTGTAAGTTTTTCTGTCTTTTCCTTCTCCCTTTGACCTTCCATGTTCATTAAAGCAATGCCAGAGAGGAGGAAACAAATTACAGCATTAGGTCCTAATTCTTAGATTAGTTTCAGATCAGGTGGACTCATTATACACAGCCCAGCAGAAATAAGGCAACATGAATAATGTGAAAACCCTAATCAGACTTTACTCCTTTGGCTATTATAAACTCTTCCAATCACCATTTTTTCTAAAAGGCTTACTTCTATAAATTATTATATAAAACCAGCACAGGCCAGAAACATTGGTCTGTATTGCATAGACTAACACTATTACCATATTCATGTGCAAGAGATCTCTTTGAATGGATAGTTTATTATCACTCCCTCTTTTCTCCGAAGATGAAAACAAGATGAAAGCATCATACTTTGCCACTAACGAGATGAGGCCCTGAATCCTTCTCACAGCTACAAGGAGGAATAAAAACACCGTTGTACAGATGAAAAATGCAAGTATATTGCATAGCAGAGTTTTACATTGATATACAGAAGACACCTACGCAGAGAGAGAGGACACTGGCTGATTCTTTAGTCTTTTTCAGTTCAACCACAAGTATAGCAGCATATAAAGCACTCATTTTTAGGCATTTTTCTTATTGTCAACCTATGAAATGTGTTAACGCTAATCAGAAAACCAATCACACACCCCAGAGAGAAGGAAATCAGACTGAAATAAAAACCCCCAAACACTACCAAGAGTGCCCTAGCATCTCCCAGTTGTAAGCAACCATATGCCTCAACCTGGCAAACTGTCCTATACTGGCAGGCTGGCCTTAAACACAATGTCCTAACAGACAGTGTGTATCTGCCGGTGCCTACAGATTTATCCACAAGGAGTAAATCAAAATCATGACAAGTTTCTACCAACACCTTGGGTGACAGAACACACTCACATGACCTTGATAACAGCTTCTGGCTGCCTCAAAGATCACGGCACTTTATCAGGACGTGATGCCTTCTCCCGTTACCAGGGCCCTGAAGTTGCTGAGGCCTTTACTTTTCTTTGTCATACCAAGAAAATATCAAAATACCCTTCAGTGATTCGGCGAGCAATGCAACAAGTTTCCCGAAGAACAAAAATAGCGTTACTAGCCCGTTAAAACACGAGCTTGAACTCAAAGTGACAACCCACGCACGGGGTCGGGCGGCTGACAGAAGCAGAAATACCTGGCACCACGGAAAGCATCACACCTGTGAGGAAGAAGCCTTCCCACGCTCTCACCTTGGCGCTCGCCTGCTCCCCTGCGTGAAGCCCGGGTTCTCTCCCAGAAGTTTGCGGCCAACGCTGCCCAGTCGTCCTACAAACCAACAGCAGGAAAGCCGAGCCAAAAAGATAAAAGGGGATTAGGCAGGCATTACTTCCAGTGACCTATATACTTCCCTGGGCGGCCCCGAGGCAGACAGCAGCTGCCCGGCTGCGGGGCACACCAGCCCGCCGCCCTGCACCGCCGACGAGCCGAAACGGCGGCGAGACACCTCCTCAACTCGGCGCCCAACCCTGGGCGGGAGCGGCTGCGCCCGGCGTGGAGGCCGCGCCACCAGGTCCGAGGCCCATCCCCAGCCGTCGCCACCCCTTCATGGCACCCGCCCCGCGGGGGGCCGGCCCCTACCTGGCGCGGGCGGTGGCGGAGTTTCCCCAGTGGAGGGGCGAGGCGGGTCCCGCTCCCTCTCTGCCGAAGCGACCGGCTCCGAGAGGGAGGGTGGGGAGGGAGGCGGCCGCCCAGGTAAGTCGCCGTCAGCGACGGGGCAGCCACGGCCGGTGCTAATCCTTCAGAAGGGAGGGATCCCCCTCAAGCCCGCCCTCACCGAGCGCCCTGGAGGCTCCATCCCCTTAGGGCGGGCATCTTCCCCATCCCCCCTCTTCTCGCTCCCTCACGGCGGGCGGCCCCAACTCGCCACCGGCCGCTGAGTCACAAAGGCGGGGAGGAGCCGCGACCTGGCGGGGTGAGGGCCAGCGGGCGGGTGGCCGCTCTGGCCTCGGCGGCCCGGCCCGGCCCGGCCCGGCCCGGCCCGGCCTGCGTTCGCCCCCTCCGCCTGTCGAGGCCAAAGCGGCCGCGGGAGAGGAGGGCATCGGCCGTGCCCCTTCTTGAGATAAATAGTTGTGGTTACCAGGTGAGGAGGTCTCGGCTCGGGAAGAAACACACTCCTGGGGAGGGAAAACAAAACAAAACAAAACACAAATCAGTGTTTTTTAAAAATAAAAATGTGGTGGATAGGCCCTGTCTTTCAGAAACTATGGCATAGGAGGGAGGCAGCCCCAGTTAATGCGAGTCACTAGGTGGCACTGTTATACACCCCCCCATTTTTAATTGTTATTAATTTTATTGTGTCTTCAGGTGATACTGTGGTGCGTGAGTGTTGTTCCCCCTCAGCAGAAAATCCCGGTGCTCCACGGGGCGTGTTTCTCTGCAAGCGGGAGCGTTTCGAGCCCCTTTTCCGCGGTGAGCGGCCTGTTGTGGAAGGGCGCGGGTGGCCAATCGCCTGCCGGCCAGCGGCCTGGACCCTCTTGGGCAGTGACTCACATAGTGATTCACGGTGAATAACGAATAAAACTTCCTGCTATCAATTTCTCCTGCGTCGAAAATCTGCAGACTGGAAGTACCCTTTTAAATCTAGCCCACGTTACTTACAAATTAAAGTTAGAGATAATACCCTCACGATACAAGCTATATAGTTCTGACTTTTAAATACCTTGCTGTAACTGTGGTAGACTGCTGTGGTGAGTGGTGAAGCATGGTTTGCTATGCTATTGTGTCATTTTTTTTCTTTTTAAACGGCTTCAGATTAATTAACTAGACTGTCTGGGTTCTCATTGTGATTTCATTAATTATTTGAAATAGGAATAGATGCTGGTCTGTTAGGATAACAGCTCATTTAAATAAACATATAATATAATTTACCAAGTGTAATGGTGTTCTCTGTGTGCTCAGGAAGTGTTCTCTCTAAATGCTCTATGTAATTAAAGAATAATTTCCTAAGATTGCTAAGTAACTGGATCTACACAAACTAACTCTTACATAGGTATGCCAGAGTTAAACCTTCCCAATGCAGGACAAAACCGTCATTCAGAATCCAGTCAACGATAAAACTAATCTCATTTGAGTCAGGTTCCTCTGCTTAGAAAGACCGGAAGAATCATTGGTTCTTGTAAAATATCTTGACACACATTGAAGCTAAATCTAAGCTTTAAGGAGGAATGGGGTGGGAACTGCCATTTCCAGAGACTATAATTCCACCCTCTTACACTATTGTTTATTGTTTCCAGAACTGCAAGATGAATTATTAGTTGCATATAATTCTTTATTGCAAATGTTATGGTAGAAGTGCTTAGTAGAGCTACTAATGTCATCCCCCTCATAGTCTGAATCCAGAATCAGTTGCCTAGGTGTCTGGGCAGGTGTGTCTCCATTGGAGAGGTGTTTTCCAACATTAGATCTGGTATTCCTTACCATTCCTTCAGGAAGCAGCTTCCGTGTGCCACTATAGAGCCTGGGTACACAGGCGGGCGGCATTTGGTGGCTGTCTGAGGTGGCAGAAAACAGCTTGGGAATTTAGTAAAATTGTCTAGAAGACTTTAGCAGAAACTGAGAGGATACTTCTGTTTAAATTGTTTGATCTCAGAAGCATAGGAACTGCCAGCCAGCACAGAGATGAAAGATGCCCTTTATGTGAAACATCTCGTAATAAGCAGATCATTAAGGAGCCTCTGAAGCAGTGCCTGTTATGGATACTGATATAATCTATTTCACTTCTTTCTATTGCTGCTTTAAGCATTTTAAAAACACCCCATAATTATTTTTCCTGTCATAATTAGGATGAATCCAAGATAGCTGTCCCTTTACATCCATATCTTAAATCATTAGATAAGCTGTTCTGTCACACAGAGTTAGAAGAGATGGAAGTGTAAAGATATCTTATCACAAGCTACCACTAATCCTCCAATGGCCCTCTTTGTTCTGAAGGAATTCTTAGCTACTAAGAAACACTTCACCCTGGTATAAGAGGAAGAGACATATCACTTGAACCAAAACAGTTGACTGACAG
This sequence comes from Columba livia, assembly GCF_036013475.1. NCBI lineage: Eukaryota > Metazoa > Chordata > Aves > Columbiformes > Columbidae > Columba > Columba livia. The sequence continues at coordinate 47,272,308 of NC_088605.1, forward strand.
AATAGTTGCAAGTAGGAAAGCTAACCCAAGATTTAACAAAGAGCATTTGCCAGTCTTGAATGTTGTGTCATTAGTACAATTGTGCAGTGCCCCTAGTGAAGTTTAAACAATAATTACTACTAACTTTGTATTTATAGTAGAGAATGTAACAACATACTTCATACTTTTGGACACTGTTCTTCATACTTTTGGACATAGTTCATACTTTTGGACACTGATTTTGCTCCAGAGAAAGCTCAGACTTCCTAAAGACATTTCAGAAAGTTTCTGCTTTCTGTGACCCATGTGCATGGCTGCAACATCCAAAAAAAATTACTGCTGCAGATGAAAATGACCAGGTGTATCTACATGTGTAAAACAGACAGCTTTTAGAAGAGCTCCGTATTCTAAATATCTATACCATTTTTTCATGTTGCATATTTTAAAGGGGTATAAGCATTTGTCCATTAAGAAGTATGCTTTATGCAAAGAATCTAACTGCCCTCTTCAATTACAAGTTGCAGGTGTATCACAAATAGAAAATCCATAAGACAGAAATAGGTTTGTTTTTTTTTAAAAAAAAAGTCACTGTCAACAAAACGGAATGCTCACTATAAATTAAGTGACCCCCGAGCAATCCCATTTAAGACAGGTTTTTCCTATATGTGGTCTAGATATCATCTCAGTAAAACAAACCTATACTACGTTTGCTTCTTAACAAGAGATCTGATTTCCAGGAAAAATGTTAGAGGATAAACATGTTCTGTTTAAGAGTGAAGAATAATACAGAAATGTGCCATCGTGTTGTATGCTATGTCACAGCCTTTCTTCCTCATCTTCTGTGAGCGACAGGAAAAAATAAAGTCTGCTTTAAATCTTCAGAAAGGTCCTTTGAGAATTTTCTCTAGACATATTCTAAAACCTTTATACTAAGAAAGAAAAGCATTGTACTTTAAATGCTTATGAAAATTATTGGCTACTTCTACCTAAATGATATTTCATCTGGATGGTGTAAACCACATGTATCCCTTAATGTTCAAAGATATCCCCAAGTTTTTTTTTGAGATAGTTTTGCAGATATTTTACTCCAATACACAATTTACAATGTAGCACCATTCTAAAATAATTAGCATGTGAAAGATAAACGATAAATTTACATGGATAGAATCCTGACACTTGGCTAGACTAGTAACTAATGAAAATATTTATACAGATTGGAAATCAGTATGTTACCTTTAAGTGTCTGTTCTTTGACAAACATAAATACCTTAAAAGATTTCATAATTTATCTTGATTGGTATTTCTTGATTTACCTGTTTCAAGACAACTCTTTAAACAAAATAAAGTTTGTTAAAGAAGTTATATAACAGGGTTAGGTAAAAAGACTTACCTTTGACCATTATAAATTAGTGATTTATGAGACAAACCAAAATAAGTTCACTGCCCCTTTAGCAAAATTATTTTTCCTCTTTAAAACCAGATTGGTTATCTATGATGCATTGTAAGGGCCTGACACTAATTTTAAGAGTACGTTAATTCTTTCTGCTCCAAAAGTCAGTCCACTCATAGTCTGTAATTTCTCATATGCTGTAAAATGGCACAGGTCAGCACTGCTATCAAAAGAAGTAATCTTACTTTCCTCCACCTACAGTTCCATCTTCCCTGATGCAAAAAAAAAAAAACAGCTATGTAGCTGTTTAATAAATGAGATCAGTTCTCTGATTCAGATTAAAATTACACCACACAAACACGCTTTTTTATGGTTAACTTTAACATGGATTGGTTCTTTGATCTCATTCACCTGCCACCAAATAAATCCTTACTCTGGCACAGAGAGGGAGCAGCATGAGGGCAGGAATGAACTGGGGCACCGTAAATTAACATAAAGAATATGTGAAGCTGGAAGTATGATTCCAAAAATGTCTTTTAATGGATAGGCATCTAGAAACAATTGTGCTCTGTCCTGTTGTTTGTGAGGTTTTTTGTTTGGGAGCATGTCTCTGAAGCACATGCTATAGTATTTCCTCTGCATTATCTGAGACCTTGCCTTTGTCCTCTTCAGATACTCTCTCTTTTTCTTTATGCTTTGAAAACACAGAGCTGAACCTTGGACTTGTGCTGTAAATCCTTCAAGCTGTGTACTTGAGGAGGAGGATGGCAACTTATAACTTCTGTATAAAAAGAAAAAAAAAAAGCACCTCCCTTCTCACAGGAAAAAGACAAAATCTCCTTCCTTCTCTGTAGGCTGCTTCTGTGGCAGAGTAGTTGGAGGACAGAAAACTTTTCAGTCTCTAATAGATTTCCTTTGGATTTGCTAAACTGTCGCTGCCAGCAAAGATTTACATCTGGACCATAGCAAACTGCTTACCTTTAAGAATACGGCTGAAGGATATGTAACACAAATATGTCTCTAGAGGACAAGTAGCACTAGACTCTTCAAAGGCTCAGTCTTCCTTTTCTAATTACGAATTATACTCCAAGGTCCAGGGGGAACCTTGGCCAAGAACTACACAAAGCATTTCTTAATGAAAATTAGGTTATCAGCATGATTCTGCTTTTCTGGCTATACAGACTGTGATTAGAGCGAACATGGTATTTAAGCGAACAGAGCCAAAGCTACTCTTCCATAACCTGTAACCTACACACATGTCACATCATAGTCAACAGTGGAAAAACATTCACATTTTCTATCCCTTCCTCCTCAAAAGTCACCTCTGACACTCTGGATTTAATCATTTAATTATTTCAGATTTTTTAAAAAACAGACTATTGTCAGTTAACCAGTAGGGAAAATTTTAGTAGACCGTGATAGTGCTGTTGAACACTGGCTCAGCTATTAATACAAGGCCTCCTCTGAGCTAATTACAATGCAATCTATGTAAATCCCTTAGAGAAGCACTGGCTTATTAATAGCTACTCACTATTCTCTCTGTTTTCGTAACATGCCCTCTAGTTTTCACCCTCCCAAAGTCACACTTCTGTCTGCTTTCGCCTCTGTCTGCTTTCGTAAAACTTCCCACTTTGTCCTCCTGATAGATCATGTTTTTGGTAGACTCTCTAATCACCAAGCTACTGACTGGGAAATAGGTTACCTGCCATACAGGAGAATCCTGCAGTCTGTGTTGCATGAAGGGTATCTTCCAGATGTGAAATTGGACATACTGGATTTTTTTTTTTTTTTTTTTTTTTCCTGAACTAACATGAATTTACATCTGATGGAAATTGTTACTGAGGGAGGGAAAAAGAAAATGTCATACTGTACAAGCCCACTGCTTTCCGAATAGTACTGCTGTCGAGCTTCATGCCTGGGAAGATGCAGAGACACAACAGGCAATGAATGATCATGTAAGTCTGCATGTCTCTCTTATACCACCTAAAATACAATGAAATATTATTAAGTAGCATTCTTGTGTAAGTATAAGAATACTGGTTTCTTCTATGAATGGACCAATACTAGACAGGAGATGAACCATTCAGCTGCTAGGCAAAAAATCTATATCGAATCAGAGAGTAATTCTTAGTAGTGTTTTGTTCCTCTGTATGTGCTTTTTTGTTCCTGGCTTAGGTTTAGAATAAAGTGATTCTTCACCGTTGTAATATACTTTGTGAAGTCAGTAGGTGTTACATTCCACAGAGCAAATAAGAGACAGAAACAAGACTTGCATTTCTTGCAAATGATGTACAGAAAAAGGTTTCTGTTTCCTGGAAACTTTGTTGGTTTTAATTGTTTACATTGTAGCTTAACTTCTCTTCAGAGTTTATGGCTAACCCCTAAGAGTTGTAGGTTTAAAATAGTTAATTGAGATAAGTGTTTGCTTAATCTTTTGAAAAAACAAAAAAAGTTTTTCAATTTTTCCCTAATAATTATTTTATTTATGCCAAATAAATAGTGCCAGAGAAAAGCTGGGCATTTATCTTTGTGTGAGAATAATTACTTCAAACTCTCACAGTGGACAGTTGGAGACTCTCAGAAAGAGACTGAGAGCAATCAAGACAAAACCTCCCGTATGACTTCCAGCAAAATCATGGACATAAAACCCCATATTTTAAGGTCCCTCCTTGTTCTGCAAGGTATTCAGTAGGAAGTTTTACTGAAATCCTCAGATATTTGCTGAATTAGAGGTCAGTGGCCATTGAAGATTTGGGTCAAATATCAGCATTAGTAGATGCCTAAATTCTTCGAAATCAAGTCACGTTGGGATTTTTTCAAAAGCGTTTGGCAGGTGAGAAGTGCTCATAACCCTTTGTATTTAAAAAATCACTGGATGAAATGCATAGACAGCATTAGGATCGAAGACCAGTCTCCAAGTCTGTTTCTCTGCCTTTGAGATCTGGTTCATACCTGCCAGCTGATACAATCATGCTCCTCTTGCTTGCTCTTCCCAGGCTTCTGCTCTTTGCAGCATGGTACCCCAGCTTCAAAGGACTCCCTAGTTTCCCACCTTGTAGAAACCGATGGGTAAAAAGCGTTGATGCAAGGAAGGAAAGGTGAGTTTGAACTGCTTTCGCTAAGTTAAAACTAATCCATGCTCTTTTATTTTGTAGGCAAATTGTCTATTAATGAACTATTTATAGGGCCAACAGCAGCTCCTCAGCAGATGTGTTATGAAGATATCTCCCTTTGGTTCTTTCGAAGAGCAGTTTCTAGACTCTGAGTGCTAACTAAATCAAAATGTTCATTTGTAGCCCTAATTCCTACACTGGAATCTCCAGAGAGGACAGGATTGCAGTTACACTCTCCTGTATTGCATAGCTCTTTAGCTAGTTCTAGGCAAGCTCCCTCCTTGCTCACTGAGACTTCCTGGATGGCCTTTGTAAGGGGTTTAGTTCTCCCCATGCACTCCATGGAACGCAGGTATGAACTTCACTCTACCATCTGAAAGTGAGGCAATGCCACCACTGTTGGAAATCTGGCCATTAACTCTCTTGCTGAAGGCAAAATAAAGAACCAGAAATAATCAGAATTATAATTCAAGGGAAATTGTCTTTCAGCTGCTTTTTTTTAGTGTGTTTCTGTTGTTTTGATTTTCCTATTTTTCCTTATATTTCTCTCCCCTATATGAGATTCTGTAGTATTTTACTTGCATTAAGGGAAACTTTCGTATGGTTGCCATCTACCTATACAAAGGAAAAGTAAACAATGCATAGTTAGTATCCTAAATAGACTGGATTATATAATGAACTGTTATTAATTTTGAACTTGGACTGTTACAGTTCAAGAAATATAGCCTAACTGTACAGCATGAGTTGTACACACTTGTCTCCGAGAAATCAATTTGCACATCCAAGAACTCAGATATGAACAGAATGTAAGTTGCCGGATACTAGTGTCTTGAGATTCTTTATCATAAGAAATCATTTGTTCAAGTTCAAGCTTGACACCTTTGTTTAAAAAAAAAAAAAATCAATTTTAGAGACAATGTCCTTTAACATATAGTCACTGGAAATTGTAATCCTGATGAAATGAAATTCAGTGTTTTTCATTTGTTGGCTTTGGCAGCTGTGCATTAGTAAAATAAATAAATTAAATAAACAGCAACATCTGTTCCAGTCACTAGAGGCTTATTGCTGGAGTTATCTGCATCAGATGGGAGGAGAAGCTCTAGTAGAAGAGCCCAGCTTCCCAGAGCAGAGATTAGTGGAGTCACTAGGAATATGTGGATTTGTGTGACCTGTGGGAAATATCTCACCTGCCAAATGATGAAACTAACTAGTATTAAAGTCTGAAGCATCTCTAGCATCTATTCTGCATTATTCATATGAGTTGAAATCCCATTATATTCAAAGAGCTATTATGTTATCACTCTTTATCTTAATTTAACAAAACCTATGGTGTGGGATACTTTATATATGAATATGAATATTATGAATGTGTATATATATGTACACATAATTCTTTACACGCATGTATGTGTGAACGAGACTGGATAATACACATATGACCTTACATGCTGTAGTCAAGGCACCTCCCTGTCTTGTTTTGGTAAACTAAGCAATAAATACATTGGAAAGTAAGACAGTGACCTAAAAATGCCTCAAGATTCAAACTCCATGAATCTCTCCATGAACCTGGGAGAGCTGCCAAAAAGTAGGTATTTTATGCAGGTATTCCTGTGCTAGTATCCATATCTGATAGGTTAATGAATGCTCTCTTAAAATTTTTTAAAAGGTGCAAAATAAATTCTTAGTCAGCCAGACACATGTAACTTGCCAACTCCGTGAAAATAATCTGGCAAAATAGTACACAGCTACAGCCGTAGGTAAAAAGGGGCAGAATGAACCAGAGTGTTTCACTTCCCTTATTGGAATCCAGAAAGCCAAATGGAAGTTACATCTGTGAAACTATTTCTATATTGGGTCCTAAGCACTTAAGAAAAAAAAATTATGGTATTAATCTGTTCTTAGCTGGAGCCTGAAAGTCAAAAGAGGAATTTTTTTTACAGAAATTGCTTGCTTCTGGGAAGTTGCCCACCTTCTTCTGGTTCTTGTGCAGACCCCTCTTCGGAGCTAAACGCAGCAATCAGAGACTCACAGAAACAGAATCGTTCAGGCAAGAAGGTGTCTCTGGAGGCCAGCTAGGCCAAGCTTCTGCTCAGAGCAGAGCCAGATAAATCAGGTTGCTCGTGGTGTTTTCCAGTCCAGCTTCAAATATTTCTAGGGATAGAGATTCCACAATATCTCTGGGCCCTAGTTCCAGTGTTTGACTGCCCACATGGTAAAAAAGTTGTTCTTGATACCTAGTGGGAATTCTCTGTGTTTTAACATGCACCCTTTGCCTCTTGCCCTACCACTCTGCACCTTCAATAAAAGACAAGGGCACGCTGCTGACTCACATGCAACTTGTCCAACAGGACTTCCAGGTGCCTTTCTGCAGAACTGCTTTTTACTTAGCTGGTGTCCATCCTGCCCCGTGAAGCTATTCCATACCTGACGCAGGACATTGCATTTGCCCTTGTTAAACTTTATGAGGTTTCCATCAGCACATTTACCCAAGATGCAGAGGTCCTTCCAAATAGCAGCCCTGCCCTTCAGTGTAACCGTCGTGCCGCCCAGTTTGGTGTCACTGAGAAACCTGCTGTGCAGGCAATCCATCCCATCATCCAGGTCTTTATTAAAGGTGTTTAAACAGTATTTGCCCCAGTGTCCATCCCTGCCTGAAGGCACTGCCAGTAAGTGACAGGTAGTTGCATTTTGTAGCACTGATCACAGCTCCCTGGCCTCAGCCGTACAGCCAGCTGCAATGCCTGGCTTCCTAGGAAAGGCAGCTGTCAGGGCCTTCCAATGATTATTCCCTTAATTTTAGTCAGTCTGTGGCATTGTTATTCTTCTAACATAAGCACTAGAAGGCTGTCAATGAAGTGATCTGGTTGCAGGTTTAAAGCAGCGAGGAAGCAGGAGGTAGTGGCAGTGTGAGGGATAGTATAATAACCAAAGCCTAGGAAGAGGTGTCGGAATGCCTTGCTAGATCACTGATCATTGCAACACAGGGATTGTGAGGCAACAGTTAAAATGGGTTCAAAGGGGAGTAAATAAAATAGAGAACAAGTCCCATTGATTATAGTTGGTATTGAAAAAGGTATTCCTGGTGCTTTCTCTGACTCAGAAGGTTTCTGAACTGCTTATTGCTGTAGAGAGAAGTTAAACTATTTTTGTCCTCTTCTTGCAAGTATGTATTGTTAGTGACTGCAGAAGATGCACTATCAGGCTGGACAGACCCATCTGTGTGAGTCATTATAGAGTACTTGACTTCCATCTCTTTTCACATTCAAAACATGAAAGTAGTAACAGGATAAGTGGTGGTTAGGTAGAACTTGAAGGAAAGAAGATGTTGACTTTATTCTGATATGCAGGAGGAAGCTGAGAAGGTTGGAGGTTCCCACTTTCTTTTTCATCCTTTAGAAATATCAATTTATTGCGAGCAGCATGTGTGAAAGAGAAATGAGCAGAATATGGACTATTTAGAGTAATTGTTACAGTTCTGGGAAGAATTATATTTACCAGTTCTCCCTACTTTAAGCACTGAATGTCAGCCAAGTAAGTCAGATGGATATGTGTGGGTAAAAGGGCTATGTGGTAATTTGAAGGAACATGAGTATGCCAGCATAGTCTTCTTCAACTTTGTATGAGGTTGCTTTTCAGTTTTCAAATTATATCTCAGTCTAACAGGTAATTTTCAGGCTTGCTGCAGTGAAAGTTGTTCACATGAAAGTATAGTGCAGACTGTATTTGATTACTAATTGGTTAGCATTTATCTCTCCACTTTTCTCAATTTTGTATTACTTCTCCCCTGGAAAGAACATCAGTAATAAGTGGGCATCATAGAAACAGCAATGAGGAATTGCAGCATTAAGATATTTATTGTGTAATAACTAAATTTGATAATTGCAGCTATTTGAAGTAAAAACATAAATGGTTCATATAAAGTAATTCTGGTTTTAAGAATAATAAGCTATATGATTTAGTAGCACTGGGAACTAACTTCTTTAAAAGTTACTGTGGCTAATGCTTTATTCATACTTATTTCATGCTGTTAAAACCCCACCAGCATTAATGGAGTTAATTCTGATTTTCATTTACATAAATGCAAAGAAAGGTCAGCCTCAGTGATATTTTACATACTGTTTTAAGTATGCTGGAAACTGCTACACCCACTTAATTCCACATAAAAATAAACTTAATGCAGAGAGATCTAATTGTTCTTATTTCACACTTAAACCTCTATGGCAAACAGCAGAACAATGATATACTGTTCTTTGACATTTTAGATTTGCAATATTTGTTGAACATGCAGAGGCTTTTTGGGCTGTATTTTTATCAATGAAATGTCTGTGAAACCACTTAACTAAAAATTAACTTGATTTAATGTAATCCTGTCCACTAGCTTCCGTAGATGATGGAAGTACTAACTGCCTGTATCAAAGGAAAGAAAAAGCATTTGATTTTTAAGACATAAATCAAGTCCTTAATTTCTTACTCTTTGATCAGCTTTCCTTATGCGGGCACTTAATCTGACCCCCTTTGCCATCTAATTTTCAACCTCTTTCCTTTCCCTCCCCTTAGTATTGAGCTTTTATCAAGGTCAGATTTTTTTTTATTTATTTATTTCCTCCAGAGACTTCTCATGTCTCATTCATTTTTCTCTCTAGTAAACGTTTAGAAACCCTGTTGCAATGTTAAACCATTAGGAAATATCCATTTCTTGGAACATCAAGTACATCTTTTTTGTAGTTGTTGTTACTAGGCTGCCGCTCTATGGCCATATGCATAAACTACAGTTTTAGTTCCACTGAAGTAAACTGTACTGGAGGAGTTTCTGGGAGTGTGTGATAGAATATCTATGGGCTTCACATTCTACAGTGAGAGTATGATTACCTTAGAGAGAACAAAGGAAAAGACTACCATTTCACTGGCAGACACCTACCAGCCTGATATCTTAAATACATTACACACTATCATTTTGATTACTAATGCTGTGCATACTGTATTACCCTAACATGTAATTTACCACTATGCTGCTTGCCCTGGCTGTCTAAAATAGTGCTATTTTGATTTGGAATTTCAAATAAGAGAATGCTCAGTCTTTTATGCCATAAAGCAAAAGGATATGCTTTCAAAATACTCTGGCTAAGAAATCAAGTACATGCTTAGACTGATACATGCCTGGTGCCCTTTGTAAATATGAAGTTTTGATGGTTTTGAATCTGTGCAATAACTAAGTCATGGAAATGAATCAAAGTGTGTTTTAAATGTAGGAGCTTATATGTAGCCAGAAATGGTGGTTTATAAATGGGTTAAAGGGACATCTAAACTTTTACTCCAATTTTTTTCACTTATGCAAGGTTGGAATATGCTGCTTGGTATTATATAAGACTATTTTCTCATCTGTTTCTGGAAAGAACTGCTTTCTGGACTACCATGAGCAAACTGTGGATTTGTCTGCCTGTAAGCACTTCTGCTTGAGTTTTACAGTGTCAAGACCTTTTGCAGGCAAAACTCATGTTGAAGAGGGTGGGAATGGCACTGCATGTATGTATAGTATTATTCCTCACCCTTTGTCATTTTTGCATGTTTCCATTCAGAAAGTGGAATAAAAGCAATCTTGAGATGTGTTCCCACCTTCATTTTTAGAACACCCAAGCAAGAGGAAAGCTCCAAGGTTAATTGAGATCTAATTTCTGGTAGCTGTTAACTTCTAAAAAATACAGTCCTTGGTTGATGTACTGCCAGTGGCCATCAGTTACTACGTAAAATATTGTAAGGCCTTCAAAATGATACTATTTTCTCTAAAAACAATACCTACCATTTGAAAGCACTCTGAAAAATTAAAGTCCAAAACAAAGGAAAATCATTCATTCAGGTGAATAAAAGAGGTCTTATTGGCCAGAGAAGCCCAGTAGCTTGAAAACAAGCTCAAAAATTTTAATATATGATGTTTTTCTTTGAATATTCTCTTGTATGCACTCCTGGGTTTGCTGGAGGGCAAGGGGGGATTGTTAAAAATTAAAGAGCTTGCTCTTACTAAAATAAAAATCCAACATACAGTCATCATTGATTTAAACTAAAACAGATGCTGACCTTTGGCCTTGTTAGGAACTTGGTTCCAGAGAACGTCTACAGCATTTTAATATTTTGTGTTAATGTAGATTAATGTTATAGCAAGGGACAAAACTTCTCAGAATAGTATTTTCCAGGATGTTCAGCCATAAAGCACCTTTGATTTCTAAACAGAACCTGCTGTTAGAAGTGCTAATTAATTCTGCCAAGAAGGTAACAGTGCCTATGCCCTAATAAAGTGAACTGTAATACATAATAGGAGGCTCTGAATGCCCCAGTTGTATCCTTCTATTTACGAATATTGCAAGTAAAATTTACTGTGAGCAGGAGACTGAGAAAGAAGGGGAGATCATAAAGCAATATAAAGCAGGAGCTCAGAAAGAAGTTGGATGAGAAACAGCTTGGGTATGGGAACTAAACCAATATAAAAGGAGATTTAAAATAACCTCATTTTCCAAAGTATCTCTATAGCAGTCATTGCAAGCAAGAGCAACATAAGAGGTGTGGCTTATAAACCATATGCTAGAGTTGCAAGTGACAATACTGAAATATAGTAAGTATTTTTGAAGAACAGAGATTCTGACCCAATAGCTAGAGGCTGGAATGCAAAAGAAAGTGAGGCTGCCTGAAGCATGATCTAAGTGCAAGATCCTCCTCTGTAGCTTATTTGTTATAGCAAAAGCACTGAGGTCCCAGAGTACTGATCAGTGCTGTGTACAAACCCAGCAAGTGCTGCAGTGCAGCACTCTGACACCTAACACGTCCAGCTGAAACACTTGAGTCTACCAGCAAGGCTAAAGGGTGAGATTTAAAGTAGGAGACAGTGAGAAAACATCAACAAATTTTCTGTTGGGTGGCACTCTGTCAGGTGTACACACAAGGAAACTATGTATGCAGAGGCATAGAGCTAGCAGAAGCCAGGTTATCTGTGGTTTCAAGAATTAACTCTTAAATCAACATAGTGAATTGAACTGCAAACCAGACCAGATCCTGCAACAGTCAACACAGTTTTTGAGCTGCTATAATAAACTGCATAATTTCCTTCACATGGAGATACTAAAAATATCAGTCTTGTACAAAGTGTTGTATTTCTTCTCCTGAAACTTTTGCATAACTTTGTTGCCATTTACCATTTTTTTTTCTCCTGCATTCTTCCTACTCAAAATGCCACTGTTTCTTTGTTTTCACAATGGCATCATATAACAGGCCTGTATTTAGTTGCACACTTTTCACCTGACTGGTCTGGCTCTGCTTCTCAGACAGTAGATGTCCAAAACTGACATGTTTTTTAAAACAAAATAACATGCTTCAGTGTTTTAGAAATGTAAAAACATCTTAATACTACTGAGTGATCCTAATGCTGAGGAAGGGACCTTTACTTCCTTCTGCATCTAAATTATTCACAAAGGGAAAAGGCCTAGAAAACCAAACCAACCTTAGTGTCAAGACATAGAAATATAAATAAATGCCTTTATTATACATTATCTTCTTTTCCTCTTGTTCTGCCTACTAGAAAACATATTCTGTGTATTTATTTTATCATAGTGCCCAGTTGATTTAGTTACATCCAGAATCCTGCTATGCCAAACAGAAAGTGCCTGGAGGCCCCAAATGCAGTTTTCCCAGTTTTCCTTTCCCTTGTCACTAAAGACCTTGGGTAGCACCATTGAACTAGCAAGGTTAGAGCCCTGGAGAGGCAGAATTAATAACCTGCTTTTGCCATCCCTGGTGAAATGCCATTTCTCTTTTCTGTATTTCTGTTTCGACATGCACTGTACTTCCTTCCTCTTGTCTTTTTTTTGGCATTTGTAGCTTTGTATTGTGTTGGCTTTTTTCTGTGTTTGTTTTGACAGTAAGCTTTTCAGTGTAGGAACAGTGAATTTATACAGTACCTAACACAAAAGGGCCAAATCTGAGCTGGAAGCTCTTGGTGTCAATATAATCACATTATTAAATTCCTTAGCCCAGGTACTCCAGCTCACTTTATTACTTCATTTCACTAGATGTAGCTCCTCACAGCACTTCTTCCTTAGTAATATTCTGTTTTAGTAGGGATGAGCAGATCAGAAGGAGCAGGACACCCAATACCACCCTTGCGAAACAGCGGAGGCCATGGTCAGATCCAATTAAGAACAAAACTTAAGAGACAGTCAAGTTAGTTATTTCCTTCAGCTATCCAGTGCTCTACCCTCTCTCACCTCAGATCAAGTTTTGCATTGAAATAATCTCCTGTCTTGATTTTCCCAATTTATTTAATTATCTGTACTGTTTGTGCTCTTTCTTTTCTTACTATGTCTAGTAAGCTACCATTTCTTTTCCTGTTGGCTTGACTGCAAAAGTCTTATCCTGAATATGTACAGAATCTAGTACAACCTTCAGGCAGTGGTGAATCTCCAATACTGTTATTTATAAAAGATCTTTTGTGGACACTATACACACAGTAGTAGATTTATTGAAGTGTAAAGAGAAAAATTGCTCAATACAATACAACACTTCAGGAACACATTTTGGTATAGCTCTCAATCACACACAAACATGAAGTTATACTGTCTGTCATAAAAGAATTGAATGTGATAAATTCTGTGAGCAGTATATTAAATCTAAGGCTCCAAAAGCCAGCCACTTTCACTGTACCAGCTCCAGGAAGCTGGCTTGCTTTCCCTTTAGTCTTCTATTAACAAATTTGGTGTTATATTTAACAAATTGCCATGAAATTATATGGGTGTTCTTTTCTTTCTCTTCAAAACACAGCTTTTTATAACTTCACTCTTTCATATTTTCTCTTCACATCCTAATAGATAAATATTCACACCTCAGAATTTCCCACAGTTGGCATGAATTGGCAACTCTGTTGTTTGTTAGAAGAAAGGCAAAGGACTGAAATGGAATGGCCTTATTGCCCTATAAACGTGATCTCATCAAATCAATCCGCAGGTCTGGAAAATTTGTCATTCTTCCATTGAACTGCTTCAACTCTGGGTGTGTTTTGCAGATAATGTGAGGATTTACATGCCTGCCTGATCCCAAACCAGCTGAAGCTGGCAGAAAGATTCCATTGTTTTGACTGTAATTCTTTGGAGTATATGTCCTCATCTACTGATACAGATTAAAATAGGCATTCAGAAATACCTGTGCCAAGCTCCTGTTCCTTCCTCACTGCCAGATTACAACACAGGGAAAGCACTCATATTTCAGATGGTTTTTATTTTAAAAAACCCATGTTTTTAATGAAAATGAGGAAACCCAGTTCTGATGTAGAGGGGAGCCTGCCAAATTAAGAAAACAGCGCAGCAGCTGAAAGACTACAGGAGGATTTTTACACTGCATGTCTAGAAGCAGGAGGACGGAACTCACAGCCTGAGGAGAAGATAAGCAAGACCAGTTTTAAATTGCCTCTTCATTCCTCTGATTCTCGGTTGCTTGGCGGTCCGAACTGGCTTCCAACTGGTGCTCAAGTTCTGTCTCTGAGAGCTGTCATTTGCCATGTTTTGCAAGACACCTTCGAATAATCAGCCTTCATACTCTTTATACCTTTATTCTGCACTCAACAAGAACTCCACCTATTGCAGAACACTCCAGCTGTCTTAATGGGTATAAAATGGGTAGAGCACATGTGAAGACATTTGAAGTGCACAAGAACTACTTTGCTTTTATTGACATGCCCTAAGTAATTTCTGTGAGGCTCACTTTCTAGGAAGGGCAGTACTAGTACATCTGTGTCATCACTGTTCCAGTTCATCACTGATTTTGCTCCTAAAAATAACAGGAGAAATGCAGAAGACACAACACTGGAGGCTGTGGTGAAACCTTTGTAAAACTTATTTGTGGTCAGAGTCTGGATCAGTGTGGACCATATGGGCTCATTATAAATGTGCTAGAATATTTATTATACAAAGAATAAATATATAACCATAACTTTTTTAGCCAACAAAAGAGTAATCTGTGAGACAAGTGAGGAATTAATCAAATGTGTAGTTAATGGCACAAACATAAGAACAGCAATGTAAGGCCAGGATTTCTGTGAAGTAACAAACATCTCAGTGTGTCTTTTCATTCTTTTTTGTTTCCTAGATGAAGGTAATAATGATTGGGAAGTGTTTGGGCATACAGAAGCCAGAAATAAACTGCAATGCAAACTACAAGCAAGTTTGTCCTGCCCTCCCTTTTCTACTGCTATCCCTTGCTTCATGGCTCTCTTGCTTCCACCTCCCTGTTCCTTAGAAGTGCTTGTCCTCATTAGTGATCATGTCACAGTCCTTCACCAATGAAAGGTCTTACAAGATAGTCCCTCTGGATGGTTTCTGATTTTACTATTTCTCTTGATTCCTCACTACCCTTTAATAAAATGGATACTTCTGGTAGCCTGACAATTTCCTGCTTGAAACAATAAGCTTTCAAATAGCATGTGTGTATTAGGGAGGCTGACTGAAGACAGACATAGTATGATAACTGGAAGGCCTTTTAATGACTATTTTGAATATAAGAAGAATCATGTGAGAGGAGTCTGGAAACAAGACATTAGACAAACCAAAAATTAAGTCCAATGGGCATAATTTTAAAACATTTTTACTTAGTTCAGTAGAATCTGTTCTATTTTCTTTCTCAGGAGTGCTGTGGACTTCTATTTTTCCTATTTCTTCTTGGCTCACTCTTTGTATTCTGATACCACTTCGCACAGAAAAAGATTACCTCTTGGAGAGTTCAGTTACACACATTGCTCAAGTGATCTGGACAAGGAAGAATGGTAATAAAAATTGTCCATCCTTTGAACGTGATTTGGATTACACTGCAGAAATTACATGTCAATATTGGATAGAACTGTAGGGAGGATATACACAAGAAATATAGGCTTATATATGGACATGATTTGTCATTCCCCTCTTGACACCACTCACTCTACATGCCTGTTCTTTATTTATAGGCAGGAAGCATGCTGACATTTCAATATTCCTTCAGCTCAACCGTTCAGAGTACAGTCACAGCAAGAAAAGCACCATGTGTAACCATAAATAGCCTGAGATTAATTTCACTGGATTTTCCAAGAATTTAATTTCAAATTGAAAGGTAAGCCACAATGCTAATTTTAGAGGAGTTTTGAAAAGGGAAGGTCAAATTTTAGGACTTTTTTTTTTAAGGTGTATAAATGGCAGTCATAAGGTAATGAAGAGACTGGAAAATGACATACAAAATTCCCTTTACATTTTAGTAGTAATTACAGGAGACAACAGATGCTGTCCTGTCATGCAACATAATGTTTTACTTTATCTAGTTCTGGGCTTTAATTATATCAGTAGGGCCAAAAGTCAATCTTAGCTTATTTCTATTAATTGTGTCTTCATTACTGACAGAAACAGGAATGATCATGTATACACAAACACATTCAGATGTGTGACACAAATAAAAGTTGTGCTATTGTAATTAGAAGGATAAAAAAAAAAGGTATTAATTCAATTAGGCTTCAGTTAATTTCATTAATATGCCAGGGTACTGTGATCACAGAAGTATCTTAACAGTGATGATTTTCCATCTCTCCTGCGCACTTTGAATATATTTTGTCATACATTAGTAAATCATGAAAATTTATAGTTGTCCCCTGAAAGTTTTGACGTGGTAACAATGCAGAATGAATAGGATACTTCTGCTAGTAGAAGATTAAGAATGTAAAAGTATTTCAGACTACGTGATATGGAGATTACATCTTGCCAATACAATATATTGGTGTTTCAAGATAGCAAGAACCATTGCACTCAGGCAAAAATTCACTTCCTGTGGAGAACTTGTTTTTAAACTCTCCAGGCAGAAACCAGGCCAAATACCAGAAAAATAATCAGAATGGAAACACTCAAGCATGTCACTTTTCCAGTTGTTAACACACCAGATGTAATGTTAGCAAACATGAGTCTGTCTAGCATTAAGCAGTAACTTTTTTTTTCAACAAGACATTTTTCATCAAGAAGCAAAAATGAAAGTCCTGCTAGACTCTCTGGTTCAGCCAACATTATGTCAAGATTGTTGGGCTTCAGTTGCTAACAACTAGCAAGCTGGAGAATTAATAACCAGACTTAAGTTGCCACCATTCACTAATGAGGCTGGAACGTGACCTGCACACCTAACCAGCCATGAATACAAAAGAAAAAGCTCAAGGCTCATTTACTACAACTGTCAAACTAATGCATTGTCTTTACGGCTAATCCAAAAAAGGATGAGCCCTAGTGTTGCAGCCATATATCAACATTCAGCCAGTGTAAGCATCAGAGTAAAACAGGAGGCAATTTACTCCAGAAATTCTCAATATCTGTTTTCCTTTTGCTATAAATGTTTCTAATGTCATGCCCTGGGACTGGATGATAAACCTATATTAATCCCCTTGGAAGGCTGTATTTCTTCTAATTGTGTGAGATGGGACCAAGGTTTTATCTGCATATTTTACATTTTCCTTTTGCAAATTTTTGCATTCCTTTCTCAGTCTTAAATCTTTGCTTTGCAAATAATAATCGTGTATGCCAGAACTATTCAGCAGTAGAAAATGCCATCTGTTGCTGCATAGATCAAACATGGAGAACAGAGTAACCTACCTCCTTTATATGCATCTCTACAATGTAGACAAAAGCAAGGGTGTACTGTAGATTTTATAGCTGAATTCTAGAGCAAAAACTGTCTTTTAATTATACTTTCAATGAAATCAGAACATCTCACTTATTTTCTCTCAACTCGAAGGAAGTCTAAAATTGCTGTGCAAATACAAATTCAAGGCATGACCACATCCATAGATTTTCAGAATATAAAGGCTGTGTTGCAATCCTGACGGTTTTATGGAATAAAGTTGTCTCTGAGAGGGCTGCTTCAGGACTGATAGGTTGTTCCTGGCTCCAGCGTAGTGCTGAACACACAGCTTTTGTGAAAGCATCCCAGAAACTGATTTTGACACTCTTTTCCTTATTTTCCAGACCATTGAACTCTTACCGATTGGGAATTGAACACTGTAGAGATCCTTTAAACAACTTCTGGCTTTTAGACAGCATCGAAAGAAGGGGAGTTCACAGTAGATATAAAAGATTTCTTTCTGTGAAGCAGCTCCTGAACTGACAAAGTTACCTTGAGGTAAGCATTTAGGAGATCTTGTCCATAAAAACAATTTAGTCGGTCAATGGGAACAACCAGAAGGAGCGTAGAAAGCACAGGTGAGTGCATCTGGAATCCTTTTTTCCCTACGAATTCCTGGATGCCACTTCCTGTCCTTGGAAACAACAAAAACCCATGTAAATTGGAATGAGGCCCTTTTCAGAGACAGAAGGAATAGCCCATTCCTCCTCCCAAGGTGTAAAACCCCAGGAAATTCTGCCCAGGCTTTTCTCTGCCTTTCATGCTTTCTACATTCATAGATCTTTCTGCTCAGCAGTCCCTTGAAGAACATGGTATTTCCTTTGAGCTAATGAAGTTGCAAAAAGCTGTAAGATTTGGACTGAAAGGGCTATTTCTCTGTGATGAAAGAATGCAGTTTTTTCCTGGGTAAAGGAATAAACATTGTGAAGAATAAACAGAATGAGTAGCTGCAGTCCAAGGAAGGCAGAGGTTTGGGGCAGGCTAGAGGAGTTACGATATATACGCATTGGGCAAGATGAGAAGAGCCTGTGGTGACATAAAATGTTACACAGAAGATGTGAGGGAAGTCTAAAAAAGTCTGAAAATCATGCCTTAGGGAAAATCTGAGTTTTCAGCTGAGAACTGTTGTATACAGATCTCACTCAACAACTGGCTAGAATAAAACTCTGATGTGAGGTGTGAGTTTTCTGAGAGAAACTGTCCATGCAACACAGGATTTTGCCAAGTGTCTTGCAAAAATGCTGCTGACCTTCATCAGTCCAGACATCACTGGGAACTCCAGACATGTGGCAGACATTTGGTTTTCACTCATGTAACTAAAACAGAGGAAATTTAGTTGCTGTTGTACCATTGCATTATAAACTTAGTATTTTTTAAATCACATGAATCTTTTTCTTTTGAATGACACAATCCTATTACTATTCTTGGTAATGCAGAAAAGAAATCTGAACCTAGTGAATGAGTGTATGGAGATGCAAAGTAATAAGGAAGTGAAAAAATAGGATAAGGCCTCTGTTGTTGGACTATGCTGCTAACAAAATATTAAAGGGTTCAGCAAGAGGTCTGTCACTGACAGTAAAAACACACGATTGTTTTGCAGTAGCATTGTATGAATAACATGTGACTATTTCTGGGAGTCAGAAAAAAAGAGTAGTTCTGCAGCTCGCTTTTTCATCTATCTAAATCATATAGGTATCTCCCTGATGACTCAGGAGTTGTCAGCTCAGACACTACAGCTGTTTAAAGAAGTAAGTATGTATAACTGGAGTGCAGGAACCCTAAAAGCCTACCAAAACAGATCACTGCAAGCATGCGTGTGAAATATGTAAAGCCTCTGGTTGATGTCAAGCCTTAAACCTCTTTAAAGTCAGGATGGAGGCCTGGATGATGAGGATGCTCGTCATCATCTATTCTCCTATTGACATATGATGATTAGAGTAAGGGTTGTGGTATAAAATTGAAAAAGACAGGATTGATACTATCATGTAGAATTATTTTTTTCCCCTTAATTGCTACTGAGGTATGCAGGTCTTTCCTTATCAGATAAATCAAAATTCAATGTCTGAGAAACACTCCTATATCTTATATCACATTTGGCTGGCTGGCTTAAAATAAGCAGGTGTCATCCAAATTTTCTCAAGGGTCCTAGCCAAGAACTCAATCAAATCTGTCAAATTGTTTTTCCTTTCTTCAGCTTTTATAAAAATGAAATTGTTTTAAGAAGCTGTGTGTTGTTGAATGTATGACTGAAAGATGTCTGTAACAGATCAAAATAATTTTTTAAAGTTGGAAACTCATCACATTCTAATAGTCTATTTTGAATTTTTGAAAAACTTCCACATTAAACGTGTTTTCTCCATTAGCAAACACACGTTAATGTAACTAGACTGTTACAACCTCGTTAATATTAAATTTTTCAGCAGTAAACTCACAAATTAATAATTATCATAGAATTATTTAATTGCGGAATTACCCTATTGCTGAATATTAACATACCTTTGTGAACACTTCCTGCAAGTGTGGACTGTGTCAATTCTCAGCACAAGAAAAACATGACAGAATGCCTGACTGCTGGGGAAAAAGGAAAAAAAAAAAAGGAGACTGCAAATTTTTGTATTGAACTGTGAAGATTATCTGCCTGTATGTCACATATATTTTCAGTGAAAGGCAGTTTACAAGCATTTCATGGCAGAAGAGCAGAAGAAAACAAAATCAGAGCTACTCATATCTGTAGCCAATTTCAGTACCATAATAAACTTCTATATTTACTGCAATGGACAAGTTTATGACCCCGCTTCACCTTTTGAAAATTCTTTAGGACTCTGTTTGCTGTCTTCCATAATTTTTTCCTTTGTCGGCTCTTTGCACTGAATTGCAAACTGCAGCAGAAAAGCTGGGCTCTCATCCTGGGGCTAGTGTTGTATATTCTTAGGTATTAGACTTGCGTGTGTCCAATGTGATAATACTTCTTACATCATGCTGTTGCCAGCTCACTTAGCACAACATCAACACTGTCCACTGATAACTCTGTGGTTATAGAGCAAACATTAATACTTCAGGACTCAAACTACGAATCAATGTGGCCTTGACAGCCTCTCTTTCTAAGAAACGTTTAGCTCTGAACCAGGTCTTTTCCCTTCCATATTTCCTCACATTTTTTATACATATTTTCCTTATTCTCTTTAATCCTGAAGACAGTAGAATGAGATATATTTATTATCCTGCAAGTGATAATACTAGTAAAGGAGAAAAATAATCTTTAGAGGTGTTTGTTAACGAGACAGAAGTAGAAAGGGTGTTATTAGTCCACAGAAGCTGGAAAACAGCAAAAGCAACCAAAATATTTCTAAATATAATTTAGAAATTAACAACTGTAAGAATCTCCCTCTGAAAAGGTTTTCCCTGCTTGGCTGCCAGTTTTTGATCTTTTGAAATTATTGCATTTGCTGCTTTCATGGGAGATCCTTCTCATTTTTTGAGACCAGTCTCAAAATCCCTAGTTTTGTGTAAAGGTAATTTGCCAGGGTTTCAATAAGAAAGGTCCTTATTCAAGACAATCAATAATCTTCTATTTTAATCATCTTCACTCATCATAAAACCATCTACCTTGTCATCATGCCGATCTGCTGGGAGCCACAAGCAGCTGTAACAATGCAAGGAGAACCTGCATTTAGCTGGAGATGTTTCAGGAAGCGTGCAGCCTCCTGATATATCATTCTCCAGCTATGCTGAAACCCACTGGATCAGCTGAACACAAATGGAGATCAAATTATCAGATCTTGGCCCTCAGCAATGTCAGCTTCCTATACTGGCTATATTGCCAACATATTCATCTATTGAACAAGACCCTTGTTATTTTTATTCAGAACAAAAATAATGTTGCCATGTCCAAAGGCTACATTTTCCCTTTTGAAAATACTCTTTTTCATCCTTTGCATTTTTTAAAATCCTTTGTCTGCATTCTTTTGTGGTCTGAGGCTCCTGTATCTTGGCCAAACACTGATACATTCATTGCAGGCTTCAGCTGCTTTGCAGAACCTGAATAGACATCGAGGCTACATGGACAACTTCAATTAAGCTGCTCTATAGAGCTGATATTTTTGTTGAAAAACAGTGTCTTTTTGCAAGACCAAACAAAGTGGCAATTCCAGGGATGCAAATCAGAACCAAATACTTTAAAAATAATAACTGCCAAGGCAACTAATTGTAAGCATTCAGCAGAGAGTACAAAGACTCATTTACCCAGTGTTTCCTTCTTTTACTCTACCTTCGTGAAATTCCAACTATGTACATTACAGCAAAGACGCATATGATAAAGTAGAATTTCAGTGAGAAATTTCCAGATTTTAACAACCAAATTGCAGACTTTTTAAGACAGTAAGGTTTGTTTTCTTGCAGAAATGTAGCTATGAAAACATACAAAAGTCTTTTTATTCCTACGCACATGTACACAGCAGAGATTCTCACTGAAGTACAAGAATGTAAGTATTTTTCCTTCACTCTGCTTGTAAGACACAAATACATTGTACTTCATGAAGGGCTTTAGAGCAGCATATGCCACATGCTGATGTGTTCATCTCAACTACTTGAGATTACAGCAAGTACTCTGCTGCATTTTTTGTTTGTTTGTTTGTTTTATTAAACTTTTGCAACTTGCTTCTACATGTACTTTTTCTTCCCCTTTTATTTCTTTTTGATAATTTCTACCATTGTATTTGCTGAAAAGTAAAAGAGAAGCTTCATTCCTTGACTTTCTGGACCGAATTTCCCACATGGCTTTAATTTCTGCTGCACTTGAAATATTTGCGTCCAATTCATCCCCCCCTTCTCTCGTTTCCTTCTTCCCCTGGGCCCAGCAACCCAGCAGAAGTCGTGTTTTTTGTGTATGCTCCAATCTGAGCCAAATTATCACAAATTACTCTGTCTGGCCTAGGCTATTATTAGACCAGCCAGCAATTGTGGCTCTTTTGATTATTTCAACAGCTGGTTTTGTTGCTTGTCTAAAGACCCAAAAGCACAGTTCTCTCCTCCCCCTAGAAACTGCTTACCTAGATAAAGGGCCGTGTCAGGATCTGTTCCAAGACAGCAAAGGTGGATCTGCTGTTGCTGCTCAGGAACGTTCTGTCAGAGCCCCATCTGTCTCCTGCAGACTTGTTAAAGCCTACCTCCTTCCTAGGTAACTCCCTTAATTACACACCTTCATCAGGTATCAAGCCAGTGATGTGTTGCTGCATTTGACAGAAAACCCTAAAGACTGAAAATACCAACATGAACTAGAAGTGAGGCACAGCTCACAGTTGGAGTATGGATGAGTGCATCTGGCAAGCACTCACTAGAAAGGAATTACTTGTAAGAAATGAAGCTCTAGACACCCACCCACCATCTCTACTCCCTTAGAGTCCTTGCATACTAGCAGATTTTGCAGCTGAGAGAAGTGAAGAGTATGTGGACATACCACATTACACATTCCTGTGTATTATCCTACATACACTTGTTCTCCAGGCATTTAAAACCTAAAAAAACACCTCTAAGTTTGAATGCTTGTGGCATTTGTGTACTGGTAATGTGAGTACACCTACAGAAAGCATACCCTGTAGAATTCTAGCTACTGGCAAGCAACCTGCTTTTGGAGACAATGCACATGATTGATTTTTTTTTTTTTTTGCAATAAATGTTCTCGAAATATGATTCAAGTATTTCATGCAATGCTGCTTTGCATTTTGATTTTGTTTAAATGCTGGGAACTTTTACTTGTTTCCAGTAGTACTGATTGGAAACTGTTTCCAGTAGTGTTTCCAGTAGTATGTTGGTTGTTGCTACCTGAATCTTGTATCCATGTATGAATTTTATCTTAGTTTGATCTCTTCCTTTCCGGGGAAATTTGTCATCCATCAGTTCCAGGCATTTCTGGAACAGCTCCTCTAGCTCTAAAACTGAGTCCCTGTCCTGAGTGCATTTCCCGCTGGTAGAGCTTGGTACATGGCCAAGCAATTGCTTCAGAGACTTCATCACTTTATATAATTTGTGTATTGCGCTTTCATTTTTAAGTAGAACTTTCCCTGTGAAAGCTAAGGAACTCTTGATGATCATCAACATTAAATACTCATGATCCTTCCATACTGTATTGTTTGAGATTTTGGAGAATGTTTTCTTAGCCATAGCTGGAATTACTCTGTTCAGCATGTTTTTCTTAGGCCCAAGAACTCTTCAAATTTATTTTTCAGTTTTATATGGTTGGAAGACTCTGTATTAATTTCATCAACAGCAACAAGTTTTAATTCAATTCCTTATGTATTATGTTCTATGGTAGATTTCTGTTTTTTCCTTGATAATTTTACATGATAGCATGCTTCCTTTACTTCCCCCTGCCCCAGGCCGTAGTGAAACACTTAGTATAAAAAGGAGATATTCAGGAAGTGGGGAAAACAGATGGACTTTTTTGTTCTTTGTGGTTAGTGGGATTTAAGAGCTGAATACAGGTGCTGCATTTTGGCTCCACAGCAAAGAACCAGAATACACATACTGGTTTTTTGTTGTGTTTTTTTGTTTGGTTGGTTTTTGTTTGTATGTGTGTTTTGCTTTTTTATGGGGGGGTGTGTGTTCATTTTTGTTTTGTTTTGTTTTTCTTTTTTGTTTTTCTTCTACAGGGGAGATTCTCTTTGTCTCACTCACACATGTGCATACCAGTGACTTCCCTGTCTTCTGCTGTTCTTCCTCATACTTTCTGCATTGGAACTCTTTTGCATGTGTTTTTTTGTTGCAGGTGAGGCTTTGCAGCACCTGGCAGCAGTGCTCCACTGAGGGGCTTTGCATCCAGTTTAGATGATGTACAAGGCATGCTGATCTTGCATTTTAGTTTGTGAGGTGAGATCCTTTGACTACTATGCAATCCACCCATGCAGAGGTCATCTGAAACATGAGGCTTCAGGGAACACATACCTGTGGTGGAAGGTTTGATTTATCTGTTACATAGTGCTGCTGTAGCTACGGTTTTATGACTAGCTTATGTTCCTTTATACTATAAAGCCTTATGTCCTTCTAAAGTGTAACTATTATGACCCTTGAACAATAAACTTTCCAGTAAAAAAATCCTTCTGTTAAGGAACAATGATTGTAAAGTCAGGCACTGAAACACTAAGAAATGTATAGACATTCATTTGTATTCACATACTGTGATATATTTTTCAACCTGCATGATCTGCTTTATTCAGTGTATGAAGTAGACAGTACTTAGTGGGTCAGCACAGATATTGCTCAGCATTAGCATTACTCAATGTTTTGTTTTATCTTCCTGATCTAATTTGTGGTCGCATGCTTTTGTTTATTTAATGTCCTTTATTCACCTGCTCTGAAGCTGAATTTAACTTCCTTATACTTTTTTCTTAAGTGGTGCCTAATGTGGACTCATCTGTAAAAACGTTTATGGCTTGGTTTTACAGTAAGTATATGGAACGAAGAAATGATATCATATCAATTATAGATATGGGCAACTGAGCCCAAGGAGAAAAAAAAAGCTAAAACTACAGCTGACTTCTACTTGTTCCACTTGAAACGTGGCCAGACTTTTCATATCGCATCTGCACTGTGTGTACCTCACCAATTTCAAGTGTGTCTGTAAGATTACTTCTCCTTAAGTAGTTTAAACCACCCTAAGGAGCCCCACGCCAAAAAACACATCCTCCTGGCCGCGAATTACCGCCGGCCGCCGTCTGACCGCCTGCCTTCCCTCAGCCCAGGGGCCACCCAGGGCCCAGCTCGGCCGGGCCGGGCTGCTGCTCCAGCCGGCAGCACCCCCCGCCGTTTCGGCCCGCTCACAGGAACTGCCCTTGTCACCTCCTGACCCTCGCCGTGAGGGAGGAAGCCCCCAGCCCCCTGGCCTCAGCACAGGGATGCTCGGGGTCACACGTCCCCTTCTCAGTGCCGGCGGTGACGCCCCGGCGGAGCCGAGCCTGGCCCGAGCCCGCCAGTCCGGCTCAGCCCCACGGGGCACAGCGAGCGGCCCGCCGCAGCTGAGCGCTGTCCGGCGGCGACCGCCAGGTACCTCCCCCTGCCGCCGCCTCCTCCGCCCCCTTTTGTGGCGGTGCCAGGCGGCCGCCGGGTTTCCTGCTGACGCCGGAGAGCCGCGGATGGGCAGGAAAGGCCGCCACTGGCTCCCGCCTCGTCCCCGTTCGCCCCGCCGGTAGCAGCGCGGAGCGGCCCGGGCTGCGAGGTCGCCGGGAGAAGCCGGGCGGTGAGGGCGCAGGTGCGGGGCAGGCCCAGGCGGCCGCGCTGCGGGGACGTGCCGGCCTCGCCCAGCAACGGAGTGGGAAGCCCCCGGCCGCGGGCCGGTATGGCAGCCCCCGCTTTTTGAATGCGTTCAGCCGCCCCCCCGCCACCGATGGCCGAAGCCTGGAGGCTGGAGGAGGACGAGGAGGAGCTGCGGGAGCTCGGCAGGAGGCACCGGAGGGTCGCCCTGGGCGCGGCGGCAGGTGAGGGGCGGGCGCGCGGCGGGCCGTGGCGTCGCTCGCTTTGGGCCGGCCCTGGATTCCTGTCAGGAGCTGGCTGGGCAGCCTCGGCGGTGCCGCCCCAGTGTGTGCCGTCCCGGCCTCTCCGCCCTCGGGTCAGCTCAGGTGCACCCGAGCCGCAGGCATGTCCAGCTCATGGGCTCTGCTGCCCGAGGCCCAGCCCCAGAGCCTGTGCCCTCTCACAGCTGCGCTAACACGGGCGTGCGCTGCCCACCAGAGACACGTCCAGACCCCTTAGGATGCGGTATCAGGAAATAAAATTCTTTTTTTCTTGAAAGTACCAAGGTAGAGGAACACCTCGATATCAAAGTTCTCCACATGTAACCACCTGTGTGTGGGTATGGACAGCAGGCCTTGGCAAACAAGAGGCAAGAATTGGTGTGTAGGAGAAGGCGTAGGGACGGGAACTTGGGAGCAAGCAGATTGGTACAGCCCAATAGAGAGACGTGGAGGCCACAATACGCTTTTATTTGAAATGTCGAAATCCAGTGGACCCTGGTAGCAATTGAAAGTATTTAATTCAGACATCATCATTAATTGAAGGGCAATGCATATATCACTTTTCCGTAGTCACTGAGGTGTCAATGTAAAATTCCCTCTAGAATGAATAATTTTCCTAAGGTCTGTTTCTAGGGGAACTACAGGCACACTGCATATTTAAAGTTGAATTCCAAATATTATGATTTTTAATTATTATGATACAACTTTAACAATGTAGTAACATACAATTCAGGTGGTTTTGCATGCATTTGAGCAACAAGAACTTGAGTGACCCCTCATAGATGACAAAAGCACAGCAATTTGAGGGATGCAGAGGAAAATTTGCAACATGCAGGCCCTGTGGCTTCCAGCCTGTGGCTTCCAGTGACCCTGGTTGTGTCACTGTGTTTCTGGGCAGGTGCAGGATTAGCAGGAGCCTATTGAAATCATTGTGGCTTGGCCTGTGTGCAGGGTTTCCTCTTGTCTCAGGTAGGGTGCAAAAAAAAGTGTTGGTTCCTGTACAGTTTCCCCAATAGCTAAATGTTCAAGCTGCTAGTTATGATGTGTGGTTTTTAAGGGTGTTTCTTTTGGAGATTTCTATTAGCGGAAAACATAATTATTTCTACAGTTGGTATATGTATATACTCTTTGCTGCCTTCTTGTGGAACAAAGCTTGCACCCAGAGTTTGCCTTTGGGGAAATGCTATGAATCAGTAATAAAGGGCCTGTATGCTTTCCTAGTTTTTGTTATTTTGCCCTGACAACCGTCCTTTGAAATGGGCCCAACACTGCTTACCTTACTAGTGTAAAGTATGTGTGAATGACTGGCATTCTGCTTTAGCTGTCTCGCCTACTTTCCATCTGTTTGCAAGACTCTACAGTGGAAAATGGCACAGAGATTCCCAGCGGAGCATTCTTAAAGCAACCATTAAGAATATCACCCAACGTGGATGAGTTACCTCTTCTTCCCTTACTTGACAATTCTCTTATGCCTTAATTTACAAGCCTATTGAAAAGAAGTGCTTTTTTCATGTAGCATGCAGTTATACTGGAAAAGCTGTAGTTGCATCTTAGCAGACTGTCAATTTAGGCATATCAGTCTGTCAAACTAATGGTAAATGTGAGCAACTTGAATTTACAGTATGTTCAGCTTATGCATTAAACGTGCATAAGAGCTGTTGCTCACCTTTGTCCTGTATGTACAAGGCGTGTATGCAAAGTGGTAGTTGGAAGGTGAAAGTTCACAAATGCTTCTGACTTAGTAAACTCTCAGACATGTAATTATCACTGTTCTATTGGAGGACCAGAACACAGGAGACGCTGAAACGAGGAAGAAGTATTTTCCCTTGAAGCTAGTCACAGTTGTGCCACATCAGGTACTGTAGGATGAAGCCAGGTAAACTCATCCAACAGCTTGCTGCTGCTAGAGGTGTGGTCTCTTTCATGGAGGTAAACTTCTGCTCTCTCCCATATGCCAGCTCTGCTACTTGTCCAGCCTCTTGGTGAGTGAAGGGACCAAAGCTGTGGTTTGGTGGCAGCCTGGGCTGATCTACCCAGTGGCTGCTGAGGCCTCTCTTGGAGCCCTTGCACTTGCTAGAACCTGCACCAACCTGTTCTGGTACGTTGGTCAAGTAGAGAGCTATTTTTCTTGTTCTCTTTAGTGGATAGGAGCTTGCTGATTCAGCTCGCTGGAATGGTTTTGTACAGGTTCTAATGAATGTTGAAGCTGGCACAAGAGAAAGAGAAGGAACATGCA